>NC_074693.1:29699860-30029860 GCF_029448725.1 Salvelinus fontinalis | reverse complement strand
AAGAGTTGAAAAACAACAGGTCTGGGACAGGTGGCGGTTCCATAACCGCAGGCAGAACAGCTGAAACCGGAACAGCAGCAAGGCCAGGCGGACTGGGGACAGCAAGGAGCCACCACGCCCGGCAGCCATGTCTGTCTCTGTCTGTGTGTCTGTCTCTCTGTCTGTGTGTCTGTCTCTCTGTCTGTGTGTCTGTCTCTCTGTCTGTGTGTCTGTCTCTCTGTCTGTGTGTCTGTCTCTCTGTCTGTGTCTCTGTCTCTCTGTCTGTGTCTCTGTCTCTCTGTGTGTCTCTCTGTCTGTGTGTCTGTCTCTCTGTGTGTCTGTCTCTCTGTGTGTCTGTCTCTCTGTGTGTCTGTCTCTCTGTGTGTCTGTCTCTCTGTGTGTCTGTGTGTCTGTGTGTCTGTGTGTCTGTGTGTCTGCGTGTCTGTGTGTCTCTGTGTGTCTGTCTCTGTGTGTCTGTCTCTGTGTGTCTGTCTCTGTGTGTCTGTCTCTGTGTGTCTGTCTCTGTGTGTCTGTCTCTGTGTGTCTCTGTGTGTCTCTGTGTGTCTCTGTGTGTCTCTGTGTGTCTGTCTCTGCCTGTGTGTGTCTCTGCCTGTGTGTCTGTCTCTGCCTGTGTGTCTGTCTCTGCCTGTGTGTCGGTCTTTGCCTGTGTGTCGGTCTTTGCCTGTGTGTCTGTCTCTGCCTGTGTGTCTGTCTCTGCCTGTGTGTCTGTCTCTGCCTGTGTGTCTGTCTCTGTCTGTGTATCTGTCTCTGTCTGTGTGTCTGTCTCTGTCTGTGTGTCTGTCTCTGTCTGTGTGTCTGTCTCTGTCTGTCTGTGTCTCTGTCTGTCTCTGTCTGTCTGTGTGTCTGTGTGTCTCTGTGTGTCTGTCTCTGTGTCTCTGCCTGTGTGTCTGTCTCTGCCTGTGTGTCTGTCTCTGCCTGTGTGTCTGTCTCTCTGTGTGTCTGTCTCTCTGTGTGTCTGTGTGTCTGCGTGTCTGTGTGTCTGTGTGTCTCTGTGTGTCTGTCTCTGTGTCTCTGTGTGTCTGTCTCTGTGTCTGTCTCTGTGTGTCTGTCTCTGTGTGTCTGTCTCTGTGTGTCTGTCTCTGTGTGTCTGTGTGTCTGTCTCTGTGTGTCTGTGTGTCTGTCTCTGTGTGTCTGTGTGTCTGTCTCTGTGTGTCTGTGTGTCTGTCTCTGTGTGTCTGTGTGTCTGTCTCTGTGTGTCTGTGTGTCTGTCTCTGTGTGTCTGTCTGTGTGTCTGTGTGTCTGTCTGTGTGTCTGTGTGTCTGTGTGTCTGTGTGTCTGTGTGTCTCTCTGTCTGTCTGTGTGTCTCTCGGTCTGTCTGTGTGTCTCTCGGTCTGTCTGTGTGTCTCTCGGTCTGTCTGTGTGTCTCTCGGTCTGTCTGTGTGTCTCTCGGTCTGTCTGTGTGTCTCTCGGTCTGTCTGTGTGTCTCTCGGTCTGTCTGTGTGTCTCTCTGTCTGTCTGTGTGTCTCTCTGTCTGTCTGTGTGTCTCTCTGTCTGTCTGTGTGTCTCTCTGTCTGTCTGTGTGTCTCTCTGTCTGTCTGTGTGTCTCTCTGTCTGTCTGTGTGTCTCTCTGTCTGTCTGTGTGTCTCTCTGTCTGTCTGTGTGTGTCTCTGTCTGTCTGTGTGTGTCTCTGTCTGTCTGTGTGTGTCTCTGTCTGTCTGTGTGTGTCTCGCTGTCTGTCTGTGTGTGTCTCGCTGTCTGTCTGTGTGTGTCTCTCTGTCTGTGTGTGTCTCGCTGTCTGTCTGTGTGTCTCGCTGTCTGTCTGTGTGTGTCTCGCTGTCTGTCTGTGTGTGTCTCGCTGTCTGTCTGTGTGTGTCTCGCTGTCTGTCTGTGTGTGTCTCGCTGTCTGTCTGTGTGTGTCTCGCTGTCTGTCTGTGTGTCTGTCTGTGTCTCTCTCTATCCTCCCTCTCTCCCACACACACAATCTCAGCATTGCCATCATGTCGTCCCGCTCTCCATGTTGGCTATATTCATGGCCGTCTACCTTCACACTCATTAGTCTGTGTGGAGCGTAGGACCTGTCATCCTCTTTCCCGCTCTCCCTCACACACACACAGTGAGGAATGTAGGACCTGTCATCCACCCACCCAGGCGTCTCTGGAGCCTGTGACCCGCGGACACACCGTCTAGCCAGCCGCTTCCAGCCCCAATGACAATTAGTACGGCCAGCGCCTAGACAGGAGAGAGAGACAGAGAAGGGGAGAGAGAGGGAGAGAGGGGTTCTACTTGACTGTCATTGTGAGGCGACAGCTCCCTGAGGAGAGATGAGAGCTGAGACTCCCTCCGGTGGCTCCCTGAGGAGAGACGAGAGCTGAGACCCCGGTCGCTCCCTGAGGAGAGACGAGAGCTGAGACTCCCTCCGGTGGCTCCCTGAGGAGAGACGAGAGCTGAGACTCCCTCCGGTGGCTCCCTGAGGAGAGACGAGAGCTGAGACTCCCTCCGGTGGCTCCCTGAGGAGAGACGAGAGCTGAGACTCCCTCCGGTGGCTCCCTGAGGAGAGACGAGAGCTGAGACTCCCTCCGGTGGCTCCCTGAGGAGAGACGAGAGCTGAGACTCCCTCCGGTGGCTCCCTGAGGAGAGACGAGAGCTGAGACTCCCTCCGGTGGCTCCCTGAGGAGAGACGAGAGCTGAGACTCCCTCCGGTGGCTCCCTGAGGAGAGACGAGAGCTGAGACTCCCTCCGGTGGCTCCCTGAGGAGAGACGAGAGCTGAGACTCCCTCCGGTGGCTCCCTGAGGAGAGACGAGAGCTGAGACTCCCTCCGGTGGCTCCCTGAGGAGAGACGAGAGCTGAGACTCCCTCCGGTGGCTCCCTGAGGAGAGACGAGAGCTGAGACTCCCTCCGGTGGCTCCCTGAGGAGAGACGAGAGCTGAGACTCCCTCCGGTGGCTCCCTGAGGAGAGACGAGAGCTGAGACTCCCTCCGGTGGCTCCCTGAGGAGAGACGAGAGCTGAGACTCCCTCCGGTGGCTCCCTGAGGAGAGACGAGAGCTGAGACTCCCTCCGGTGGCTCCCTGAGGAGAGACGAGAGCTGAGACTCCCTCCGGTGGCTCCCTGAGGAGAGACGAGAGCTGAGACTCCCTCCGGTGGCTCCCTGAGGAGAGACGAGAGCTGAGACTCCCTCCGGTGGCTCCCTGAGGAGAGACGAGAGCTGACTCCCTCCGGTGGCTCCCTGAGGAGAGACGAGAGCTGAGACTCCCTCCGGTGGCTCCCTGAGGAGAGACGGGAGCTGAGACCCCGGTGGCTCCCTGAGGAGAGACGAGAGCTGCGGCCCCGGTGGCTCCCTGAGGAGAGACGAGAGCTGAGACCCCGGTGGCTCCCTGAGGAGAGACGAGAGCTGAGACCCCGGTGGCTCCCTGAGGAGAGACGAGAGCTGAGACTCCCTCCGGTGGCTCCCTGAGGATAGACGAGAGCTGAGACCCCGGTGGCTCCCTGAGGAGAGACGAGAGCTGAGACCCCGGTGGCTCCCTGAGGAGAGACGAGAGCTGAGACCCCGGTGGCTCCCTGAGGAGAGACGAGAGCTGAGACCCCGGTGGCTCCCTGAGGAGAGACGAGAGCTGAGACCCCGGTGGCTCCCTGAGGAGAGACGAGAGCTGAGACTCCCTCCGGTGGCTCCCTGAGGATAGACGAGAGCTGAGACCCCGGTGGCTCCCTGAGGAGAGACGAGAGCTGAGACCCCGGTGGCTCCCTGAGGAGAGACGAGAGCTGAGACCCCGGTGGCGTTTCTCCTCTCTTCTTGTTCAGGAGAAATCTAGCCGGATAAGAGCAATTATTCTCCCTTCAACTAGTAATGCCGGTGCGTGAGTATGTGGCTGCAGGTAGAGGAGCAGGCTGGTACAGTGTGAAATGCTGAGCAGTTTGGCTGATGATGACTTATCATTAAATACACCGACCTTTAGATCAGCCTGACACTCATTAGTTCCTCTAATAAATATAGAGCCATGCCCTCCGAGACCTGCTCCATTACCTAACTGACAATATATACATACAGACACGACGCTGTGTGTGCGCCAGTGGAGGCTTGTGACTTGAAGAATTGAGGAGGATGGGAGACCCGCAGTATAGGTGCGTAACGTACGGAGACGACAGTGTGTTTCAAAAATCGTCAAAGACAAATTAATTTAACCTAAAGCATTTAATAAAGACATTTGTAGTACAGTATTATGGGGAATGAGAATGAGAGGGCTACTTACAGTGTTGGGAAGGGATCACAGCAGTGACTGAATGAGAGGGCTACTTACAGTGTTGGGAAGGGATCACAGCAGTGACTGAATGAGAGGGCTACTTACAGTGTTGGGAAGGGATCACAGCAGTGACTGAATGAGAGGGCTACTTACAGTGTTGGGAAGGGATCACAGCAGTGACTGAATGAGAGGGCTACTTACAGTGTTGGGAAAGGATCACAGCAGTGACTGAATGAGAGGGCTACTTACAGTGTTGGGAAGGGATCACAGCAGTGACTGAATGAGAGGGCTACTTACAGTGTTGGGAAAGGATCACAGCAGTGACTGAATGAGAGGGCTACTTACAGTGTTGGGAAGGGATCACAGCAGTGACTGAATGAGAGGGCTACTTACAGTGTTGGGAAAGGATCACAGCAGTGACTGAATGAGAGGGCTACTTACAGTGTTGGGAAGGGATCACAGCAGTGACTGAATGAGAGGGCTACTTACAGTGTTGGGAAGGGATCACAGCAGTGACTGAATGAGAGGGCTACTTACAGTGTTGGGAAGGGATCACAGCAGTGACTGAATGAGAGGGCTACTTACAGTGTTGGGAAAGGATCACAGCAGTGACTGAATGAGAGGGCTACTTACACAGTGTTGGGAAGGGATCACAGCAGTGACTGAATGAGAGGGCTACTTACAGTGTTGGGAAAGGATCACAGCAGTGACTGAATGAGACGGCTACTTACAGTGTTGGGAAGGGATCACAGCAGTGACTGAATGAGAGGGCTACTTACACAGTGTTGGGAAGGGATCACAGCAGTGATTGAATGAGAGGGCTACTTACAGTGTTGGGAAAGGATCACAGCCGTGACTGAATGAGAGGGCTACTTACAGTGTTGGGAAAGGATCACAGCCGTGACTGAATGAGAGGGCTACTTACAGTGTTGGGAAAGGATCACAGCCGTGACTGAATGAGAGGGCTACTTACAGTGTTGGGAAAGGATCACAGCAGTGACTGAATGAGAGGGCTACTTACAGTGTTGGGAAGGGATCACAGCAGTGACTGAATGAGAGGGCTACTTACAGTGTTGGGAAAGGATCACAGCAGTGATTGAATGAGAGGGCTACTTACACCATGTTGGGAAGGGATCACAGCAGTGATTGAATGAGAGGGCTACTTACAGTGTTGGGAAAGGATCACAGCCGTGACTGAATGAGAGGGCTACTTACAGTGTTGGGAAAGGATCACAGCCGTGACTGAATGAGAGGGCTACTTACAGTGTTGGGAAAGGATCACAGCAGTGACTGAATGAGAGGGCTACTTACAGTGTTGGGAAAGGATCACAGCAGTGACTGAATGAGAGGGCTACTTACAGTGTTGGGAAAGGATCACAGCCGTGACTGAATGAGAGGGCTACTTACAGTGTTGGGAAAGGATCACAGCCGTGACTGAATGAGAGGGCTACTTACAGTGTTGGGAAAGGATCACAGCAGTGACTGAATGAGAGGGCTACTTACAGTGTTGGGAAGGGATCACAGCAGTGACTGAATGAGAGGGCTACTTACAGTGTTGGGAAAGGATCACAGCAGTGATTGAATGAGAGGGCTACTTACACCATGTTGGGAAGGGATCACAGCAGTGATTGAATGAGAGGGCTACTTACAGTGTTGGGAAAGGATCACAGCCGTGACTGAATGAGAGGGCTACTTACAGTGTTGGGAAAGGATCACAGCCGTGACTGAATGAGAGGGCTACTTACAGTGTTGGGAAAGGATCACAGCAGTGACTGAATGAGAGGGCTACTTACAGTGTTGGGAAAGGATCACAGCAGTGACTGAATGAGAGGGCTACTTACAGTGTTGGGAAAGGATCACAGCAGTGATTGAATCAGGGTATGAGGCATCAGTTGAGGTGTTCAGAGGCTTGAACAGTGCAGGACAGGATTTGACTGAGGAGACAAAACAATAACACAACAAACTACTCAGACAAGAGAGCTAAGAATAACGTATTGGCAGCCTAGCCGGACCAATTTTGAATATTAACTCAATTTGATCACATTCCCATTTTCTCCTGACACAAAAGTGGACTATAAATACATAATGTTACCAATTAGTTTAACCTGACCAGATGGACAGCGCACAGTCTGTATGCAGCTGCTCTTATTAGTAGTCTACAGTTGATCAGACTGAAAAATACTCTCGTTTTCATCCCATACAGCATGTCAGATTTCTAATGTTTAGAATAAAGCATGTCAGATTTCTAATGTTTAGAATACAGCAGGTCAGATTTCTAATGTTTAGAATACAGCAGGTCAGATTGCTAATGTTTAGAATACAGCATGTCAGATTGCTAATGTTTAGAATACAGCATGTCCGATTGCTAATGTTTAGAATACAGCATGTCCGATTTCTAATGTTTAGAATACAGCAGGTCAGATTTCTAATGTTTAGAATACAGCAGGTCAGATTTCTAATGTTTAGAATACAGCAGGTCAGATTTCTAATGTTTAGAATACAGCATGTCAGATTTCTAATGTTTAGAATACAGCAGGTCAGATTTCTAATGTTTAGAATACAGCAGGTCAGATTTCTAATGTTTAGAATACAGCATGTCCGATTTCTAATGTTCAGAATACAGCAGGTCAGATTTCTAATGTTTGGAATACAGCAGGTCAGATTTCTAATGTTTGGAATACAGCAGGTCAGATTGCTAATGTTTAGAATACAGCAGGTCAGATTGCTAATGTTTAGAATACAGCAGGTCAGATTGCTAATGTTTAGAATACAGCAGGTCAGATTTCTAATGTTTAGAATACAGCAGGTCAGATTTCTAATGTTTAGAATACAGCAGGTCAGATTTCTAATGTTTAGAATACAGCATGTCCGATTTCTAATGTTCAGAATACAGCAGGTCAGATTTCTAATGTTTAGAATACAGCATGTCCGATTTCTAATGTTCAGAATACAGCAGGTCCGATTTCTAATGTTTAGAATACAGCAGGTCAGATTTCTAATGTTTAGAATACAGCAGGTCAGATTTCTAATGTTTAGAATACAGCAGGTCAGATTTCTAACGTTTAGAATACAGCAGGTCAGATTTCTAATGTTTAGAATACAGCAGGTCAGATTTCTAATGTTTAGAATACAGCATGTCAGATTTCTAATGTTTAGAATACAGCAGGTCAGATTTCTAATGTTTAGAATACAGCATGTCAGATTTCTAATGTTTAGAATACAGCAGGTCAGATTTCTAATGTTTAGAATACAGCATGTCAGATTTCTAATGTTTAGAATACAGCATTTATGTAATGCTGCAACATTTATGTAATGAGTTTTCGCTTGTGTCTGTCCGTAGTGATTATGTGTTATCTTTGCTAAATAAATACCGGAGGTAAGTGGAAAGCCTACTCGAGCGCACGCGAAACAATGCGCTGCGTCAAACTAATGGATGATGCGATGGAAGCATTCAAAACCATTCGGAATTGTTTTCAACATCTCAGAAAAGACAAAATTCGATATGTTCAGCAAGTAAAGCACCGTAACGTGCAATTACCTCTGCAAGCTCCTTGAAGTTGCCCTTATCGGCGGAACTTTCCATCTCGTCGTGTCCTCTAAAAGGAAATTACTGCATGCCCAAAAACGCAGGCAAGGCCAGCCAACTTAATGAAAGGCTCCCTGTTAACCAGCTATACTTTTGATACCGGGTGGTATTGAACGATCTCACATTTTCATCCTTCTTCATGAAACTGATCTCAGGCAGAGATCGACCCTCGCTTTTAATTTGCACCTTTTCCGTGTACCCCAGAGAATGAAAGGGGTTCTTCAACAAAAAGTCCACAACATTTTCGGCAGCGTTGGCCATTCTACCATTCTGGCGCAGAAAACTGCACACTCGTGATGGTAACGTTAGCTAGCTAGCTATTGTGGTTAGCAAGGCAATTTTAAATAAATTGCACTAACTGGACACAAAAATAAAGTTCTGAAACTAAGAAAACAATTTATAATATACCTCCTCTGTGTCCTGTAACTTGAAAAAAATAATTTGAATTTAATAATATCCCAAAAATGCTCAACTATCAATCTCTATCCAACAATGTCACCAAGCTTCTCAATATAACCCCCATAATGCTCTGCACAATCCCAATACAACTCAATAGGTTCGTTCTATGGTCCTAATTATATGATTGGATGGACAACATGTCAGTTCATACTGCAAAAGCTTGGATTGGTTGGAGGACATCCTCCTGAAGTGGTCATAACTACCATGTATGTCTATAGAAAGGGTGGGGTCTACGAGCCTCCTAGGTTTTGTATTGAAGTCAATATAGCCAGAGGAGGACGGCAGCTAGCTGTCCTCCGGCTGAACCATGGCGCTACCCCAGACAGTGCTGTTGAACTTACTGTAGACCTTCATGGCAAAAAAATTGTTATTTAATCGATTATTTGGAGACATTAATATATTCAATAGATTAAAATGTTTAGATTAAAATTTTTAATGTTTCCATATTTTTAGGAAATTTCCCTGAGGATGACCCTTCCACCTCTGAGCCTCCACTGGTGTGCGCACATCTGATTTTATCAAAGCTCTACTTCATTTTATATATATATTTGATGTGGAAATATGAAGAGGAGACCACCACAAACACACCAGAAGGCTAAAACCCACGTCCACAAGGTCAAACAGATTCTTTAGACAGGTCCATTTAGATATTTAAGAGCAATATGAAATAACGCCTTAGTCTAGTCCTCCCCCCTTCACATCCCCCCGCTGTTCTAAATATCCTAGTTGACCAGTGAGCAGACCACAGGTGACTAGTCTAGTTAACACATTCCACATGTGGCCTACCACCTGAGCACACAGCTCTCCTCTCAGAGAAAACCATTCTGCTCTGTTAAAGACCTGCATCCCTTCCCTTCCAAACACACGCAAGAACGCACGCTCACACACACGGAATGTGCACGGCACTCACACACGCAGTAGGTTATGAGTGTTTCAGCCATGCGAGTTGGCCGCCAGTCATAACTCACGTGTCTCACCTTTCTCGTTAATAAACGGTATACAGCCCACACCCCAGCTTTAACAGGAGTGTGAAAGTTTACAGGCCTACAGCTCAGGTGTCTCTGAACACGTGTAAAAAATCTTTGTAAAGTTAGAATTTAGCGACAGCGAGTCAGAACATTACAAACAGGACTTGTGTTGTAACAATACCCGCTAAGTAATCTACCATTGATAATGTCAACCATCGGCTCAAATCCAGGCCTATTTCTCCACATCACTAGATGGCTTTATGAACCCTACTGTCCATCATAAGTGTTTACATTTCTCATCTGGCTCAGTGTTCCATTCTGGAGCTTTATTAATGGAACCAACAACAGTAGAACCCAGAACAGTAGAACACAGAGATGACAGCGCTTCACACACACAGAGACTCTGTTCTCTTCTCCTGCTACGTTCGCCTACTTCGTTCTCCTCCCACCTCCATGGAGAGACGCTACATCAGCACCCAGATATATACACAAGCAAATAAGGACAAGTATGCACTCACGTGCGCACACACACACACACACACACACACACACACACACACACACACACACACCAAGTGATGTGCCAATGACAGAGAGCACGAGGCAGGCATGTTTACTGATCCTCATGTTCACGGTTAGTCATGTAGAGTTTCTTTTGTAAAGAGGGGGAAAAGAAGGAGGATAGAAGCTACATCTGCAAGCACTTTACAGGCTTCTGGACTCAGGCTGCCACGTTAGCACAACACTGATGGACCGCCAGCACTGGAGTCAACCAGGCAGGATCACACACACGCATGCAGACATCCGCTTCAACATCAAATTCCACATTTACGAGAAATGGTTCATGACCTGTCTCAAAAGCACATTTTTTCAACAAAATAACTCCATTGAATTCGAAAAAACATGTTTTGAAAGCTCCAGCTGAATGGCGAACACTAGCAGCATTATATACATGAAATGGGTGTTTTTTTCACAGGTAATTTCAGTGAGAATAACTTCCCAGCAATTTCTGTTAGAACTTAAAGTCCCAGTGCAGTCAAAAACATGATTTGTGTTTTATATACATTTCTACACTCAGAGGTTGGAATAATAATGAAATTGTGAAAATTATAATTCCCTTTTAGTGTAAGAGCTGTTTGAAAAGACTGCCTGAAAGTTCAGCCTATTTTGGTGGGATGGAGTTTTGGCCTTCCATGGTGACATCATGCAGTAAATGAGTTAATAGACCAGTAAGAAAGAGTTCCATACCTCTCTGCCAAAAACAGATCGTTTCCCCCTCCAAAATCAGACCAATCCCATTGCTAAGAAGCCATTTTAATTTATTTTAGAGAATGTTAAGTTAAAACAATCACAGTAAGGTGCCTAATTGTTACCCAGAAATGATTTGATATTGAGATAAAAGCGGCTGCATTGGGCCTTTAAAGAATACACCGGTGCTCAATAAACTAGACAAATATAGTAAAGTCAGTATTGCACTTTCCACCAGATTAACAGTATTTAGTCAGAACCTGTACAGTACTTATTGTACCTATGCTGTTGGGGAAAGCATTTCCCTCCTAATTTCCTGTCTTAAGACCTCCTATAGTGCCAGGTAGGTAGGCTGGCTATCCTTCTGGCTCTTTGGCTCAAGAGCTGTGTGTTTCACAGATCCTGAGGCTCAGTGTGTGTGGCTCTATATGCCTCTACTTATTAAGCACATCATCATCAGAGTTAGTTCTGGATGGAAGGCAAGTTCACCCCACCGTCTGTTTCTGATTCTAAGGTGCCTATGGTCGTTCAACCCTAAACGACTCATTTTAAGGGTAAACACCTGCCCTACCTCAGCCATAAATGTCCCTTTTCATCCCAACAGCCACCCTGTAACTCAGAATATTGGATTGTACTGCAGTACATGTCATATGTTCACTGAATACCCCGACAGCACGTAAATGTATAACAGATCTGTTCAAACAACATCATCCTTATACAACTCAGCACAACGGTGTTTGTGATCTTAAAGCGCCATCTTGTGGTCATAAAAGTACTAATCTACTTCGTGGTCCTCCATCCAGTTGGGACATCAGGCTGCAACAATCTTCTGCCACTGGAATCCATCTTCTACCTATATTATAATACAGGCAGACAAATATCACATCAGGGAACCACATTATGTAACATCCACTGCAAAGAATCAGAGGGAGACAGATTGAAACAGTACTTGAATTTATTTACAACCATAAGTAGGAAAATACATAGCTAGGTAGGAGTAAAGAAAATGTGTTCAACAGAAAACTAGTCCAGTCAAACCAAAGCGGCAAAAAAAAAAAAAAAAAAAAACTTGTTTACCATTGTCCCTTAAATTTGTATTATTGAGTTTAAAAACAGCTGACTTGATTCTTTGAACATTGTGCCAGTGTTCTTTGCTGGTATTCCATGAATGGTAAACAAGTAGTTGGTCCAGTGTATGTACACAGTGACAGTGTACTCAGCTAGCTACAAATTGACAAACCTGACCAAACTACCACCACTATCGGCAAGGGCGAGGGTGAAGCCTAAATATACAAGCTGGAGGAGAGAAAATGCTAGAATGGGGTGATCGAAATCAGCAGAAATTGAAAAAATATTAGATAAGTTTCCAAATAAAATAATTTTCAAAAACATTTTCTTAATGACTGTCTGGGTATTGACAACTTTCTGGGGAATGGAAATGGCCTGTCTGAAATGAGGACTATTGGACTATTGCAAGCCAAACTCATTTAGACATGGATACATGCAGCACTCATGTTGTTTAAGGAAAATACTTCCTTTACAACCCTACAAGTCATGACAGTGGTATTTGGATGTACTGTATAGAAGGTTAAAGAGGGTGCTTCACATTTGGACAGAAAGCAGCTTTGACAGGGAGCGCAGTCAGATTCCTATAAAACACCTAGAAGTCAACAGTAAAGTTATAGCGATCACTAACTAACCAAAGCTCATGGTGACATCAAGCCGTGTTATTCCCCCTTTTTTCTCCAATCAAAACCAATGTTGGGGGTTCAAAACATGAGGGTTAGTAGGCTTGGTGACCTACTCTGTTTAGCCACTGTGAAACAAGAACAGTGAGATGGACCAAATAGTGCTCTCATCACAGGACCAGACCATCTACCAGCAAAATGCGTTCAGCTTAGTTTTACACTCGCGTTTGTTTCACACAGTCAACAATAGTGCGGTCTACAACTGAATCAGCCAGTAAGACAAGGCTCCCCCGGTTCTAAGACAACATACATCTTAAGCCTAAGCGATAACCCCCCCCCCCCCCCCAAAAAAAGTTGAGAAAAATAAAGTTCAATATCCACGTTTGGAAAGGCAAATTACTATTAGGAATGATTTTTTCAATAAGCATTCTGCGTCCACTTCTAGAGCAACCCAACGTCGGCCAAGTCCACAGTTCATCAAAAACACTAATCTACCAAAAAGAGAACCATTTGGTTGTTGGAGGTATGGAAAAGCAATGAGTAAAAGTGAAAACAATGTAGCAATCAGAATACACATTAAAAACACAATTCAACATTTTAGAAAGGAAACATGATACATATTTTATTCACACTTTACAAAAAAGCTACTACAACAGTATCAGCAATTCAGGGTTATCAAACCAGACATTGGTTTCTGGAAAGAAAAAAAAAAGAAAAAAAGGGGAAAGTAGGGACAGAAAACAACTTTTAAAGGACATTAATATTTCAATCTTTTTCCTCTGTAAAAATTCATAAAATGCTAACTTTAGCACAGTGGCTTCAGTATCATATTTACTTTAAAAAGGTGATCATATTTTATTTAATTGACAAATCATTGTGGGCTAGACGGGGTAACTATCATAAGTGTGCATTATTACATTTCCTGTTAAAAATGTGACAGTTGCAACAGTGTCAGTCACTATTGGCATATTTCATGTTTTGGTCCCGGTGATAAAACAGATAGATAATAGCAACAAGTCTGTGTGGGCCACCTGATAGCCTGCCCTACAGATGGTACCAGAGTGGCTGGAACCATACAGGGGCTTCAGTAGAGGGGTTAAAAAGACAGGACTAAAGGAATACACTTGACCGTTAAGGGGAACATGCTTTTGTAGATTCAGAATTTAGATTTGTGGTGGAGGCCGGGGCAGGGTCAAGAGAGGCTAGGTGGCTATGGGGATAAGGGGTTCTAGAGTACAAGGAGGGTGCAAAACATTATGGAACTGAGGGGGCTTACAAGAGGTCTTCGCTTTGCCCCAGAAAAAACAAGACAAATATTCCATACCTGATTACTAGATCGCTCACCCAGGAGGAGAGATATACATACACACACACACCCCATAACATGCTCACAGCTCATACAAAAAATAATATCCCTAACATAAGCCAAAAGCACAAAATCTACAAATGTCTCGACAGTATTTAAAAATAAACAGAAGAGGTTGTTCCGGCGTTCGCCGATTGTAAATAGTGCAAGACTACAAACTGCGAAGGTGAGGCACAATGTTCCGGTTGTACAACACTGGAATAGTGGAGGTGTGATGTGAAAACCCTCTGAGGACATATCTGAAATGACACTTTATTTCCCCATGTAGTACACACTTGACCAGAGCCACACAGGACTGTTCAACAGTAGTAAACTAAAGGGAATAGGGTGTTATTGGTATCCAAAAAGTGTCTCAGAGTATGGATCAGTTGTTTCTTTTAGATCATAATGAATAATATGGACAGATCCTAGATCAGCACTCCTACTCGGAGGCTTTGTGGGTACAGGCCATGGTGTTACTATGGCCTGAACTGTGAATGGTAGGTTAGGTTGGTGGCAGGAAGGCTTATTAATAGAATGAGTGAGAAGCATCAGGAGGTTTAGTCAGTAGATCTATTTACAATCTGGGCAACATGCCCTCAAATCAAAAACAGCAGGAAACCAATCAATACTGATACATCAAAACAGTTAACCTGGGGGGGAGGGGGGGGGGGGTGAACACTCAGAACAACCCCTTACGTATTTTGTACAAGCTGGTAATTTGAATTAATCTTAACATTTCCTGGATAAAAATGTAGTCATAGTTTACAATACAATCCTGTATTTTCCTCGAATCAGATCAGTACAAAAACCGCCAGAAAACAGGTCTTTAGTGGCTCATATACAATCATGTAAAGACTGAATCTACATTTATATTCTGTACAAACACTGGTGGAAAAACCCCACTGCTGTAGAGTAGGGAATTTATGGCTGGGGGAAAGTCACTACTGGCCTCAAGAGACAGTGCTACAAGATCTGTGTGTGTGTGACCGTGAGAGGAATGCTGGTTTAAACTCCTGTAAATCAGCTAGTGACCTCCCTCTGCTTAAAAAAATAACAAACTAAGTAAAATTTGTTGATATTCCCCATCCCATTGCCCCTCAGCCAAAACCCCATTCCCTATTACGAAAGGTGGTAACTGGTCCAAACGAAGTCATGAACAAGAAAATGGATGACCGTCGCGTACGCAAACAGGAGGTAATAGTGTGCAAAAAGGGATTGCCACTAATGACATGTTATGCAACTAAACTCATTACATTTGGTTTCAGTCCAGAGAATCCAGATGGGTTTCTAGCACTATGCCTGACCGGCAAGCCGACAAGCCTGTGCAAACTAGAGCTAAGCTTGCCACACGTGGGTCCAGACAAGTGTATTTGGTGGATGCAGTAGTCCTAAAGGATAACAATACGTCTAAAAACCTCAACAGTGAGTCTTAATGCACCAGTGGGGTTAGTTTCTATTGCACCACTTGGATAGGGAGACAATGGACTGAGTTCTATTAGTCAATGGAGAGGACTGGTAGCACCAGGTGAGCACCACAGTAGTGGACCCACAAAGAGATGGGCCCTGTAGCAGAGAGAAGGAGCGCTACTCTCTCCTATGGGATGCTCCAGATATATGGGAGATATCTAAGTACCATCACATTGAGCCCAGAGGAGAGAAAAGCGAAGGCCCACCCCGAGCCTTGGCTGGTAGGGAGAGTGAGACAGACCAGTCTAACACTGTTTTTGCTGGTTTGAGATTGGTATAGGACAGACCATCAGCTCGAAATGAGAAGTGGTGTCCTTTCTCTCCTTGCCTCATGAAGGTGTCCACAGCTCTCAAGTGACAGAGATTTTCTTGTGCCATTGTTCAAGACTGCACAGGTCATGTCAAAGTCAACAAGAGTCTGCTGGTATTGCTAAAAATGTATCTCAATATCTATAATGGGCCAAGGGGATATTGTGAAATTGGATGCTACCATCTGTTAAGGAGTTACAAAAGCATTATGGGTAAGAATGACAGGGGGATCTAAAACACAAGATAATATAATGGACAGACAGGATTTACTTTAGCATTATCAAAATGAAAACAAGGAAAATAAAAAATATATCTATAATAACAGAAATCCCTGTCGGCCAGACCTCACTGTATGGCTGATTCTTTTTTAACAGGATGGTTGCCTGTCTTGTCTTCCTCCAGTTTGAAGAAGAGAGGCGATGGAGGGAGAGGCTTTAGACCAAATCACAGCGCCCCCCTCCCCCCGGTGGTGTCTCACGACTACCTGCGGCCTCCAGGCAGGTGGATGCCGTTGACCTGGTTGTTGACCTGGTTGTTGACCTGACCCTGGGGCAGGGTGCTGGGCAGCAGCAGCTCCAGTTGGGTGAACAGGGAGAAGTGGTCAGAGGGGATGTGGGGGTGCGGACAGCCGCTGATATTGTTCTCATGGAGCCAGTTGGAGTCCAGGGGACCCAGGATGCCCAACATGTTGAGCTGAGGCTTGGAGTAGAAGATGTAGTCAATCACACCCTGAGGAGAGAGAGAGAGAGAGAAAAGAGGGGGATGAGTGAGGAGGAGCCTCGGTTAGGGAAAATGTGTGCCGGGCAATTGGCAGACCCCATTTTAGTTTACCGGACAAATTACATTTACTGCCAAATCTAATGGAAACCCAAATAAATCCAGTCATGTGGCTAACACTGTTTTAGGAGAGCCCAGACCACATGTAAGTGACCGCAATGAATATTGATCTACAGAAGCAGGAATAATAAGAATAATAAACAATCCAAAGGACAAACTGCTACTCCTACTACACGTAACAGAAAGCCTACATGTCCAACGTGATTTGTACTAGCAGTTTAGACCCAAAACAGACGCAAGTTTACCGCACACTACCTTCTCAGACTGTTGGCTAACCTTAGGCCTAACAGAAAACAAAGGTCAGCAGAGTTTCTAAACCCAGAGGGCCAACAGAGCAATACTTCAGGGAACGCTGGCGAAGCAGACTCAGCAGACCAGGCCAGGGTCTTGGGTTTGAGAAGTCAATAAAGGTGAGAAATCCTTCTTAGGTTGTCAATTTGCTCGATTTCTAAAGGCACAGCCTAAATTGGAGCCAATGTCTTAAGTTGAACATGTTATTTCTCCAACCTTGTGAAAGTGACAAACTGACATGCCTTTGATTTGGTGGCCTGCACATATGAAGATCGGCACGAGATGACCATTAGACACGATGAAATGTTAATGTCCATAAGCTTAGCTAGCCAATGCCGCCATGACATAGCCTACACGTGTGATCAGGGATTTTTATTGGAGTAGCAGTTTCTACACACCTGCATAACAAAATATTTATTGATGTACAGGAAAAGAAAGTTATACTCTTCCTTAAAATAGACTGATATGACATTTCTGTACAAACACTACTGCAGGTCTGTCAACCTATTTGGTGCGGGCTGGTACCAGTTGATTCAACGTTGCAAGTCTGACCTCAAAACATGCAGGTAGACTGGGTAAACTACAGAGATTATGCAATTGGAAAGACCTGCATCAACCTCCATACAATGTGATTTAAGCCATTTTATTATCCCTTTTTTCCCTTAAAATAAAAATCAGGATGTATTCTGCCAGACATTGTCCAGCAATGTCAGCTTATGCATTTTTGGGCCAAAAGCAGTCAATTATTTTTCTGCACACAATGTCAGATTAGATGAAACGTTTACAAAGCAGGTGCATGGTCCAGTAAAGACTGACAACAGTGGGGGGTTAGGTAAATTTCAATGCCAGAAAAACACAATTTCCTGACTAATCAGGACTAGATCAAACAGCAATCTGTAATATGTCAAGAGAAGGCCTCAGAGACAGTGCTTCAGATGTGCTTGTGTTTGAGCGCCTCCCTCACCTTGAAGTCGAAGGTGTAGTTGGTGTAAGGCATCAGGCTGTCCTCGTAGGCGCTCCTCAGCTTGAAGCCGTGGGTGATCCTGGAGTTTGACGTGGAGTTCCCGTTCTTGCCGTTGCAGTTAAAATTGGTGAGGCTGTCGAGGTAGCGCAGCTCCTTGAAGTCCTTGTGGGTGCAGTCCACTCCACCTTGACTCAGGTACTCCACCACGCCTGGGGAGAGACGGTAGGGATTTACATTGGTCCTGTTCAATATGGGGGAATGAGCCAACTAAACATCCAATAAGACAGATGTTAATTTTCCATTGCCCTACTGAACACAAGCGAGGTGGACAAGTGTCTTCATTACTTCATTCACAGTAACCATCACCTAACAAGCAGCTAGTGTGCCCATCACTACACTGCTTGCTTGTACCTTTCCCTTCCTTTCTAACTCAGTCACTCACCAGAGTCTGGTAGAGAGTTGAGGTCAGCACAAAGCACTAGAGGGATGCTGTTGGTCTCCCCAGAGACAGAGGAGAGTTTGAGGCTGCGCGTGGCCTTGTCCACAATGTTCTTCACCTCAGACAGGAACATCATGGTCTGGACCAGCTTGACGTCAGAGTACTCCGGGTCCCAGTGCATGTGGGCATTGGCCACCAGTAGGAGCTGTTTCTCCATGCCGTGCAGAGACTTCCCCGCTGGAGAGGAGAGAGAGAAGTTTGGGGTTTACTTTAAAGGCAGAGCACAGCTAAGGAAAACTTGAGCTAGGGAAGAGCAGCAGTCACTCCCCTTTTGAAGTTCTAGGATTGAAGTAAAGGAGTTGTGGTACACACTGGGCCAGATTAAGAAAAATCACAGGCCCCGGGCTTTGGCTACTCAGACAATGACAAACAGATCAATCTGGTCTTGAATTCAAACAATAGCCCAGGCCAATGAAGCGACAGTAAAATATTTTAGTTCATTGACTACACATACAGTGCATTCGGAATGAAGCCACACCCCCTTGACTGATGCGTTAAAAAAAACTAACAATGTGGTACAATCTACACAAAATATCCCATAATGACAACACAAAAACCAGTTAAGAAATGTTTGCAAATGTATTAAAAATAAAAAGCAGAAACACCTTCACCTAAGTATTCAGACCCTTTACTAGGATACTCAAATTATATTTTTCACATGGGTCGAATACAACAGATCGAAGTCGACCAATTATGATTTTAACGCCGATACCGATTATTGGAGGACCAAAAAAAGCCGCTACCGATTAATCAGCCAATTTTTATATATGTAATAATGACAACAACAATACTGAATGAACACTTATTTTTAACTTAATACATAAATAAAATCAATTTAGTCTCAAATAATGAAACATGTTCAATTTGGTTGAAATAATGCAAAAACAAAGTGTTGGAGAAAGTAAAAGTGCAATATGTGCCATGTAAAAAAGCTAACGTTTAAGTTCCTTGCTCAGAACATAAGAAAACTGGTGGTTTCTTTTTTTTTTTTGTCTTCAATATTCCCAGGTAAGAAGTTTTAGGTTGTAGTTAGGACTATTTCAAATATCTTTGACTATTGGATGATCTAATAGGTACTTTAGTACTGCCAGCCTAATCTCGGGAGTTGATAGGCTTGAAGTCATAAACAGCGCAATGCTTGAAGCTGCTGGCCAAAGCAGGAAAGTGCTGTTAGAATGAATGCTTACGAGCCTGCTGCTGCCTACCACCGCTCAGTCAGACTGCTCTATCAAATCATAGACTTAATTATAATAACACAGAAATACGAGCCTTAGGTCATTAATATGGTAAAACCCGGAAACTATCATTTCAAAAACAAAACGTTTATTATTTTCAGTGAAATACGGAACCGTTCCGTATTTTATCTAACGGGTGGCATCCATAAGTCTAAATATTGCTGTTACATTGCACAACCTTCAATGGTATGTCATAATTCCGAAAAATTCTGGCAAATTAGTTCGCAATAAGCCAGGCGGCCCAAACTGTTGCATATATCCTGACACTGCGTGCAATGAACGCAAGAGAGGTGACAATTCCCCTAGTTTAATATTGCCTGCTAACATGAATTTCTTTTAACTAAATATGGAGGTTTAAAAATATATACTTCTGTGTATTGATTTTAAGGCATTGAGGTTTATGGTTAGGTACATTCGTGCAACGATTGTGCTTTTTTCGCAAATGCGCCTTTGTTAAATCTTCCCCCGTTTGGCGAAGTTAGCTGTCTTTGTTAGGACGAAATGGTCTCCACACAGTTCGCAACGAGCCAGGCGGCCCAAACTGCTGCATATACCCTGACTGTTGCACAGAACGCAAGAGAAGTGACAATTTCCCCTGTTAAAAGAAATTCAGTTAGCAGGCAATATTAACTAAATATGCAGGTTAAAAAAATATATACACTTGTGTATTGATTTTAAGAAATGCTTTGATGTTTAGGTACACATTGGTGCAACGACAGTGCTTTTTTTACACCACCCGTTTGGCGAAGTAGGCTGTGATTCAATGATAAATTAACAGGCATGTCATCGATTATATGCAACGCAGGACAAGCTAGATAAACTAGTAATATCAACCATGTGTAGTTAACTAGTTATTGTTAAGATTTATAAAAACAATGATACGTTTAATGCTAGTTAGCACCTTACCTCCTTGCTGCAATCGCATAACAGGTAGTCAGCCTGCCACGCAGTCTCCTCGTGGAGTGAAATGTAAAATCGGCCATGATCGGTGTAAAAAGAAAATGCAGATTACCGATTGTTATGAAATCGGCCCTAATTAAAATCGACCTCTAGACCTTAGTGAAATGCTTACTTACAAGCCCTTAACCAACAATGCAGTTAAGAAAAAGTATTAAGTAAAAAAATAGTAAAATTATAAAAGAATAACGTTCAAGAGCAGCAGTAAAATAACTTTGGTGAGGCTATATACAGGGGGTATCAGTACAGAGTCAATGTGTGGGGGGGAACAGGTTAGTCGAGGTAATATGTACTTGTAAGTAGAGTTCAAGTGACTATGCATAGATAACCAGAGAGTAGCAGCTGCGTAAATGAGGGGTTGAGGTGGGGACGACAACGCAAATAATCTGAGTAGCCATTTGATAAGCTGTTCAAGAGTCCTATGGATTTGGGGGGGTTAATGCTGTTAAGCCTTTTGGACCTAACAAGCGGTACCGCATGCCGTGCGGTAGCAGACAGAACAGTCTGACTAGGGTGGCTGGAATCTGACAATTTCTAAGGCCTTCCTCTGACACCGCCTGGTATAGAGGTCCTGGAAGCTTGGCCCCAGTGATGTACTAGCCAGTACGCATTACCCTCTGTAGTGCCTTGCGGTCAGAGGCCGAGCAGTTGCCATACCAGGCAGTGATGCAACCAGTCAGGATACTCTTGATGGTGCAGCTGTAGAACCATTTGAAGATCTGAAGACCCATGCCAAATCTTTTCAGTCTGAGGGGGAAATAGGTTGTCGTGCCCACTTCACAACAGTCTTTGTGTTTTGACCATGATAGTTTATTGGTGATATGAACAAGGAACTTGAAGCTCTCAACCTGCTCCACTACAGCCCCGTCGATGAGAATGCGGGCGAGCTCTGTCCTCCTTTTCTTGTAGTACGCAATCTCCTTTGTCTTGATCACGTTGAGGGAGAGGTTGTTGTCCTGGCACCACAAGGCCAGGTCTCTGACCTCCTCCCTATAGGCTGTCTCATCGTTGTCAGTGATCAGGCCTACCACTTGTCGTCGGCAAACTTGGTGTTTTAGTCGTGCCTGGCTATGCAGTCATGGGTGAACAGGGAGTACGGGGGTGACACACACACACACACACACACAAACGGATCCCTGAGAGGCACTCGTGTTGAGGATCAGATTTTTATGAATCCAAGATGGCGTAGCAGTCGGACTTGTTTGTCTTGTCCCACGTAAGTAGTCGGTCTCATCGTTTTTCAGTATATATTTTAATCTAAATATACTTTCCTGCAACCCGCCCCACCCAATGTGGTAAAGATCTGCAATAACCGCTGGTTAACGCCTCTGTGCACGCACCAGTTAGCCTTGAGCTAGGCCCATCTCCCAGCTAGCCAAAGAGGTATACCCGCTAATTCCTGGGCTAGAATACCTATTTTGCCAATTGGCCTGGACCCTTCATTGCCAACATGGAGCACTGCCGATCCATCACGATTGGTCTGCCGACGTAATCTTCCCATGTGGTTTCAACTGGCTGTTGCGTTGTCACCGAAGACTGCTAGCCCCAGCCCGCTAGCTTTTTGAACGCCGTGGCTCCAGCTCGCCTCGCAACATAGCGACTACCGGACTCACCTATTGCTGCTCATTGGAACCTAGGATCACTTGGCTACACATGCCTTTCTCTAATGTCAATATGCCTTGTCTTCTGCTGTTCCGGTTAGTTTTATTTCACTGTAGAGCCCCTAGTCCAGCTCAACATGTTTTAGATAGCCCTTTTGTCACACACCCCACACATGGAGACCTCACCTGGCTTAGCTGGTTTCTCCAGAGCTCTCTCATCGTCACTTAATGCCTAGGTTGACCCCCACTGTACTCATATCCTACCATACCCTTGTCTGTACATTATGCCCTGAATCTATTCTACCAGGCCCAGAAATCTGCCCCTTCTATTCACTGTCCCCAACGCACTAGACGACCAGTTCTTATAACCGTTAGCCATACCCTTATCCTATACCTCTGTTGATGTAGAGGTTAACTTTTGGGATAGGGGGCAGTATTTTCACATCCGGATGAAAAGCATGCCCAAAGTAAACTGCCTGCTACTCAGGCCCAGAAGCTGGTATATGCATATTATTTGTAGATTTGGATAGAAAACGCAGAAGTTTCTAAAACTGTGAGTATAACAGAACTTATTTGGCAGGCCAAACCCCGAGGCCAAACCATCCAGGATTTTTTGTTGAGATCCCCATAGAAAACCCATTAGAAATCCAGATCACTCTTTTCAAGGCACTTGCTTGGAGTTCCTATCGCTTCCACTGAATGTCAACAGTCTTTAGAAATTGGTTGATGTTTTTCCTTTGATAAATGAAGTAGCCCTGTTCAGAACGAGGGTTGAGGGAAGTGTATTGTTTGATAGAAGCGCATGACCAAAAAAGCATGCTCCACTTTGTTTTCCTCCGGTAATGAACGCAGTTTATGCGGTCTTAAAATTTGATTGATTATTTAAGTTAAAAAATACCTAAAGTTGTATTAGGAAAGTTGTTTGAAATGTTTGGACAAAGATTACAGGTAACTTTGTAGTCATGTTGCGTGATTTGGAACCGGTGTTTTTCTGGATCAAACGCGCCAAATAAATGTCCATTTTGGATATATGACGGAATTAATCGATGTTGTGATGTTTATGGGACATATTGGAGTGCCAAAAGAAGAAGCTCGTCAAAGGCATGAATTATATCTTTATTTATGAATTTCGTGTCGCGCCTGGCGGGTTGACATATGACTGTCTGTTTGATGGGGTGCTATCCTCAGATAATAGCATGGTTTGCTGTCGCCGTAAAGCCTTATTAAAATCTGACACGTTGGCTGGATTAACAACTGTAGCTTTAATTTGGTGTATAGCATGTGTGATTTCATGAAAGTTGAATATTTATAGTAATTAAAATTTGGCACTCTGCCATTTCACCGGATGTTGGTCAGGTGGGACAGTACCTAGCCTAGAGAGGTTAACTTCTTATGGCTGCAATCCCGCTAACGGGATGATATGACAACAGCCAGTGAAAGTGCAGGGCGCCAAATTCAACCCCCCCCCCCCAAAAAAACTGAAATCTCATAATTAAAATTCCTCAGACATACATGCGTCTTATACCATTTTAAAAGGTAATCTTGTTGTTAATCCCACCAAAGTGTCCGATTTCAAATATGCTTTTCAGCGAAAGCACTACAAAAGATTATTTTAGGTCACACCAAAACACAATAAGCACAGCCATTTTTCCAGCGAAAGATAGCAGTCACAAAAAGCAGAAATAGCTAAAATGAATCACTAACCTTTGATGATCTTCATAGGACTTCATGTTAATCAATACATGCATGTTTTGTTTGATAAAGTTAATATTTATATATAAAAAAATCTGAATTCACATTGGCGCGTTACATTCACTAGTTCCAAAAACATCCAGTGATAGTGCATAGCCACATCATTTCAACAGAAATAATCATAAATGTAGATGATAATACAAGTTATACACATGGAATTATAGATATACCTCTCCTTCATGCAACCGCTGTGTCAGAATTCAAAAAACACTTTACGGAAAAAGCAAACCATGCAATAATCTGAGACGGAGTTCAGAACAATAGTAAAATTAGCCGCCATGTTGGAGTCAACAGAAACCAGAAAATACATAAATGTTTCCTTACCTTTGATGAACTTAATCAGAATGCAGTCCTAGGGATCCCAGGTCCACAATAAATGCTTGATTTGTTCGATAATGTCCGTTATTTATGTCCAATTAGCTACTTTGGTTAGCTTGTTGGTAAACAAATTCACAAAGCACGTCCACTATAACGTGACGAAATGTCCAAAAGTCCCGCAAGTTAGTAGAAACATGTCAAACAATGTATTGAATCAACCTTTAGAATGTTTTTAACATACATCTTGAATAACGTTCCAACCAGAGAATTACATTGACTTCAGTTGAGCGATGGAACGGAGCTGCCCCTCACGTGAACGGAGCTGCCCCTCACGTGAACGGAGCTGCCCCTCACGTGAACGGAGCTGCCCCTCACGTGAACGGAGCTGCCCCTCACGTGAACGGAGCTGCCCCTCACGTGAACGGAGCTGCCCCTCACGTGAACGGAGCTGCCCCTCACGTGAACGGAGCTGCCCCTCACGTGAACGGAGCTGCCCCTCACGTGAACGGAGCTGCCCCTCACGTGAACGGAGCTGCCCCTCACGTGAACGGAGCTGCCCCTCACGTGAACGGAGCTGCCCCTCACGTGAACGGAGCTGCCCCTCACGTGAACGGAGCTGCCCCTCACGTGAACGGAGCTGCCCCTCACGTGAACGGAGCTGCCCCTCACGTGAACGGAGCTGCCCCTCACGTGAACGGAGCTGCCCCTCACGTGAACGGAGCTGCCCCTCACGTGAACGCTCACCTCATGGCAGTGGTGAATCATTCCTGTCTTCTTCGGCCCCCCTTCACATTAGAGTCATCTAAGTTCTATTGACATCTAGTGGAAGCCGTAGGAAGTAAAAACTCATCCATATCTCGCTGTAATTTCAATGTGATCTTGGTTGAAAATCTACCAGCCTCAGAAAAAATCCAAAGAGGAAGTGGAACGTCTCAGGTTTTTGCCTGCCATATGAGTTCTGTTACACTCAGATATAATTCAAAAAGTTTTAGAAACTTGAGTTTTCTATCCAATACTAATATGCATATATTAGCAACTATGACTGAGGAGCAGGCCATTTACTCTGGGCACCTTTCATCCAAGCTACTCAATACTGCCCTTGCAGCCATAAGAAGTTAACCCAGGCCCTGTAGCCCCCAGCATCACACCCATTTCCCAGGTGCTCTCATTTGTTGACATCTGTAACCGTAAAAGCCTTGGTTTCATGCATGTTATCATCAGAAGCCTCCGCCCTATATGTTTTTTTATTCACTGCTGTGGCACTCCTCCAACCCTGATGTCCTAACCGTGTCTGAATCCTGGCTTAGGAAGGCCACCAAACATTCTGAAACTTCCACCCAACAACAACATTTTCTGTCAAGATAAAACTGCCAAATGGGGCAGATTTGCAATCTACTGCAGAGATAGCCTGCAGAGTTGTCATACTATCCAGGTCTGTGCCCAAACAGTTTGAGCTTCTACTTTTAAAAATCCACCTTTCCAGAAATATGTCTCCCTGTTGCCGCTTGTTATAGACCCCCTCAGCCCCCAGCTGTGCCCTGGACACCTTATGTGAATTGATTGCCCCCTATCTTCAGAGTTCGTACTGTTAGGTGACCTAAACTGGGACATGCATAACACCTACATCCTGCAATCTAAACTAGATGTCCTCAGTCTCACACAAATTATCAAGGAACCTACTAGGTACAACCCGAAATACATAAACATGGGCACCCGCAGATAACATACTGACAAACTTGCCCTCTACATAAACCTCCACTGACTTTAGCCAGGATCTCAGCGATCACTGCCTCATCGCCTGCGTCCGTAAGGGGCCAGCAGTCAAACGACCACCCCTCATCACTGTCAAATGCTCCCTAAAGCACTTCAGCGAGCAGGCCTTTCTAATCGACCTGACCCGGGTATCCTGGAAGGATATTGACCTCATCCCGTCAGTAGAGGATGCCTGGTTCTTTAAAAGTGCTTTCCTCACCATCTTAAATAACCATGACCCATAAAAAATAAGGTAGAACTAAGAACAGATATAGCCCTTGGTTCACTCCAGGCTTGACTGCCAATGACCAGCACAACATCATCCTGTGGCGTATTGCATGAGCATCGAACAGCCCTCACGATATGCAACTTTTCAGGGAAGTCATTAACCAATATACACAGTCAGGAAAGCTAAGGCTAGCTTTAAGAAACAGAAATTTGCATCCTATAGTCCTAACTCCAAAAAGTTTTGGGACACCGTAAAGTCCATGGAGAATAAGAGCACCTCCTCCCAGGTGCCCACTGCACTGAGGCTAGGAAATACTGACACCACCGATAAATCCACCAACGATGATAATCGAGAATTTCGAAAAGCATTTCTACAGCACCCCGGCCAACCGCTCTGCACCCACCGCAGCAACTTGGCCAAGCCCCCGGCATTAACTTCACCCAAATCCGGATCCCGACAAATTGTAGCAACCCCCATTACAAGCCTGTTCAACCTCTTGTATAGTCTGATATCTCCAAAGATTGGAAAGCTGCTGCGGTCATCGCCCTCGTCAAAGGGGGAGACACTAGAGCCAAACTGTTACAGACCTATATCCATCCTACCATGACTTTCTAAAATCGTCAAAAGCCAAGTTTACAAACAGATCTCCGATCATTTCAAATCCCACCGTACCTTCTGGTTTCCGAGCAGGTCATGGGTGCACCTCAGCCACGCTCAAGGTCCTAAACGATATCATAACCGCCATCTATAAGACAGTACTGTGCATTCCGTCATCAACCTGGCCAAGGCTTTCGAATGTCAATCACAGCATTTTTTAAATCGAACTCAACAGCCTTGGTTTCTCAAATGACTGCCTCGCCTGGTTCACCAACTACTTCAAAGACAGAGTTCAGTGTGTCAAATCAGAGGGTCTGTTGTCCGGACCTCTGGCAGTCTCTGGGGATGCCACAGGGTTCAATTCTCGGGCTGACTTTACTCATATATACACTGCTCAAAAAAATAAGGGGAACACTTAAACACAATGTAACTCCAAGTCAATCACACTTCTGTGAAATCAAACTGTCCACTTAGGAAGCAACACTGACAATAAATTTCACATGCTGTTGTGCAAATGGAATAGACAAAAGGTGGAAATTATAGGCAATTAGCAAGACACCCCCAATAAAGGAGTGATTCTGCAGGTGGTGACCACAGACCACTTCTCAGTTCCTATGCTTCCTGGCTGATCTTTTGGTCACTTTTGAATGCTGGCGGTGCTTTCACTCTAGTGGTAGCATGAGACGGAGTCTACAACCCACACAAGTGGCTCAGGTAGTGCAGCTCATCCAGGATGGCACATCAATGCGAGCTGTGGCAAGAAGGTTTGCTGTGTCTGTCAGCGTAGTGTCCAGAGCATGCAGGTGCTACCAGGAGACAGGCCAGTACATCAGGAGACGTGGAGGAGGCCGTAGGAGGGCAACAACCCAGCAGCAGGACCGCTACCTCCGCCTTTGTGCAAGGAGGAGCACTGCCAGAGCCCTGCAAAATGACCTCCAGCAGGCCACAAATGTGCATGTGTCAGCATATGGTCTCACAAGGGGTCTGAGAATCTCATCTCGGTACCTAATGGCAGTCAGGCTACCTCTGGCGAGCACATGGAGGGCTGTGCAGACACATGCACATTTGTGGCCTGCTGGTGAAATATATTGTCAATCAAGTGTTGCTTCCTAAGTGGACAGTTTGATTTCACAGAAGTGTGATTGACTTGGAGTTACATTGTGTTTAAGTGTTCCCTTTATTTTTTTGAGCAGTATATATATATATATATATATATATTATATATATATATATATCTCTCAATGATGTCACTCATGCTGCTGGTGATTCTCTCATCCACCTCTATGCAGACGACACCATTCTGTATACCTGGCCCTTCTTTGGACACCGCTAACAAACCTCCAAACGAGCTTCAATGCCTTACAACACTCCTTCCATGGCCTCCAACTGCTCTAAAAATGCTAGTAAAACATGCGTGCTCCTCAACCGATTTCTGCCCGCACGTCCAGCATCACTACTCTGGACGGTTCTGACTTAGGTTTTTGTCCACATATTCTAGGTGTCTGGCTAGACTGTAAACTCTCCTTCCAGACTCAAATTAAGCATCTCCAATCCAAAATCAAATCTAGAATCGGCTTCCAATTTCGCAACAAAGCATCCTTCACTCATGCTGCCAAACATACCCTCGTAAAACTGACCGTCCTACCGATCCTCGACTTCGGCGATGCCATTTACAAAATGGCCTCCACTCTATTCAGCAAATTGGATGTAGTCTATCACAGTGCCATTCTTGTCACCAAAGCCCCAAATACCACCCACCACTGGGACCTGTATGCTCTCGTTGGCTGGTCCTCGCTACATATTCGTCACCAAACCCACTGGCTCCAGGTCATCTATAAGTCTTTGCTAAATAAAGCCCCGCCTTATGTCAGTTCACTGGTCACCATAGCAACACCCACCCGTAGCACGCGCTCCAGCAGGTATATTTCACTGGCCAGCCACAAAGCCAACACTTCCTTTGGTCGCCTTTCCTTCCAGTCCTCTGCTGCCAATGACTGGAACAAATTGCAAACATCTGAAGCCTATATCTCCATCTCTAACTTTAAGCATCAGCTGTCAGAGCAGCTTACTGATCACTGCACCTGGACACAGCACACCCAACTCAGCCCCATATTGTTATTTATGTTTTTGCACCACCATCACGCCAGTGTTTATGCTAAATTGTAATTATTACACCACTATGGCCTATTTATTGCCTTACCTCCCTAACCTTACAACATTTGCACACACTGTACATAGATTTCCCTATTGTGTTTGACTGTACACTTGTTTATCCCATGTGTAACTTGTTGTTGCACTGCTTTGCGTCATCTTGGCCAGGTCACAGTTGTAAATGAGAACTTGTTCTCAACTGGCCTACCTGGTTAAATAAAGGTGAAGAAAAGTGTTACCTACCTTTACTTCCTGCCCGTCAGGAAGTCCAGGATCCAGTGGGAGGCGTTTCATCCCAGGGTCATTAGCTTAGTGATGCGCTTTGAGGGCAGTATGGTGTTGAACACTGAGCTGTAGTCAATGAATGGCATTTTCGTAGGCGTTTCTTTTGTTCACGTGGAAAAGGACAGTGTGGAATGCAATAGAGCTTGCATCATCTGTGGATCTGTAAGGCGGTATGCAAATTGGAGTGGGTCTAGGGTTTCTGGGATAATGGTGATGTGAGCCAGCCTTTCAAAGCATTTCATGGCTACAGACGTGAGTGCTACGGGTCAGTAGTCATTTAGCCAGGTTACCTTAGTGTTTTTGGGCACAGGGACTATGGTGGTCTGCCTGAAACATGTTGGTATTACAGACTCAGACCAACTTGGCAGTTGGTCAGCACATCTTTTTAAAGGTCTTTGGTCAGCTACGAAAAACGTGATCAGTCATCCGGAACAGCTGATGCTCTCATGCATGCGTCAGCGTTCCTTGCCTCAGTGAGCATAAGGAATTTAGGATCGATGCTAGGCTGCTCTTTGTAGTCTAATAGTTTGCAAGCCGTGCAGTATGATTCAATCTTAGTCTAGTATTGATGCTTGGCATGTTTGACGGTTTGTCAGAGGGCATAGCGGGATTTCTTATAAGCGGCTGGGTTAGAGTCCCGCTCCTTGAAAACAGTAGCTCTACCCTTTAGCTCAGTGCGGATATTGCGTGTAATCCATGGCTTCTGGATGGGTTATGTAAATACGGTCACTGTGGGGACGACATCATCAATGCACGTATTGATGCCGGCGGAAGAATCCCAGAACATATTCCGGTCTGTGCTAGCAAAAAGTTGTGTAGCTTAGCATCTGTCATCTGACCACCTCTGTATTGACAGAGTCACTGGTGATTCATGCTTTAGTTTTTGCTTTCAACAGGAGGATAGAATTTTGGGTAGAATTGCCAAATGGAGGGTGAGGGAGAGCTTTGTACACATCTGTATGTGGAGATGTTGCACATTTAACATGCTGGTCGTAATTAGGTAAAACTGATTTAAGTTTCTCTGCATTAAAGTCCCCGGGCACTAGGAACGCCGCCTCTGGATGTGCGTTTTCCGTTTTGCTTAAGGCCTTATACAGCTCATTGAGTGTGGACTTCGTGCCAGCATCGGTTTGTGGTGGTAAATAGACAGCTATGAAAAAATGAACACACTATTTAACTAGAGTTGTCCACAGCTTATCATGAGATACACTACCTCAAGCGAGCAAAACCTTGAGACTTCCTTAATATTAGATTTTGTGCACCATCTGTTTACAAACAGACCACCACCCCTTGTCTTACTGATGCAGCGTAAAGCCCGCCAGCTGTATTTTATCCATGTGGTCGTTCAGCCATGACTCGGTGAAACATAAGATAGTTAATGTCCCGTTGGTAGGATATTCGTGATTGTAGCGCATCTATTTTGTTATCCAATGAATGTACGTTGGCTAATAGGACTGACGGTAGAGGCAGATTACGATTACCAGCTCTTCGTCTCCTCCTGCCAAAGACGGAGATGAGGGCCTTGTCGGGTGTCTGAAGTAAATCCTTTGCATCCGACTCGTTAGAAACATTTGTCTAGTAAGTACTCGCTGTCCTGATATCCAGAAGCTCTTTTCGGTCATGAGACAGTGGCAGAAACATTATGTACAAAATAAGTTACAAATAACACGAAAAAACAAGACAACTGGTTAAGAGCCCGTAAAAGTGGCAGCCATCTCCTCTAGCACCACATGATTTGGGAAGGTAGACCTGTCTATGTAAGGTCCCATAGTTGACAGTACATGTCAGAGAAAAATTCTAAGAAGGGTACCAAAAAAAAAAAAAAAGTCTGCAGCATTTAAAGTCCCCAAGAACACAGTGGCATCCAATCTTAAAATGGTAGAAGTTTGGAACCACCAAGACTCTTCCTAGAGCTGGACGCCTGGCCAAACTGAGCAGTCGCGGTAGAAGCTGCTCCTTGATGAAAACCTGCTCCAGAGTGCTCAGGACCTCAGACTAGCAGATGGTGAAGTGTGATAAATTACTTCAGAGAACATGTTTCCAAAGCTCCAGAGTGCAATGCCAGCAAGTTTTACACCACTCTAGCCAATGCTTGGCATTGCACATGGTGATTGTTTTCTCGTGAGCAGTTGCTTGGCCATGGAAACACATTTCATGAAGCTCCCGACGAACAGTTCTTGTGCTAACATTGCTTCGAGGCAATTTGGTGGCATCCTATGACGGTGCCATGTTGAAAGTCACTGAGCTTTTCAGAACGGGCGATTACACTGCCAATGTTTTTCTATGGAAATTGCATGGCTGTGTGTTCAATTTTATACACCTGTCAGCAACAGGTACAGCTGGAATAGACAAATCCACTAATTTGAAGGAGTATCCACATACTTTAGAAACTGGGTTGTTCGAGCTCCGAATGCTGATTGGCTGACAGACGTGGTATATCAGACCGTATTCCACGGGTATGACAAAGCATCACTTTTTACAGCTGTAAATTAGGTTTGTAGCCAGTTTATAATAGCAATAAGGCATCTCAGTGCTTCGTGGTATACGGCCAATATACCATGGCTAAGGGGCTGTACACAGGCACTCCACTTTGTGTTGTGCCAAGCCCTTAGCTATGGTATATTGGCTTCTCGTGCATAAAAAAACAAATTGTGTGTGTATATATATATACACATATACACACACATATACACATACACACATACACACACACACACACACACGGAAAATAAACAAAATGTAATTTCACAGTTCATAAGGAAATATGTAAATTGAAAAATGAATTAGGCCCCAATATGGATTTCATGACTGGGCAGGGGCGCAGCCATAGGTTGGCCTGGGAGGGCATAGGCCCACCCAGACATCCAGAATACATTTTTCTCCACAAGAAGTTATTTATTAAAGACAAATGTATGTGTATTTAACATTTCTGGGATCTTTATTTCAGCTCATGAAACCAATAATTTGCATGTTGCATTTGAGATAGATATACAAATAGGATACATACAGTAGCTACTAAATAAAAATGTCCAGTGGCACACTGACTCATCTAATGATAAAGATGAAGCCATAGGCTACTCACGGTGACAGCTGATGCACTTCTCATCTGAAGATGAGCTACTTTGAAAAACAGTGCTGCTGTCAGCCCCAAAAAATGTGAGATGAGATTTTTCTATTGGTTCTAGAGAGATTAGTGTTCTCTTTTTAGCAGTAGGGATTTGCTTTCCAAACTGAATTTCTCACAGTTGTACATTTGCACAAGGCAAACAGACAGCCGCAACCAAACATAGAAATAAAATCAATAGATGGCCGATCCCATTCAAATCAGGGCTGGTAGGTATTTTTTAATATGCAGTTAATGTCATTAATCAGTTACCCACCGAGGCAGGGCCCCCCCAGTCACACGTGGGCTCCCTACCTCTACTCCTCAGCCCTGGTAAGCCCCTGCATTTAACAGGCCCTTGGTACACATTTAAAAAACAGTTGAGACAGCACATTCCTAAGCATTGATGAAAGACACTACCCCCCACCCATAATTTAGTTTACCACCAGTGCTCAAAACCGATGTCAAAGCTGAAGTGCATACCTTTAATATAGGTGACGTAATGACACCACAAAAAAATACCGCGCTATTCGTGCAACACATAATTCCTAACCCACAATGTCTGCTGTGTGGATCTATTTTGAAGTTGCAAAGGAAGATAACAAAAAGGCCACATGCAACATTTGTGCTGCTATTATTTCCTGACGGGAGAAAATGAAATCATTCAATACCACAAACCTAATTACTCATTTGAAAGAACAAAAATTTCAGCGAGACAACTGGAAAGCGAAATCCAGTAATGCCAAGATAATGTAATTCATTGCCCTTGACAATCAACCGTTCTGTTGTGGATGTTGGCTTTCGCCTACCGGTCGAGCACATCAAGCCCCGGTACACACTACCAAGTAGGCGCTATTTTTCCAGATATTTCCCTACCAGAGTTACAGTATTGTTGAATCGCACATCCACGAACTACTTGGTATGGGCGTTGCGGCTATTAGCGTCACAACTGACATTTGGACCAGCGACATCAGCACCATGAGCAAGCGGAGTCTGACTGCACAGTTGGTTGACCAGGATTTCGTACCGAGGAAAGCCATATTGCATGTTCAAGAATGTGCTGGTTCTCATACCGCAGCTGCCATTTCAACGGCATTTGAGAAAATGTTTGAAACTTGGAAAATCCCCCAAAAAGTACACGCTGTGAATTGTGATAATGCACGTAACTTAAAGTCTTTGGAAGAATACGGAGTTGCCAGTTTGCCATGCATGGCACACACGGTGCAACTGGCTGTGAACGAAGGTTTTTTGGTGCCCAATGCAGCATATCTGACAGTGGCAACAGGTAGGAAGATAGCGGGTCATTTTAAACACTCACCGCTATCATACAGCACCTGCAAGCAATACAGGAGCAGCTTGGAGTGAAAATTAAAAGGCTTAATTAAGATGTTTCCACCAGATGGAACAGTCCTATTTACATAGAGCCTGCTGGAACAAAAATAGGTGCTTGACGTGTACGCTACCGACTTGGAATTACCTGCAACAATCAGTACAAACCAGTGGACTCATTGAAAACATGCACACTCCTAGCTCCATTCGAACAACTGACCCAAGAAATAAGCTCTTCAACTGCGTCTGCAGCAGACGTGATACCTGCTGTCATGGCATTGAAACACCTGCTCAACAAAACTGCCGACAGACCTTGGGGTTAAAACTTGCAAACGTACTCTACTAGACGCTGTGAACAAGCAATTCAGGGGCATTCTCTGATCCTCTTTACTGTGTCACCACCATGCTCGATGCTAGGTACAAGGACCGCTACTTCGACCCAGACAAAAAAAACAGGGTTACTGTGAAATGTTAGACAAGATGGAAACAGACACAGTAACAGCACACACCCAAGAAGAGGACCCACGACTTTAGAGGCCATGGACAGACACGGCTGAAACTTCACTGTTTGACATATGATGAAATCCTGGTTGTAAGTGAAATAAGTTTTGTTTATTTTTTTACTGGTAATGGGGACATGCGTAAATGCCAACAAAATAACTTTTTTTGGTCACAGACATATTTTCATTTTCTGTTACTACATCGGCCTAATGATCCTTTAGAATGCAAGAATAAAGCAATATGTTGTATTAAATGTACGACTACCCCCCATTATTTGCAGATACTAGGATACCTGAGAACCTACTATTCCCAGGAACGATGCACTTGGATACTGGAGAAGTAACAAGCACTGTTTTCCCCATCCTAGCTAAAGCTGCACGTAAGTATCTTGGATCTCCCTGTACTAGTGTGGCCAGTGAGCACCTTTTCAGTGCCGCTTCACACATTGTAGATGAAAAAAAGATTCTGGTGACAAAGTTTAGCAGGTCCTCTTTGTGAAGAAAAACCTTCACCAAAAGTTAAAATTGTAAATGGGTGGTCATATTGTAACCCAGGCATCTAGAGTCACTGGAAAAATGTTTACTAAGCCCAATGGATTTTCTGTTGTTCATTCATGGCTGGCATAGGTCAAGATTTCCATTTAATTTAAAACTCAAGTGTTTAAAAAAATACAAATATTTCCTAAATGAAAGATTAGATGTGTTATAAATTTGCTCTCATTTTACTAATCAAGTCAATTGAGCACATTTTAAAATGTTAAGTTGTGCCATTTATAGCAGTTTGACAGTCTAGAGTCATTTTGCCAAGCATTTAAAGAAAAAATGATTAACTGCATTTTAGTTTAAACCAATATTTATTTCAAAGCATTTAAGTTTCTCCATACGGTCCAAACTGGATAGTAGGAAGAGCCACCAACAACTTAACCATCTTTGTAACGCAGGGCAGCTAAAATATTTGTCTGTTAAAATACATTCACAGATGTAATTTTTCTAAGTTAAACAATCGGTTCCTAACTGAACAAATTAACATATGACACCGTTTCAACTATTTAAATGTACTAGAACCCTTAAAAGGCTGCTAAAATGATATATATATATATATACACACACTGCTCAAAAAAATAAAGGGAACACTTAAACAACACAATGTAACTCCAAGTCAATCACACTTCTGTGAAATCAAACTGTCCACTTAGGAAGCAACACCGATTGACAATACATTTCACATGCTGTTGTGCAAATGGAATAGACAAAAGGTGGAAATTATAGGCAATTAGCAAGACACCCCCCAAAACAGGAGTGATTCTGCAGGTGGTGACCACAGACCACTTCTCAGTTCCTATGCTTCCTGGCTGATGTTTTGGTCACTTTTGAATGCTGGCGGTGCTCTCACTCTAGTGGTAGCATGAGACGGAGTCTACAACCCACACAAGTGGCTCAGGTAGTGCAGTTCATCCACGATGGCACATCAATGCGAACTGTGGCAAAAAGGTTTGCTGTGTCTGTCAGCGTAGTGTCCAGAGCATGCAGGCGCTACCAGGAGACAGGCCAGTACATCAGGAGACGTGGAGGAGGCCGTAGGAGGGCAACAACCCAGCAGCAGGACCGCTACCTCCGCCTTTGTGCAAGGAGGTGCACTGCCAGAGCCCTGCAAAATGACCTCCAGCAGGCCACAAATGTGCATGTGTCAGCATATGGTCTCACAAGGGGTCTGAGGACATCATCTCGGTACCTAATGGCAGTCAGGCTACCTCTGGCGAGCACATGGAGGGCTGTGCGGCCCCACAAAGAAATGCCAAAGAGCACAGGGCGCCAGTGGCGAATTTGCCAATCTTGGTATTCTCTGGCAAATGCCAAACGTCCTGCACGGTGTTGGGCTGTAAACACAACCCCAACCTGTGGACGTCGGGCCCTCATACCACCCTCATGGAGTCTGTTTCTGACCGTTTGAGCAGACACATGCACATTTGCGGCCTGCTGGAGGTCATTTTGCAGGGCGCTGGCAGTGCACCTCCTTGCACAAAGGCGGAGGTAGCTGTCCTGCTGCTGGGTTGTTGCCCTCCTACGGCCTCCTCCACGTCTCCTGATGTACTGGCCTGTCTCCTGGTAGCGCCTGCATGCTCTGGACACTACGCTGACAGACACAGCAAACCTTTTTGCCACAGTTCGCATTGATGTGCCATCGTGGATGAACTGCACTACCTGAGCCACTTGTGTGGGTTGTAGACTCCGTCTCATGCTACCACTAGAGTGAGAGCACCGCCAGCATTCAAAAGTGACCAAAACATCAACCAGGAAGCATAGGAACTGAGAAGTGGTCTGTGGTCACCACCTGCAGAATCACTCCTGTTTTGGGGGGTGTCTTGCTAATTGCCTATAATTTCCACCTTTTGTCTATTCCATTTGCACAACAGCATGTGAAATTTATTGTCAATCAGTGTTGCTTCCTAAGTGGACAGTTTGATTTCACAGAAGTGTGATTGACTTGGAGTTACATTGTGTTGTTTAAGTGTTCCCTTTATTTTTTTGAGCAGTGTATATATATAGGGGGGAATATTGGAATCGGCCAAAAAAGTCATATCGGTGCATCCCTACTTATACATGTTCAGTCTTATGCACTCCAAAGGAGTAAGAACCAGATGAGGCAGGTGTCACGAGCAGGGTCTAAGGTGAGAAATAGGACAGGGCCACGGCTAGGTGTGGGGACTTGGGTTAGAAATAGGACAGGGTCATAAGTACTCACAGGATTCCTCCATCATCTCCTTGCGGACCTCCAGCAGTACGGCCACTCCGATGTTGTCCTTGGTCATAACCCTGTTGAGCATGGCCTCAGAGCCCTCAGAGTTAGCCATGGCTAGCTGGTTAAACTCCACCGTGTGTTTCTGCACCACGCTGAACCTGAGGGAGGACAGAGCAAGAAAGAGAGAAGCAAGGGTGAACAGGGAGAGAAGCAGGGAGAGGTGTTATAAAAGTCTGTCACTAACCAGGTTTCTGTCCAACCTTCATGCAAGTAAAGTAGGTCAGATAGAAAATCATAACATGCCTGACAGAAACAGCACATTTGTCAGATTAACTTTCTAAATGTAGACAAGGTGGTATCTTTGTGTTTAAAAGTAATTAAAAATTGATAACCATCGCATTGAAGTAAACTTGGGAGTCAGGCAATGACGTTTTGTCCTCCCACTACAACTTGGAAAGGCATGCAGGTTATTAGGCTACAGATAATAAACTATTAACTTCAGGGTAGTGAAAGTGCACGGTGATGAGCTTCATGTTCCTCTCCAATAAATACCAAGGGTGTTATTCTGGTGACATTATCGATGCTTGGCTGCTGTTTGACAAATAAATTGCTCTTATCCATAAGAATCTCATCATGTAGGTAGCCTACCCATCCCATCTGCGAACTGTTGGCTAGAGAGCATGTGTCAAGACCAGAGTGGGCACATTTGCTATTTAACAACCATCAGCGGAGATGAAAATATAATGGAAACCCATGTAACTAGTAATTGTTTATATTCAAATTAAAATCTGTTGCCAATTGTATGGATACCTTGCAATTGAGTATTGTGGTCAGGGAAAAAGAGATGCATTGACAGAACTTCAGTTGCACTCACTTTTCTGTCCTGTAGAATACTGCGCAACCGTCCACATGTTTGCGGTCTGACTCATGCATGGTTCTGGCTCGAGACTTGGGGCTGAAGAAGCCCTCATAGCCCTGCTCCTTCAGCTCTGGCAGGAAGTACTGGTAGTACTGCTCTGTCTCCACTTCCTGTTGAAAACAAAGCAATAACATGAGTGGACAGATATGACTGAATGCACCCATAACATGTACCAGGGAAATACAGTGTGCGCACTCCGGGCAATCAGTTACATGAATTGATCAGAGAGAAACCATAAGGACAGAAACAGTTTAGGTAAACATGGTTGGTTGAGGTAAACATGTACCTGTAGGCTGATGATGTCAGCACTGCAGTTCATGATCTCCTGCATGATGGACTTCTTCCTGTACTCCCAGTTGAGGGCCCAGGAGGGGCAGTAGCCGTAGAGCTGGCGTGTGGCGTACTTATCACACAGCACGTTGTAGCACATAACAGAGAACAATGCTGAGGAGGAGGAACAGGGAGAAAAATAGGAAATTGCATCTTATTCACCTTAATGCTCCCCCCCCCCCCCCCTCATTTATACTTATATTGAATTGTGGTTTTGTGTGATAGGCTGTGTGCTGGGGTACTGTGTGTACAGGGACTGTCTGCTGGCTTCTCACCAGAAGGCCTCGTCAGGTCAGGCTCCTGGAGTGCGATCCACGACCGGGACGGGGGCTGCTCTGTGGGGGCTGGGGAGAGGGTTATCCACCTTAGCCATTGGTACTTTTTTTTTTACAATATCAAAAACAGTGTGTAAGAGGCAGACTTACTGCATTTGATTGAACCTGCCAGATTGTCCAGCAGGTAGTTGAGCAGTTTCCTGGTGCCATCATGCTCCTGGTACAGGCTCATGATTTCTTGTGCAAGTGGGTTTCCTGTTAGGAGTGAAGAACACAATGTTGAATGACATCAAATAAATGCCACAGGATAAACAATGGGGTCTCTAGGATACAAGTGTTACCAAAACGATAAGCCACACTCACCTTTCAACCCCAGTGTTTGTAACTGAAACAGTTTCCCCAATTCAAATGGCAGAACCCGCAACTGGTTGTTATTTAAAAGCAGTTCCCTGTTGAGGGCGGACACATGGAAACGCAAGTGTCAGAGACTAGCCCCCCTGACAATACAGCCCCTTCCTCAACCTTCCCATAAATAAAACACATTGACCAGTCATCAATACAGGCAAAAGCAAATCTTCTGAACCAAACAGGCTTTTTAAAATGGGACAATGGTTATTTTCAGCACCAACCAGTTACAAGCCCAGTTTAGAACAAAGTGAATCGTGGGAATCATGGTTCCCAGCGAATCACCTGAGAGACACCATGTTGCCGAGCTCTGCCGGCAGGCTCCTGATCTTATTGGACGATAGATCCAGGTACAACAGGTTGTGTAGTTTGGCAATGTCGGGTGGGATGCGTGACAGACAGTTGTCAGCGATGTGTAGGGCAGTGAGGTGGGTCAGAGTCCACAGAGACGGGCTCAGGCTTCTGACATTACCTGGAGACAGAAATGTGGAGGGGGAGACCGGTAGATAAACATACACTGGTGAGTCAGGTCTCTGTGTGATGGCTTTCTATGCAAAGGAGATACAGGTTGACTTCTACCCAATTTGAATGTACATAAGTAAACACTCATGCTGGACTTCATGGTCGAGACAAAATACAGGCCTATAAGAGAGGCCCTTATCCTCTAAGGATGACTAGAATGCTGGTCACTTTACAAAAAAGGTTGTGAGAAACTGGCCTAGACTATCCCCACATGGTCCTAATATGAGAACAGCACCCCTCCACAGCCTCTGGGCCAACCCCTGCGGTGCTCACCAGTGATTTCCAGCTCAGGCCAGTACGACTTCTTTCCATTGGCTGCCTCCTCAGTTGACATGATGGTGTACATCCGCCTGGGGTCTGGCGGGTCATATTTTTCTTTGGGCATTCCTGCTGTAACACTGTAGAAAAAGTTTAATAACTATGAACATTCACTGATAAAATCAATATCAAACACCTTGAGGTATGCATGGTGCACATCTGACATTTTTTTAAATGACTTCACTAATGCTACTTTACAAACATGCATAGGCCGGCCATTTAGGCCATCCTTGTAACTTTCAAGAGGGTGTCACTTGAGTTTGACAACTTCTGGGAATGAGGCTCAAGAAAGACGTGGCTATTACTGGCTGGCAGATAATTATTTCTGAAATTAGTAACTCAGTTACAATGTCATGAGAATGTATTGCTTTACAGATTACCACCCAGTGATTTCAATAAAGTTGTATTTATGTAATACTCATGGCATGACATAACAGTTAAGTTAACTACCTAGCCAATTAGCTAGCTACACACCAGGCCGCATAAAGCAATAACCACAATCACCAGCTAACTTAATTATAACAAATTGGCTGGCTAGCTAGCTAATTGAGTGGCGCGTTGAAGCCATAAAGTCAGGAAAACAATAGCTAACTGGCCTAACATGTTAGCTAGGGGCTAACTAGGAGGTTAGCCAACGGTCATTAATACCGAATAACTTCGCGAGAATGATAGTTAGCTAACCAATGAATTAAGATAACGTTCGCGTAATTATTTTATAACTGACCATAACACATTAGCTAGGCTGACTGAGCAACAGTAAACGTTAACTAGCTAACTCACTTATGTTATGGCTAACTAGCAAACCCCCGCTGAAAGCTAGATAGCCACATTTTTCTAACCTGTCCGACCTCATATGGCTAGGTAAGTAATATCAACGCAGTAGTAATTTGAAACATGAGCTGTGGATCTGTCCCATCCAAATAAACTCGTCGCCTGTGTTGATGATTTTTACCTGCAAACGCATACCAACTCGTGAGGACGTGTGCGTGCTCTTTTGTTTCTACTTGCTTCACTCGTTTCCGCTGCTGTATCACAGGGAGAAAACAAGCATCATGGCGACTGTCAGGATTTTTTTTCCTTCTCTACGATGACAACTCTTGATGCTATTGGCTGGCTTTTGGACGGACCGCACCATCTGTGATTGAACCAGCGACTTTGGGTGAACATTTATGGACCAAACGCAACTTCAGGGGTGTGCTCTAGAATCAACAGCTGTTAATCAAACTGCTATGATATCACATGGCTCTGAACTTATTATGAGGTGAAACCTTCATTGGTCGTTATAATGAGCAAATCATGGCCACTGTAATTCAACTCCTAATGAAGGGGCGGGCTGAGCTATACACTAAACTATGTTCTTCATACACTTGTTTCTTCACTTGACTGGAGACCATGCAAACTATCAGCTTATGGGTCTTGAATTACTAGCTTACTTCTTCTGATGCGGGAAAAAGAAAGAATTGGATGCAGTCAGACTGTCTACACAGGTCCCACCAATACTAAGTCAATAGCAAACATAGTTAAGACAATTAGTTAAAAAAAATAATAAATATTTATTTAAAACAATTCATTGGGGGAAAAATTTGAAAGCTGAATGAATCATTACAAAAATAAATAGAAATCAATCAACAGCCGCTTGAACCAAAGCGCTGAGCTTATCGTCAATGAGAGGAGGCCAGCAGATGATCCTGCAGGTAGGTGAGGGACTCGTGGATGTGTGGAGGCAGGTCTTGGCCCAGGTCAGCCTGGGCTCTGGACAGGAAGGTCTCTATAGCCTCCTGGACCGCCAACCGCGACAAAGAATCATTCACTGTCTGGATTGGAGCGCGACCGTAGCCCCCTCGCTCGGTGACGGCAGAGCGCAGGTGACCTGGAGGTTTCAAGGGGTCAAAGTGCAGATGGGTTAGGACATGATTTCCCAAACTAGGGGTCGTCTGATTTGAAAATAGGGTTGCCAGAGAAAAATGGTGCTTGGTTTATAGAACCAGGGTAACGTCTAACCTCCGGTAGCCACTAGATGTAGTTGTAATAAATAGAGCGGTTTCTATTTTCTTCCTACAATATGTGTCTATCGCTGAAAGGTATTAAGCAACAAAATAGTATGACCCCATCACTGAAAGATAAGACTCAGGAAAAATGTGTCTTCTATTTCCCTCTGCAATGCCCACAAGTCTCATTAGAACAGAGTGGACAAGATTAGGCACAAAATCAGACTGAGGGGAAAAAACATAAATTATGTTATTTTCTACACAGAAGATCACACAATGATTTCCTGGTGATCTTCTGAACTTCCCAATACCTTTCAGATACATTTAATTTACTTCAAACCATACTGCCTTCAGACTGAAATACTGTCAAAAGTACTTTCAGACTGATTTGTAATAGACTGTCATAGACCCAATAAAAAATAGAACATGGTGGGGTTGCAAATTCTTTAAATATCAAAGTGGGGTCGTGGGCCAGAAAAGTTTGGGAACCCCTGGGTTAGGAGGACAAAACTAAGGGGAAAGCCTAAAGAGGCTGTGACCAATTTAAAAGTTAAATAAACTGTTCTGGAATGCTCGTTTTGATGGGTGAATCGTTCAGTGGCCCACCTTTCATCACTTCCTCATAGCTCAGCAACAACATCCATAGTAGTTGGACCAACTCCTCCCACTTCTTCCAGCTCTCAGCTCCATCCTGAAGAACATTAGAAACGGACTGAGCCTATGCTACATATCTTTATGACTTCTTACTATTTTAGTAAAACAATTGGTCCGTGTACTGTTTTTTGAGATGCCATATAAATGAACATGACTTCCTTCATCAATTCAAAATCTAGTGCTAGTACTCACCGTAGGGTCAGGTGGGAGGGTGGCGTTGTGCAGTACTAGTACTCACCGTAGGGTCAGGTGGGAGGGTGGCGTTGTGCAGTACTAGTACTCACCGTAGGGTCAAGTGGGAGGGTGGCGTTGTGCAGTACTAGTACTCACCTTAGGGTCAAGTGGGAGGGTGGCGTTGTGCAGTACTAGTACTCACCGTAGGTTCAAGTGGGAGGGTGGCGTTGTGCAGTACTAGTACTCACCGTAGGGTCAGGTGGGAGGGTGGCGTTGTGTAGGAAGTGTAGCAGCAGACTCAGAGACATGGGCAGAGGGGTCTTCTGTGGACTTGCATGGTGCAGCAGGTGCTCTATCAGCTTACATCTCAGTAGTCTGCTCTCCAGGGTCTCCAGCATCAGCATCCTAGGCAAGAGAGAAGGTGAAGTGTTGATGCTGTCTGTCTCTACACAGCAAGCATAGTCCGCCTGACACGTCCATTCATCTCAACATCCCTCCATCCTAAAACCCTGACCTGTGTTGTCTCAGACAGACAGTGCTGATGAGCGTGTGGAAGAGTTCCCCAGAGAGTTTGCTGGAGTTGAGAGCCGGGGAGCGATCCACCTCCAAGGCAAAGGACAGCATCTTCTGGAGGAGGAACACCATTCTGACACACATAAGGCACATGACACACACACACACACACACACATTGACTGTGTGTCCTCTGTTTCTATTCTGTATCCTTCAAACTGACCTGATATGAAGGGTGGGGTGCTATTTTTCCAATCTCAAAACAATGAGTCAAGGGGTGTGGAATGTTGTATGCAGATGTAATTTTTAACTCACTTTAGATGTTCATCTTTTTCCTTCTGTGTTTTCACCTCAATGTTAGCAGACATATTGCCTTTGTCCCCTGTTGATTTCACAATAGCAGCAAAGAGCCAATTGATAACATCTCTGATGGGAGGGAGAAGATGTAGAAAATAATTAAACACTAATTAAATTGTCATACAAACCTCAACAAAATGCACATCTGTCTCTTTTCTCAGGAACTGATAAAGACAAATATATATATATATATTTTATTCTCCTGGACACACAATGCTCACCTGACCTGGGTGAACCGTACATCACATGACAGGGTTGCCTTGGCGATGGAATGGTGGAGATCACGGAAGGAGAGTTTGACCCGGAAGTCATCCTCCATGGTCTGGACGACGTACTGCAGCAGCATACGCACCACCTCACAGCAGAGCCTCCTGCCACGGCTCTAAGGAAGAGGAGAATTGACGGGAAGGGCAGGTGGTCAGATCAACTATCCTAGTGAAAGCATAATACCCCTGTAAACCTGATGCTTGTGGAAACATTGCTTCCCTCACTGCTCTAATAAAAACTGGGTGTATAATCATAATCAATTGTTAAGGTGCTGAGAGAGGCCTGTCACTGTCCTTACCTGTTCAGCAGCCATGACTGACGTCAACAGCTCCCAGTCCCATGGGATAGTGGTCTGATCGGTGTGATTGTGCCTCTGGGTCCTCATGAGGAGAGTGTAGGCCTCCAGACAGAGAAAGTCGGGACACTGGGGGTCCAGCAGGATGCCTCTGAGGAGGTGGGTGGTGATGTCGATGGGGGGGAAGAAGCGGGGCTGCAGCAGGTCAGACAGCAGCTGCAGGGTGCCCTCTGGGTAGTTCTCCTCCATGGTGCTGTACACCAGGCTCAGGCTCTGTCTGCACAGAGGCTCTGGGTCACCAAAACCATCATCCTCCTCTTCCTCATCCTCCTGGAAAGGGAGAGAGAGAAAGACAACAGAAGAGAGTGAGAGAAACCACAGGAAAATGTGGGGAAAATGTCTCTCCTACTTACCAGGTGCTGAACTGGTCCAGCCATCAGCTGCCTCAGTTTCCTGAGCTGGATTGGACACACATAGCGTCTGTCCTCTCTGCTGACTTCCATGTCATTCTCACAACCAACCCTCTCTCCACCCATCTCCTCTCCTTCATTGTCATCCCTCCATGCAGTAGTCATCAAGCCCTCAGCCCCCAAACCAGACTGGCTGGCCTCAGGAGATCTGGGCCCTGCCTCCACATCCATGTCCTCAGACCGCAGCGACATGGGAGGGTCACTAGGGATACTACTACACATGTACAGGGGGCTATCCATAACCAGATCCGCATCAGTCTCATCCACAGGCCAGTCTGGGGACTCCCCAGCTAGGATGACTGTGGATGTAAGGCTGGGGGTCCGGTTGGACTGGCTCTCATTATTGCTATGAGTTCCTCCCATGCAGGAGCCAGGGGAGTTGGAGCCGGTGGTTAGCTGGGAATTCTGGGGAGCCTGCTGGTCTGGTTCTATGGAAGGGGAGCAGGGACTGGAAATGGTGCGGTTTAAGCCCTGAAGTTGATTTATTTCCTCCAACAGCACTGATCCTGTGCCATTGGTAGGGGAGCTATAGGGGTAGACTGGATCCTGTTTAAGACTCTGGTTGAGACACACTGTCTGATCATCAGGTAGAGGTGGAGAGAGAGAGCTCTCAAAGGGGATGTGTGTAGGGGAATAACAGGTGTCGTTGTGCCGAGTTTCATGTACACCCCAATCCTCTAAAAACCTGAAAGGGTCTGGGTCTGTATCATCAGGGACGTAATAGGGGCTGTCTAGGCTTTGGGGGGAGAGGGAGAGAGTAGCATAGAGTAATGATTGTGGAGACCCTGGTTCTTCCCTTTCCTCTGTCAGAAGAGGTGTATACGTTGTAAACATAGACTCTATTTCTTGCTCTTCTAATGCATGCTTTTCTACTTTTCCAGTGCAGCTAGTCGGAGCTTCATTTGGAATGGTTATTGAGGTTTGGGTCTTGGCCTTGAGGCATTCTGGCTCTTCTTTCCCTTCACACAGTGGTTGAGAAGTTATACCCAAGCACTGTTGTGACTCCCAAGTTATCTGGTAAGAGGAAGACCCTGAGGCTTTTGCCTTCTCTGCTGGTGGTTCAGATTTAGGCACACTTGGTGATTTGACAGGACATTTTGGAATGTCTACGTCTGAGCATTTCACAGCGTTCTTGACATCTGGTGGTCCAGTTGAAGATGAATCCCTGAGAGAACTCTGATTGGACTCAAGGATGTCACGTTCTTCTGCTTTTAAAACAGCTTTGTTCTCCAACTCTTGTTCAGTTGGGGAGCGGGACAGAGAATCTGGACTTTTGGTGTGTGGTCCTTTGTGTTTTGAAAGTCCCTCAGTCTGTTTCTCTCCCTGAGGTAGTGGACTCACCGGCCCTGGATCTGAGTGATCCGAGAGGTTGTTGTCACTCAAGTCCACCACTTCTACAGGCCCACCTGGGTCTCTCCTCCTGCGCCTCCTTGGTGGTGGTAGTGCCCACCTCCGACCAGTAATGTCAATCACAAACTGAAAGAGACAGGTGTACCACAGTAAATAGAATCTCAATCTAGTTCTATGAGGTAAACATCAACATAAAGTATATTTCATTTAAGTGTTTGCATTGACTGATCTCAGGTTGCTGAATATGTATGCCATCGACTGCAGACGCCATTATTTAATATTCTCAATATCATCAACAACAAAAAACATTAACCCTGGCCTGACCAGGTGTGTTTTTGGACAGTCGGTGCGTTACGTTATAACTGCTAACGTTAGCTAGCTAGCTGGAAAAACGATGGTCTACTCTCAAACTATTACCAGGTAAATAGAGTATGGCTACACCACATTGAATATCTTCAACAACAATGTAACGTTAGCTATAATTTTCAAAATGTTGATAAGAAAAGTTAGGTCGTTTCAACAAGTTCAGTAAATCCCAAACTGCAGCTGAGGAGTTGGTGAGTGAAGTGGATCAACCAATGACTGTCTGTATACAGTAGCGCCAGTTTGTGGCACGCGCCACGCCCTCAACTGGTTTTGCATTACATTAACAAACAGCTAATTAGCTAGTTGTCAATGCCAACAACTTTTTTTTCCTGAACAACTACATCATTTGGGCCTGCAAGCTACCTACTCTTGTATTTTCACACGTGCCATATGTCAAACAAACCTCTTCTGTTGTTGTACGGGGTAGCCCTTGCAACTTCACGGGGAACACTTACCGGTGTGTAGGCAGCCAGATTGACCCATCCTCCTCTGATAAAAGGTATTGCTTCGGCCTTGTTCTCGGTGTCACTGTAAACGCCAACAACTTCAACATCCGAGTCCTCTCCGCTCCCCGAGCTGAGCGAAATTATATCATCCATCTCTGTGAACTTCTCAAATTAGCTAGCCATTTAGCTAGCACCTAGCTAGCTAGTTAGCCAGCGAACCAGCGGGAAGCACTCATGAGTCTGATGGTACGATAGCTATCTAACGTAACTAAAATACAGCGAGCAAATTATATCCATTTTATGAAATCGATGCCGTAAATAAAGAGATGATCCAAAAAGAGTCACAATATTTATCAAGTAGCCACAGAACAAAGCAAATCCGTAAACTTTTTCGTTTTTGCGGTCACGCGATACTTTAGCTAACGTTACATGGACTTCTTCCGTTTGTGACACCTGCCGCCGCTGCGCTGTGTACGTTACTTATTAAAATTATTTTGATAATATCAGTTTCTAAATAATAGAGATGCCACGCCTACTCAAGTTTCTTTACCATAACTAGCCAATTCTAATTACAAAGTGTAACGGTGATTGAAATCGCATCTAGCTAGCTTACATGTTCCATTTCCTTGTTTTGAGCTGGATCATACTGGAGGAAGCTCTACCGCAGTTTAACTGATCCTACACCTACCAGTAGAGGGAGATGCAGGTCATGAATTTGTATTTTTATTTAACTAGGGATGGTCATAAACTAGTAAAGTAGAAGGAGCGCAAAGAGACCTTACATATTCTGTGCCCGACGACAAGACTGAATTTTTCTGTAATGCATGTTTGTGTGGGGAAATTCCCTGCAATATTATGTTAAAAAAAATATATATAATGCACCACAAATTATGTTAAGTAAAAGCCAGTTATGTAAATGTGTGTGTGTATGAGACAGCTGTGCAGTTACTGTGACTCCAGGGTTATGGAGACTACAAGAGAGCTATTCCACTGAAAACAAAACATTGTGACATGTGACACACTGCCCTCTCCTCCCTGGTCCCTGGGATTTACTTCTGACACTTGACAGCCCCTGACGAACATTATAAAAGAGCCCAATTATCAGTGACCTTCAAAGCCTTGGGCCATAAGGGCACAAACCATGCTGTGCCAGAGGGGGGAAACAGCTGTAATTAACTGTGACCTGGTAACCTGGTGCGGGGGTCTTTGAGTCTTCCTCCAGAATTAGTTTTGGCATCTAAAACTAATTTCCTGCATTTCTACACAATCTATATAATATGACGCATGGCCCTTCTAGCCGTCTTTATTTAGAATAACAAAAAGTAAGCAAAAATGCCCACAGTCACCAAGCTTAAGTAAGAGAACATTATTAAATATGTTTAAGTGATTGATAAGACTGAACTAGATAAAAGATAATTCAATAATCAATATTGAGTTGCACCTTTAACCAATAGCCTAACGACTCTTTAAAAAATGTATTACAAAGACTTATCAAGACATCCTTTATATCAAATTTCAGCCAGACCGCCCAGCCAGCCCGAGCCACCTGCACGCCCAAACCCCACCAGTCTAGTCAATAACTCAACTCTCTCCCGACCCCCACCAGTCTAGTACATAACTCAACTCTCTCCCCAACACAACTTCCTTCCCACCTTTAAAAAAAAACATTTCCCAAGGGAAAGATTTTTGTAACAAAAGTAAAAAAACACACAAAAAAAACATCCACCTACACATACAGTGGCAAGAAAAAGTATGTGAACCCTTTGGAAATACCTGGATTTCTGCATAAATTGGTCATCAAATTTGATCTGATCTTCATTCAAGTCACAACAATAGACAAACATAGTGTGTTTAAACTAATAACACACAAATTATTGTATTTTTCTTGTCTATATTGAATACATAATTTAAACATTCACAGTGTAGGTTGGAAAAAGTATGTGAAACCCTAGGCTAATGACTTCTCCAGAAGCTAATTGGAGTCAGGAGTCAGCTAACCTGGAGTCCAATCAATGAGACGAGATTGGAGATGTTGGTTAGAGCTGCCTTGCCCGATAAAAAACACTCACAAAATGTGAGTTTGTTATTCACAAGAAGCATTGCCTGATGTGAACCATGCCTCGAACAAAAGAGACCTCAGAAGACCTAAGATTATGAATTGTTGACTTGCATAAAGCTGGAAAGGTTTACAAAAGTATCTCTAAAAGCCTTGATGTTCATCAGTCCATGGTAAGACAAATTGTCTATAAATTGAGAAAGTTCAGCACTGTTGCTATTCTGCCTAGGAGTGGCCGTCCTGCAAAGATGACTGCAAGAGCTTAGTGCAGAATGCTCAATGAGGTTAAGAAGAATACTAGTGTCAACTAAAGATTTACAGAAATCTCTGGAACACGCTAACATCTATGTTGACGAGTCTACGATACGTGAAACACTAAACAAGAATGGTGTTCATGGGAGGACACCACGGAAGAAGCCACTGCGGTCCCAAAAAGAACATTACTGCACGTCTGAAGTTTGCAAAAGTGCACCTAGATGTTCCACAACGCTACTGGCAAAATATTCTGTGGACAGATGATTCTACAGTTGAGTTGTTTGGAAGGAACACACAACACTATGTGTGGAGGGAAAAAAGGCACAGCACACCAACATCAAAATCTCAACCCAACTGTAAAGTATGGTGGAGGGAGCATCATGGTTTGGGGCTGCTTTGTTGACTCAGAGCCTGGACAGCTTGCTATCATTGATGGGAAAATGAATTCCCAAGATTATCAAAACATTTTGCAGGAGAATGTAAGGCTCTGTCCACCAATTGAAGCTCAACAGAAGTTGGGTGATGCAACAGGACAACGACCCAAAACACAGAAGTAAATCAACAATAGAAGAACATATGCCTTCTGGAGTGGCCCAGTCAGAGTCCTGAACTCAACCTGATTTGAGATGCTGTGGCATGACCTCGAGAGCAGTTCACACCAGACATCCAAAGAATATTTCTGAACTGAAACAGTTTTGTAAAGAGGACTGGTCCAAAATTCTTTCTGACTGTTGTTCAGGTCTGATCCGCAACTACAGAACTACAACAGAACGCAACTACAGCAGACTGTTTGTTTATTGTTGTGACCTAGATGAAGATCAATTTTATGACCAATTTTTGCAGAAATCCAGGTATTTCCAAAGGTTTCACATAGAGTATACATTAACACACAGAAACAGCACATCCTCCATATAATTCATCTCATGGGCCTAATAGTACTGTAGAGCTCTTTAGGATCTTAGTGAAACATTCATTTTTGGTTTCAGCCTTAGATGTTAGGCCAAGGCCGGAGTGACAACCCACAGGACGGCAGTGTCCTCTGTCCAGTGTCTGTTATTTTGCCCATCTTAATTGTTTTTTTTTTTATATGGCTTTTTCTTTGATACTCTGCCTAGAAGGCCAGCATCCCAGAGTCGCCTCTTCACTGTTGACATTGAGACTGGTGTTTTGCAGTTACTATTTTAATGAAGCTGCCAGTTGAGGACTTGTGAGGCATCTGTTTCTCAAACTAGACATTCTAATGTACTTATCCTCTTGCTCAGTTGTGCACCGGGGCCTCCCACTCTTTCTATTCTGGTTAGAGCCAGTTTGCACTTTTCTGTGAAGGGAGTAGTACACAGCGTTGTACGAGATCTTCAGTTTCTTGGGAATTTCTCACGTGGAATAGCCTTCATTTCTTAGAACAAGAATAGACTTACGAGTTTCAGAAGAAAGTTCTTTGTTTCTAGCCATTTTGGGCTTGTAATCGAACCCACAAATGCTGATGCTCCAGATACTCAACTAGTCTAAAGAAGGCCAGTTTTATTGCTTATTTAATCAACACAACAGTTTTCAGCTGTGCTAACATAATTGCAAAATGGTTTTCTAATGATCAATTAGCCTTTTAAAATTATAAACTTGGATTAGCTGACACAACGTGCCATTGGAACACAGGAGTGATGGTTGCTGATAATGGGCCTCTGTACGCCTATGTAGATATTCCATTAAAAATCAGCCGTTTCCAGCTACAATAGTCATTTACAACATTAACAATGACAACACTGTATTTCTGATCAATTAGATGTTATTTTAATGGACAAAAAATTTGCTTTTCTTTCAAAAACAAGGACATTTCTAAGTGACCCCAAACTTTTGAACGGTAGTGTATTTTCAAACAGGACAAAACAAAGGCTACAAAACATTAACAAACACACAACAGCTGTTAGATAGTGATATGAGGTGGCTATTATAGCCATATCTGACAGATAGCTAGAGCCGAACTGACTGTGGTAGCTACTATCTAGTTAAGTCACCTCAGTCGAGAGGGGAGGAAACATTAGATAATGTTACATGTCAGTTACAAGTTCAGCACTGCGAATAAACAGTAGTTTCATTTTTTTCTTCCTGTTAAGTCAAACAGCAGTTACCTTGCCAGCTACATCTGTCAACTAAATAGTAGCCCGTTTCTGCTCTGCTTGCTTTTACAACAAGGAGTAAGAGCGCAACGCATGCACACTGACAGCAATTGCCTCTGTTCAACTCTCCCATGCTGGTCTAAGCGTCTACGACTAACAGTGGAAGATTACTTTCTCGTCTCTAATATGTAGGCTCACTTTTGGTGAACAGTCCCATCACAAGTCAGACTGTTGAATAAACTTAATTTGAACGTACTTTACCCGATGTCCGCTGATTTTGTCCTTATGTGGGAGGCACCGGTGGCCGGTGGCACCTTAATTGTGGTGGAGGGGCTCATAAAAATGTCGGGAAAATAAATAAATGGAATGGTATTGAACACATCAAACACATGTTTACATGTGTTTGATATCATTCCATTTACTCCTTTCTAGCCATTATTATGAGCCGTCCTCCCCTCAGCAGCCTCCTGTGGTATGAGGTAATCTGAGACAAAATATCCACAGAGCAATCTTATTAACCCGACTTTCAGTACACTGGTCTGGATATCGGTTTGTATTTCTGGTTTGTATTTTCAATGCTGATGCAATTAACATGCGACTTGCACAATATGTCAACAATGGCTCAGTTTAACCGAAGCACAAACTAAACATTGTCCAACGCAATCAGCTGGAAAATTTCACCAGCACTTCCAGCTGATTGTAAGGTAACAGGCTTTAGTCGACAATGTGCGATTACATTTGGCTATTGTTTACACATTGTGCAACACATGAAATGTGTCAGGATATGGAAAATACAAGCAACCGAACCTACCGACGCCGCAAAAAGTCTGGGAAACAACACTTTCCTGTGGATACCCTATCTCCACCTTATACCGCCAAAGGACCAACAGCACGGACAATCGGTAAAATATGTTTAAATATAACTTTATTCAACATTCTAGCTTGTAGAGACTATTGTGTCTTTTTTACAGCAACTTCTTTCAGACTGATATCCATGAAGTAACCATGTTAACAGTCTGATGTTTAGACAAGTGCTGATCCTAAGCCAGCCTTTCAAAAGCTTTGCCTTCACACAACCTGTCCGAAAGCACTGTGTTGTCTGTGCAGTCCTAAATCCAGCAGTCTGAAACTGCACAACAGACCGCTCTGAGGCGTCTGCATGGTCCTAAAGCACACTGGGGCAGAATTTTGTATCAGAGTGAAATGAAAAAACTAGGGAGGGGAATAAAAATGCAATTTGAGAATGTTAACAGTGCTAGTGCTTGTGCTTCTGTGTTAACATGATAATATTATACTGAGGAGATGTTACATCACAGGATGTAGAGTGTGCACTAAGCCATTGATTCAGTGTGATAACAAATGGCATGAAAAATAAAATGAGAATATTCACATTTCCAGGTTTCCAAGGTGATATACAACAGGGGAATTGTCCTGTATACATTGCCTGCGTCAGGGGCTACACAGCCTATGTAGTGTTGGAAATTAAGCTTCCAACCACTGGTACAACCTTAGTCTGTTTTCTCCAGAAGGAGTCAATCCTAACCCATTGTGAGGAGCTTTGCGATTTGATTATAGGCAACAAAAGACAGTTGTTATGTATCAATACTCAGTATATTTCTTTCAGCATGACCTTGAATGACATCAATCATTAGAACACACTTCCAAATATTGTTGAAAGAGGAATCATCATCAGATATCAGATAATCTACACAGCAACATCTATCTATTCAGTCAGTGTTCTGTACATAACATGGTTGTGAAGGTACTGACAGACTACCTGTACTTTTCGAGCTGAATACGATGAATAATAATATTGTGTGCGTGTGCGTATCTATGTGTGCCTGAGGTGCAGTGAATCAGGCTGTTACACAGAGAGAAAACAGACTGAGGTGAATTTCACAAACAAAAGCCACTGCCTGGTAAAGCATCGTCACCTTGGTAGATATGTCTTTATCCAGGAAATCAATGCTGCTGACAGCTGCATAGACGGCTTAGAAAAACAAACAATGAAGTGTAATTGGCAAAAATTGACTTTCCTACATTTTTATACACTTTTATATCTAATATTGTAGATAGTCTTACTAGCTGATATGGACAGATTCCACACCAAGATGTAGGAGTTTGTAAAAGAAGCACTTTGTCTTGCATAAAGTGGATATTGGCAATTAATTAAATTGTTTATTCAATGAATTGTGTTTAATTTGTTAGCTTGGGAAATCGCCACAAAACTCCAACTTCTAAACCTCATGAGGACTGATATTCAAAACCCACAAGAGAAAGATGGCGCCAACAGACATGGCAGCTCTGCTTCTAGCTCCTAAGCAACTTTGCAGTATTTTGTTTATGTCCCATCCTACGTCCTGATATTGCCATGTTCTGAACACTAAATGATGCTGTTCCTGCTATTAGGTGATTAAAAAAACATAATCCCCCCCCTCAATTTTATTGGGATCGTTAAACAAATTACAAAATTACATATTGGTTTCCATAGCCTGTAAGCATTCTATGGACAAGGTACAACAGCAACCCATACTTTGGTTTTGTTTACCTGCCCACTGTTTCAAATGCTAATGATTTAGCATTTGTGGCACAAATCCAATTCAAGTCAATTGTATATATATTAGCATTTTCATGCTTCATGTTCAAATCATCCTAAAGTATCCATACATTTGTGTAACTCAATTACATTACTTGAAATTATTTAGATATGAAGTGTGAAAATGCTAATATACAGTTGAAGTTGGAAGTTTACATACACCTTATATGCCAAATACATTTAAACTCAGTTTTTCACATTTCCTGACATTTCATCCGAGTAAAAATTCCCTGTCTTAGGTCAGTTAGGATCACACCCTTTATTTTAAGAATTTGAAATATCAGAAAAATAGTAGAGAGAATTATTTATTTCAGCTTTAAAAAATTCTGCACATTCCCAGTGGGTCAGAAGTTTACATACACTCAATTAGTATTTGGTAGCGTTGCCTTTAAATGGTTTAACTTGGGTCAAACGATTTGGGTTGCCTTCTACAAGCTTCCCACAATAAGTTGGGTGAATATTGGCCCAATCCTCCTGACAGAGCTGTAACTGAGTCAGGCCTCCTTGCTCGCACATGCTTTTTCAGTTCTGCCCACCCATTTTCTATAGAATTGAGGTCAGGGCTTTGATGGCCACTCCAATACCTTGACTTTGTTGTCCTTAAGCCATTTTGCCACAACTTTGGAAGTATGCTTGGGGTCATTGTCCATTTGGAAGACCCATTTGCGACCAAGCTTTAAAACCTGTTGGGGATGGGGGCGCTGTTTAGACTATTTATGCTAATGTGGCTAATTTTTTAAACGGCTTCCCACAAAATCCTTGATCGTACAATATGCATATTATTATTATTATTGGATAGAAAACAGTCTATAGTTTCTATAGGAGTTGAAATTTTGTCTCTAAGTGGAACAGAGCCCATTCTACAGCAATTTCCCTGACATGGAGTCAGATTTGAGAAATGTTGGCCACTTTTCTGAAGTCAGTTAAAAGGGCACTGTCGTTGCTATGACTATACGGACACTTCTTACGTCTTCCCCTGGATGCCTTTACGTGATGACGATTCCAACGGGGTCGATTGCTCGTTCACAGGCCCTACAAATGAAAAAAACCTTTAGCTAGCAAGTCTTTTCTTGCTGCGTAACGCGCGTGGAAGACACCGACCCTCTCCTGTTCCAAGCGTTAGTTTAGCCTGTTATATTTCTCCGGTCATCTTTTCACTCGTTATAGGAGTTACAAACATCATGAAGTAGTTAATTTAAAGCGTTTTATAGCAATTTATATCCGTTTAGTGCGATTTTGGGACATTTATTTTTGCAACGATGTGAAAAGTTGGGCACGCTTTTCAGTTCATCCCGAACGCAGTTGACATTTCCACATGGCAAGAGGACAGCTTTCCACCAAAAGACGATTTCTCCCAAGAAAGGATCCTTTGCCCAAGATACTGATGGAAGAACAGCTCAAGGTAGGACATTTTTATTATGATAAATCGTGTTTCTGTCGAAACATTTTAGTGGCTTAGGACGCCATGTTTTTTGACGTAGCTTCGCTTGGCGCAAACTGTATTGAAAAGTAAGGATAAATTAAAAAATGTAATAACGCAATTGTATTAAGAATTAAATTGTCTATCAATCCCTGTCCACCCTATATTTTTTAGTCACGTTTATGAGTATTTATGTATAAGAGTAGATCACTGTCTAAGTGGCGCAAGGACAAATTCTGACCAGCTGAGTTACATTTCACATTGTCTAACCATGATTTTGGTGGCTAAATATAAACATTTTCGATCAAACTGTATATGCATGTTGTAATGTGATGTTACAGGAGTGTCATCGGAAGAATTCTGAGAAGGTTAGTGAAAAAATTAATATCTTTTGGCGATGTTGACTTTTATCGCTCACTTTGGCTAGAATCAATGCTGGGCTGCTAATTGCTATGTGCTAAGCTAATATAACGATTTATTGTGTTTTCGCTGTAAGACACTTAGAAAATCTGAAATATTGTCTGTATTCACAGGATCTGTGTCTTTCGATTCGTGTATGCTGTGTATTTTTACGAAATGTTTGATGATTAGTAGTTAGGTAAACACGTTGCTCATTGTAATTATTCTAGTCCATTTGTGATGGTGGGTGCAATTGTAAACTATGAAGTCTACCTGAAATATGCACTTTTTTCTAACAAAACCTATCCCATACCATAAATATGTTATCAGACTGTCATCTAATGAGTTTTTTTGTTGGTTAGGGGCTATAAATATCTTAGTTTAGCCGAATTGGTGATGGCTACTGGTGTTGGTGGACAAATAAAAGATGGTGGATTATGCTAATGTGTTTTTAGGTAATAGATGTACATCTTTACATATTGTGTCTTCCCTGTAAAACATTTTAAAAATCGGAAATGTTGACTGGATTCACAAGATCTGTGTCTTTCATTAGCTGTATTGGACTTTAATGTGTGAAAGTTAAATATTTTAAAAATATATTTTTTTTGAATTTCGCGGCACTGGTTTTTCAGTGGGGGGGGGGGGGGGGGTGCCGCTAGCGCCACGCTGATCCTAGACAGGTTAACTTCCAGACTGATGTCTTGAGATGTTGCTTCAATATATATACATAGTTTTCCTACCTCATGATGCCATCTATTTTGTGAAGTGCACCAGTCCCTCCTGCAGCAAAGCACCCCCACAACATGATGTTTTTTTCCCCTCCAAACATAACGATGGTCATTATGGCCAATCAGTTCTATTTTTGCTTCATCAGACCAGAGGACATTTCTCCAAAAAGTACGATATTTGTCCCCATGTTCAGTTGCAAACCGTAGTCTGGCTTTTTTATGGCGGTTTTGGAGCAGTGGCTTCTTCCTTGCTGAGCGGCCTTTCAGGTTATGTCGATAGAGGACTCGTTTTACTGTGGATACAGATACTTTCTACCTGTTTCCTCCAGCATCTTCACAAGGTCCTTTGCTGTTGTTCTGGGATTGATCTGCACTTTTCACACCAAAGTACATTCATCTCTAGGAGACAGAACGCGTCTCCTTCCTGAGCGGTATGACGGCTGCGTGGTCCCATATTGTTTATACTTGCATACTATTGTTTGTACAGATGAACGTGGTACCTTCAGGCATTTGGAAATTGCTCCCAAGGATGAACCAGACTTGTGGAGGTCTGAGGTCTTGGCTGATTTCTTTTGATTTTCCAATGATGTCAAGCAAAGAGGCACTGAGTTTGATGGTAGGAATTGAAATACATCCACAGGTACACCTCCAATTGACTCAAATGATGTCAATTAGCCTATCAGAAGCTTCTAAAGCCATGACATAATTTTCTTGAATTTTCCAAGCTGTTTAAAGGCACAGTCAACTTAGTGTATGCAAACTTCTGACTCACTGGAATTATGATACAACAGATTTTAAGTGCTACAATTTGTCTGTAAACAATTGTTGGAAAACTTACTTGTGTCATGCACAAAGTAGATGTCCTAACCGACTTGCCAAAACTATAGTTTGTTAACAAGAAATTTGTGGAGTGGTTGAAAAACAAGTTTTAATGACTTCAACCTAAGTGTATGTAAACTTCCCACTTCAACTGCAGGTACCATTAACTTGCATTGGATTTGTGCAACAAATGCTAAAAGTTAGTCTTTGAAAAAAGTATAACTACAGAAATGATTTCAGACCAGTCTGAGATGGTGGGTGTCGAAAATCCTCTTTCTTGTGCTTTTTGAGGTGGAACAACCACAGAGAGATATTTAATTAAAAAATATATATAATTCACAGACTTTGAACATAAAACATTCTCTGGATAGCTTATAATCACAGCAGGTCTGTTGAAGAAATAAAACATCAGAAAGAACCCCTCATCCGAACCCTATTATCTTGCATAACCAGGAATTAGCATAGGGAGGGAGGACAGTCTGCCCACCAAATTCCTGGCTTTACTTAATGGCTGAGTATGAATTGGAGTTAGTGGTACATTAGTGGTACTTCAGAAGTACTGGTTCCCTTCGAGTTTCTCTGTTATTCAGCAACACATCTTTTCACTTGGTATTGATTTTCACCTCTCTCTCTTTCTTAGCCTGTAAACACATCTTGCTGTGAACGTTTTTCAGATAATCCTTTGTGCCTCAGACTCATGTAGGAGTTGGCTGTAATCATACCACGCAAGCCGACTCCAGATCGACTGACACTAAAGATCTAATTAACCCTTGGACGGAAAAAACTATCGTCCCATGAATCTAACAGGTAGAATAAACCTATTCAGAATGGCATGGCTCGCAAAGTTTTTATACTTAGTCTTGGTAATACCAATTACCTCGTCGAAGACATTCTTCAAAAACGTATACTTGGTCATAACAGACTTTCTATGGGCAAATAAAAGTCATAGAATTAAAAGGAAAGTTTTACATCATCCTAAGTCTTTGGGTGGTTTTAACTTTCCAGACTTGGAATTGTATCAACCCACCACCCAAGGCCTTTACTTGCGACATATAGTTCAATGCACTAAAGAGGAACGATGGATACATATTGAAGATGAGCATGTTCATCACCAGAATCTTTTGATGTGTCTATTTTCCAATGATAAAGCTAAGAACAATAACAACTTCATAGTTAAGAACACTACAACAACATGGAAGAAAATGTTACGTATTCTACAATAACTAATATCTTTCCCTAAAAACTCGACCCTATGGAGTAATCCTTGGACAGCTTGTCAGAATTCACCGATAAAATGATCCACATGGAAAACAAAAGGCATAGAAACTGTAAATGACTTGGTAATAGGAAATAAATGTATTTCCATAACTGCATTATTGCTGACAGTCATCTGTCAAATATTCGAAAGATGACGTTTACATGACCCTAGAAAGGTCTGGATGGCTGTCTTCTGACTTGGGAAATCCATAATATAAGTAATGTAAACATATTTTTCTAAATGTATTCATCTGTCGAATAAACGTGTATTTACCTCCCTCTGGTGGTTTGCTGCGTCATTACATAAATTTATATCACTTCACTGCAACGTTACGTCAAAGGGGCGGTCCTTAGAAAAACATTTATCCAGCTCGACTGCTTTACAGCAGACATGGCAAAACAATAAAGTGTACAATAAAGAATTCGACCTACACACTTTATTAAACCTAAAATAAGTAAAGAACTAATTTTGTTTACGTTGGAGGCCGACACTTTGCATATGCTCAGAATGACAAAATCGAGACCTTTACATAGCCCTTCTCAACTTGTCTATAGGAAGGATGCATGCTGTTTAAATGGCCCAAATATTGATTTAGACGTTAACAAACTTAACAGATTATGACTATCACTAATGTCATGATATGTTTGATAAAGTAATAAAGAAGGTGAAATATTTTGGGTAGATGTTCCTAGAACATAATAGTGAAAAGGCTTATTCATTCACAATTTTTTTTTTTTAATATCATATTTGTATGTTTTATTATACTTTTATTGTGTACTAGATCATATGGGTTGACCTTTTTTTTCTTCTCAGACATAAATGAAAGTCTAAAGTCATTGCTTTCTAGAACACTGCCACATTAATCAAATATATTGCTAGACTGATGAATACATCTATAGCGAAACAGTGCAGAACAGCTGTCAGCTCAACTGGTTCAAAAGCAATTTTGGATCGATCAATGTAGATATTTTCAAATACATGCAACTTCAAAGTTTTATATCACACAATTTGGATTTGAAATCTTTAAGACATCAGAGCAACCTTGAGGGAAACCTATTTGAGTTAGCAAAGGATATTCAAATGATAGGTAAAATATACAAAATCTTGCGGAGTGCCTGTCCAACTGACAATCTCTTAGAAAAAAATAAACTACTGGAACCAAAACTTAAAAAGAACTGATGTTGTCACAAGATGGAGGGAATGTTGGAACATAACTAACAAAATTACAGTGAACAAAAATGTACGCTTTATCCAGTATAAACTAATTTATGGCATTTATTTTACAAGAGACAAAATTCCCAAATTCTACAGCACAATGGCAGTCATGTCTTAAGTGTAAATCTGACAATGACTCAAGAATCTATGCCTTCCGGGAATTCTATGAAGTCCAAAAGTCATGGGCGGAGTTAGAAATGTTGTTGTCAAAAGTATTCCAATGTAAACTTACTTTTAATCTGTCTGTCTGCATATTTCAAGACATGGCATATGGGGGTGTAGTGAAATACCCAATGGGTTGGATGATACTTTTGTCATCAATCATCTTGAAAAAATGTATACTTAAAAACTGTAAATCAACCAATCTGTCGTTAACACAATGGAAAGGTCAAATGCTTTATTATCTTGAAAGTTGAAAGTGCGTGGGCGGCGGAGATAAACAAAATGGTGCAGGTTGAAGCCATGTGGCGGCTCGTGATGCGGGCGCTGGAGATGGGGGTGTGGGCAGGTGGTCTGGGAAGGGGTGATGTAGTTGATGTCTGTGTGAGGTTGTCGTTTGTATGTGTATGTTTTGCATTGTAAAAATCTAAATAATAATATTACAACAACATAAAAAGGAAATCAAAATATATACTCACAATTGATTGAAACACAACTTTATTAATCTTCATCTTGGAATGCCAACCTATTTTTGTAGTTCACTTTATAGCCAACCTCCATTTGACTGTGGTTCTAAAGACAATATATCCCTGTGTCGTACTCCCTATTCAGACAGCAGCAGTGTCCAGTTGACAGGAGGGGAGGTGGTTAAGGTTGGAGATAAGAAGTTCAGAGGATGCTGGGTACACGGAGGGACAGCAAGGCAGGATGGGGTCTGGGGTAAGTTGAAGGCTGTGTCTCATTCCAAAAATTATATTCCCTTCTGTTCTTCCCTCACTCACTCTCCTTCCTTCTCCCGTCCCCCATCACAGATCTGATAGGACTGGATAGGCTAAAGATCCAGTACCAGTCAAAAGTTTGGACACACCTACTCATTGCAGGGTTTTTATTAGGATAATTTTATAATTATTTTTACTATTTTCTACGTTGTAGAATAGTAGTGAAGACATCAAAACTATGAAATAACACATATGGAATCATATAGTAACCAAAAAAGTGTCAAACAAATCAAAATATATTTTATATTTGAGATTCTACAAAGTAGCCACCCTTTGCCTTGATGATTGCTTTGCGCACTCTTGGCATTCTCTGAACCAGCTTCATGAGGTAGTCACCTGGAATGCATTTAAATTAACATGTGTTCCTTGTTAATTAAAAGTTAATTTGTGGAATTTCTTTCCTTCTTAATGCATTTGAGCCAATCAGTTGTGTTGTGACAAGGTAGGGGTGGCGTAGAGAAGTTAGCCCGATTTGGTAAAATACCAAGTCCATAGTATGGCAAGAAGAGCCAAAATAAGAAAAGAGAAGCGACAGTCCATCATTACTTTAAGACATGAAGGTCAGTCAATGCGGAAACTTTCAAGAACTTTTAAAGTTTCTTCAAGTGCAGTCGCAAAAACCATCAAGCCCTATGAAGGACAGACTCAGAGTTACCTCTGCTGCAGAAGACAAGTTCATTAGAGTTACCAGCCTCATAAATTGCAGCCCAAATAAATGCTTCACAGAGTTCAAGTATCAGACACATTAACATCAACTGTTTAGAGGAGACTGCGTGAAGCAGGCCTTCATTATCGAATTGCTGCAAAGAAACCACGGCTAAAGGACACCAATAATAAGAAGAGACTTGCTTGGGCCAAGAAACATGAGCAATGGACGTTAGACTGCTGGAAATCTGTCCTTTGGTCTGATTAGTCCAAATTTGAGATTTTTGATTCCAATCGCCGTGCATTTGTGAGACGCAGAGTAGGTGAACAGATGATCTCTGCATGTGTGATTCCCACCGTGAAGCATGGAGGAAGAGGTGTGATGGTGTGGGGGTGCTTTGCTGGTGACACTGTGAATTATTTAGAATTCAAGGCACACTTAACCAGCATGGCTACCACAGCATTTTGCAGCGATACGCCACCCCATCTGCTTTGTGCTTAGTTGTTTTTTCAAAGAGACAATGACTCAACACACCGCCAGGCTGGGTAAGGGCTATTTGACCAAGAAGGAGAGTGATGGAATGCTGCATCAGATAACCTGGCCTGCAAAATCACCCGACTTCAACCCAAATGAGATGCTTTGGGATGAGTTGGACCGCAGAGTGAAGGAAAAGCAGCCAACAAATGCTCAACATGTAGGAATTCCTTCAACACTTTTGGAAAAGCATTCCAGGTGAAGCTGGTTGAGAGAATGCCAAGAGTGTAGAAAGCTGTCGTCAAGGCAAAGGGTGGCTACTTTGAAGAATCTAAATCTATTCTGATTTGTTTAACACTTTTTTGGTTACTACATGATTCCATGTGTCATTTCATAGAGTTGATGTATTCACTATTATTCTACAATATGGAAAATAGTACAAATAAAGAAAAACCCTTGAATGAGTAGGTGTGTCCAAAGTTTTGACAGATACTGTATATTTCAGAAACTAGATGGAGTATTTGCTCAGTTTCACACAGTCATTACAGATCCATGAATGGGAGTGTCACGCGGGACTAGGTGGGCGAAAGAACCAGACGCAGAGAGAGAGAGCCGCTTGGGGAAAATATTCCTTATTTTACTCTTAACCAAAAACTGAATAAGACCGAACATCCAGGGCGCAGAGAAACACTTGCCAACAACCCAAAATACACACACGTAACAAAAAACAATCCCGCACAAAACAAGGGCGGGTCAAACTCCTAATTATAGGGAAGCTCATTACGAAACATAAACAACAAGTGCAACTAATAAGACAAAACAAACAGACAAACGAAAAAGGAATCGGTGGCGGCTAGTAGGACGGTGACGACGACCGCCGAGCACCGCCCGAACAGGCAGGGGAGTCAACTTCGGCGGAAGTCGTGACAGGGAGTGAAGAAGGGACAGCTCTTTTGGATTGAGATGCAGCCCTGAGGCTGAGTCATTGTACACATCTGCTGGGGGACACCAGACAACAGAGGGCCAAAGCAGAGAGGAGATAGATAACTATATTTACCCCTCAGCATCCTTGTCTGTCTCAGAGCAGAGATAGCCCAGTGAACACACACACACACACACACACACACACACACACACACACACACACAACTTTGTCATCAAACCATCACAGACAGAGTTTAGTTTCCACAGCCAGTGGCTGACCTGGGGTCGTATTCAATTCAATTACTAAATAATGGTAAACCAGTTCATAGGATGAATTTGAATCAATTTATAGATGGAATGTAGTGAACAACATCAGAGTACATACTATTAATTTTAAGCTCTGCTTAGTGTAGTGAACAGCACAGAGTGCTGAGCACAGAGTGCCAATAGTATTAGTTTTATGCTCTGCTCAGTGTAGTGAACAGCATCACAGAGTACAGTGCATTCGAAAAGTATTCAGATCCCTTGACGTTTTCCAAATTTTGTTACGTTACAGCCATATTCTAAAATGGATTTAAAAAAATAAGCGATCTACACATAATACCCAATAATGACAAAGTGAAAAAAGGGTTTTATACATTTTTGCAAATGTATTAAAAATTTACCTTATTTACATAAGTATTCAGACACTTTGCTTTGAGACTCGAAATTGAGCTCAGGTGCATCCTGTTTCCATTGTTCATCAAATCAAATGTATTTATATAGCCCTTCTTACATCAGCTGTACAGAAACCCAGCCTAAAACCCCAAACAGCAAGCAATGCAGGTGTAGAAGCACGGTGGCTAGGAAAAACTCCCTAGAAAGGCCAAAACCTAGGAAGAAACCTAGAGAGGAACCAGGCTATGAGGGGTGGCCAGTCCTCTTCTGGCTGTGCCGGGTGGAGATTATAACAGAACATGGCAAAGATGTTCAAATGTTCATAAATGACCAGCATGGTCAAATAATAATAATCACAGTAGTTGTCGAGGGTGCAGCAAGTCAGCACCTCAGGAGTAAATGTCAGTTGGCTTTTCATAGCCGATCATTGAGAGTATCTCTACCGCTCCTGCTGTCTCTAGAGAGTTGAAAACAGCAGGTTTGGGACAGGTAGCACGTCCGGTGAACAGGTCAGGGTTCCATAGCCGCAGGCAGAACAGTTGAAACTGGAGCAGCAGCACGGCCAGGTGGACTGGGGACAGCAAGGAGTCATCGTGCCAGGTAGTCCTGAGGCATGGTCCTAGGGCTCAGGTCCTCCGAGAGAGAGAAAGAAAGAGAGAAAGAGAGAATTAGAGAGAGCATACTTAAATTCACACAGGACACCGGATAAGACAGGAGAAGTACTCCAGATATAACAGACTGACCCTAGCCCCCCGACATATAAACTACTGCAGCATAAATACTGGAGGCTGAGACAGGAGGGGTCAGGAGACACTGTGGCCCCATCCGATGATACCCCCGGACAGGGCCAAACAGGAAGGACATAACCCCACCCACTTTGCCAAAGCACAGCCCGAGGGAAGGGAGGGAAAACTTTAACTACCAACTTACCATCCTGAGACAAGGCCGAGTATAGCCCACAAAGATCTCCGCCACGGCACAACCCAAGGGGGGGCACCAACCCAGACAGGAAGATCACATCAGTGACTCAACCAACTCAAGTGACGCACCCCTCCTAGGGACGGCATGAAAGAGCACCAGTAAGCCAGTGACTCAGCCCCTGTAATAGGGTTAGAGGCAGAGAATCCCAGTGGAGAGAGGGGAACCGGCCAGGCAGAGACAGCAAGGGCGGTTCGTTGCTCCAGAGCCTTTCCGTTCACCTTCACACTCCTGGGCCAGACTACACTCAATCATATGACCTTCCCAAAACATTCCCAAACCAGAAACCGTGGATTGACGGCAGCATTCGCGTGAAACTGAAAGCGCGAACCACTGCTTTTAACCAGGGCAAGGTGACCGGAAACATGACCGAATACACACAGTGTAGCTATTCTCTCCGCAAGGCTATCAAACAGGCTAAGTCCCAGTACAGAGACAAAATAGAATCGCAATTCAACAGCTCAGACACAAGAGGTATGTGGCAGGGTCTACAGTCTATCACGGATTACAAAAAGAAAACCAGCCCCGTCGCGGACCAGGATGTCTTGCTCCCAGACAGGCTAAATAACTTTTTTGCCCGCTTTGAGGATAATACAGTGCCACTGACACGGCCCGCTACCAAAACCTGCGGGCTCTCCTTCACTGCAGCCAAGGTGAGTAAAACATTTAAACGTGTTAACCCTCGCAAGGCTGCAAGCCCAGATGGCATTCCCAGCCGCGTCCTCAGAGCATGCGCAGACCAGCTGGCTGGTGTGTTTACGGACATATTCAAACAATCCTTATCCCAGTCTGCTGTTCCCACATGCTTCAAGAGGGCCACCATTGTTCCTGTTCCCAAGAAAGCTAAGGTAACTGAGCTAAACGACTACCGCCCCGTAGCACTCACTTCCGTCATCATGAAGTGCTTTGAGAGACTAGTCAAGGACCATATCACCTCCACCCTACCGGACACCCTAGACCCACTCCAATTTGCTTACCGACCCAATAGGTCCACAGACGACGCAATCGTAACCACACTGCACACTGCCCTAACCCATCTGGACAAGAGGAATACCTATGTGAGAATGCTGTTCATCGACTACAGCTCAGCATTTAACACCATAGTACCCTCCAAACTCGTCATCAAGCTCGAGACCCTGGGTCTCGACCCCGCCCTGTGCAACTGGGTCCTGGACTTCCTGACGGGCCGCCCCCAGGTGGTGAGGGTAGGTAACAACATCTCCACCCCGCTGATCCTCAACACTGGGGCCCCACAAGGGTGCGTTCTGAGCCCTCTCCTGTACTCCCTGTTCACCCACGACTGCGTGGCCATGCACGCCTCCAACTCAATCATCAAGTTTGCGGACGACACTACAGTGGTAGGCTTGATTACCAACAACGACGAGACGGCCTACAGGGAGGAGGTGAGGGCCCTCGGAGTGTGGTGTCAGGAAAATAACCTCACACTCAACGTCAACAAAACAAAGGAGATGATTGTGGACTTCAGGAGACAGCAGAGGGAGCACCCCCCTATCCACATCGACGGGTCAGTAGTGGAGAAGGTGGAAAGTTTTAAGTTCCTCGGTGTACACATCACGGACAAACTGAATTGGTCCACCCACACAGACAGCGTTGTGAAGAAGGCGCAGCAGCGCCTCTTCAACCTCAGGAGGCTGAAGAAATTCGGCTTGTCACCAAAAGCACTCACAAACTTCTACAGATGCACAATCGAGAGCATCCTGTCGGGCTGTATCACCGCCTGGTACGGCAACTGCTCCGCCCACAACCGTAAGGCTCTCCAGAGGGTAGTGAGGTCTGCAGAACGCATCACCGGGGGCAAACTACCTACCCTCCAGGACACCTACACCACCCGATGTCACAGGAAGGCCATAAAGATCATCAAGGACAACAACCACCCAAGCCACTGCCTGTTCACCCCGCTATCATCCAGAAGGCGAGGTCAGTACAGGTGCATCAAAGCAGGGACCGAGAGACTGAAAAACAGCTTCTATCTCAAGGCCATCAGACTGTTAAACAGCCACCACTAACATTTAGCGGCCGCTGCCAACATACTGACTCAACTCCAGCCACTTTAAAAATGGGAATTGATGGAAATTATGTAAAAATGTACCACTAGCCACTTTAAACAATGCCACCTAATATAATGTTTACATACCCTACATTACCCATCTCATATGTATATGTATATACTGTACTCTATATCATCTACTGCATCTTGCCATCTTTATGTAATACATGTACCACTAGCCACTTTGAACTATGCCACTTTATGTTTACATACCCTACAGTACTCATCTCATATGTATATACCGTACTCTATACCATCTACTGCATCTTGCCTATGCCGTTCTGTACCATCACTCATTCATATATCTTTATGTACATATTCTTTATCCCTTTACACTTGCGTGTATAAGGTAGTAGTTGTGGAATTGTTAGGTTAGATTACTTGTTGTTATTACTGCATTGTCGGAACTAGAAGCACAAGCATTTCGCTACACTCGCATTAACATCTGCTAACCATGTGTATGTGACTAATAAAATTTGATTTGATTTGATTTGATTTACTGAAGAGATGAGTCTTCAGTAAAGACTTAGAGGTGGAGACCGAGTCTGCGTCTCTCACATGGGTAGGCAGACCATTCCATAAAAATGGAGCTCTATAGGAGAAAGCCCTGCCTCCAGCTGTTTGCTTAGAAATTCTAGGGACAATTAGGAGGCCTGCGTCTTGTGACCGTAGCGTACCTGTAGGTATGTATGGCAGGACCAAATCGGAAAGATAGGTAGGAGCAAGCCCATGTAATGCTTTGTAGGTTAGCAGTAAAACCTTGAAATCAGCCCTTGCCTTAACAGGAAGCCAGTGTAGGGAGGCTAGCACTGGAGTAATATCAAATTTTGGGGTTCTAGTCAGGATTCTAGCAGCCGTATTTAGCACTAACTGAAGTTTATTTAGTACTTTTTCCGTGTAGCCGGAAAGTAGAGCATTGCAGTAGTCTAACCTAGAAGTAACAAAAGCATGGATACATTTTTCTGCATAATTTTTGGACAGAAAGTTTCTGATTTTTGCAATGTTACGTAGATGGAAAAAACTGTCCTTGAAACAGTCTTGATATGTTCGTCAAAAGAGAGATCAGGGTCCAGAGTAACGCTGAGGTCCTTCACAGTTTTATTTGAGACGACTTTACAACCATCAAGATTAATTGTCAGATTCAACAGAAGATCTCTTTGTTTCTTGGGACCTAGAACAAGCACCTCTGTTTTGTCCGAGTTTAAAAGTAGAACATTTGCAGCCATCCACTTCCTTATGTCTGAAACACAGGCTTCTAGCGAGGGCAATTTTGGGGCTTCACCATGTTTCATTGAAATGTACAGCTGTGTGTCATCCGCATAGCAATGAAAGTTAACATTATGTTTTCGAATGACATCCCCAAGAGGTAAAATATATAATGAAAACAATAGTGGTCCTAAAACGGAACCTTGAGATCCGGTGGATAGAGAGCCGTTTATTATGTTCAACCTAGGAGGGCCAAGCACAGGAAGCAGCTCTTTCAATAGTTTAATTGGAATAAGGTCCAGTATGCAGCTTGAAGGTTTAGAGGCCATCATCCTTGAGATGTTTCTACAACTTGATTGGAGTCCACCTATGGCAACTGATTGGACATGATTTGGAAAGGTACACACACCTGTCTATGTAAGGTCCCACAGTTGACAGTGAATGTCAGAGCAAAAACCCAGCCATTAAGGTCGAAGGAATTTACCAAAGAGCTTCGAGACAGATTTGTGTCGAGGCACAGTTCTGGGGAAGAGTATCAAAACATTTTTGCAGCATTGAAGGTCCCCATGAGCACAGTGGCCTCCCATCATTCTTAAATGGTAGACGTTTGCCAAACTGAGCAAACAGGGGAGAAGGGCCTTGGTCAGGGAGGTGAACAAAACCCGATGGTCACTCTGACAGAGCTCTAGAGTTCCTCTGTGGAGATGGGAGAACCTTCCAGAAGGACAACCATCTCTGCAGCACTCCACCAAACAGGACTTTATTGTAGAGTGGCCAGATGGAAGCCATTCCTCAGTAAAAGGCACATGACAGCCTGCTTGGAGTTTACCAAAAGGCACCTAAAGACTCTCAGAACATGAGAAACAAGATTCTCTGGTCTGATGAAACCAAGATTGAACTCTTTGGCCTGAATGCCAAGCGTTACGTCTGGAGGATACCTTGTACCATCCCTAAGGTGAAGCATGGTGGTGGCAGAATCATGCTGTGAGGATATTTTCAGCATCAGGGACTGGGAGACAAGTCAGGATCGAGGCACAAATGAACGGAGCAAAATACAGAGAGATCCTTAATGAAAACCTGCTCCAGAGCACTCAGGACCTTAGACTGGGGCAAAGTTTCACCTTCCAACAGGAACGACCCTAAGCACACACCCAAGACAATGCAGGAGTGGCTTTGGGACAAGTCTCTGAATGTCCTTGAGTGGCCCAGCCAGAGCCCGGACTTGAACTCGAACGAACATCTCTGGAGAGACCTGAAAATAGCTGTGCGGCGACGCTCCCCATCCAACCTGACAGAGCTTGAGAGGGTCTGCAGAGAAGAATAGGAGAAACTCTCCAAATAAAAAAATCACTGCCAAAGGTGCTTCAACAAAGTACCGAATAAAGGGTCTGAATACGTAAATGTTATATTTCATTTTTTAAATTTTCTATAAATTAGCAAACATTTCTAAAAACTGTTTTTGCTTTCTAATTATGGGGTATTGTGTTTAGATTACGTACTTGTGGTGAAGTCAGGTGCAGGAGAGCAGAGAATTGTGAACAGGCGCACACTTTATTTTGGCAGGAGAGAGATACAGATGGACACAGCTGCGTCAAAAAACCTCCAGCCAACAAGGCAAAGTGTAAAGCAAAACAGTTACAAAACATCAAATGTATAACAATACAAGCAGGCTTCGTGAAATAACACTGGGAAAAAACGCACGCTAGCCTAGTGCGTACAAAAACACGTAACACACAAACAATTTCACACAACGACATGAGGGGGAACAGAGGAATAAATACATGTAGTGTGATTGGGGAATGAAAACCAGGTGTGCTGGGAACAAGACAAAACAAATGGATAAATGAAAATGGAGCGGCGATGGCTAGACAGCCGGTGACGTCGACCGCCGAACGCCGCCCGAACAAGGAGAGGAGCCGACTTCGGCGGAAGTCGTGACATCTAACAAAATGTGGAAAAAGTCAAGGGGTCTGAATACTTTCTGAAGGCCCTATACATACTGTACTCTCAGCCAACCCTCTCCATCTGTTCTTTAAATTAACTTGTACCTACTTGAAAAAATACTATAGCATACTATTTTATAAGTACCTGTTTTTACAGACTTTATTGTAGTATTTACTGAAGTGTTTTTGCTGACTTCACTGTAGTATACTGTAAAATTTACTGTAGTGTTTTTGTGGACATTATCGTAGTATACTGCAGTGTTTATTGTAGTGTTTTTGGGGACATTACTGTACTTTTTACTGTAGTGTTTTTGTTTTATTATCTTTATAAAATTAGTGTGCAGTATTCTACAGCACACTATGCAATTCTATAGTAAGTACTACACATGATCGTGGGATACAACAGAGTGGAGTATAGCATTCTACAGTATACAGTACTATTGATTACTACAGAATACTATACGTACTATAGTATTCTATAGTAAACTGTAGTATTCTTTATGTGGGTGTAGAAGTTTTGTAAGTCTATATGAGTGTATTGATTAAGTTGGAACTTACATCTGGGATATTTAAACTCTGGATTAATGTGCCAAGCCCTTTTAGATACCTTTGGGCAGCTTTTAATGAATACAGCAGTAGGTGAAAAATAAAGATGAACAAACAGGAGATTTTGCTTACTGTAGCACTTCCCAACTCTGCTGGGACATAAGGCCATATCCTCTGTGCATTGTTATTATCAATTGATGGATGACTTACTGTTTGGTCTCTGGCCATACATTCTCATAACACAGATGAATTGGATTCTATGTGTTTTTGACATTGCTGTAAAAATGAAGGGTGTTATTAAATATTCAACAAGGTAATATTCCCTTTTGTGTCTGTTAAGGACTTTTAGATATTGTTGTTGGATGCTCACAGAAACAATACAAATGTGCTTCCAGCATTATTCAACAATGAATGCAACAGAATAACAACTCTAACTCAGAATTATGAAAGCTAAATAACTCTAAAATGAATCAAAGGTCATCCTTGTGCAAACAGAGAACACATCGGTTTGCCTGCCTGCCTGATCCTCAGACGTGGCTGTTGGCCTGTCACTGATGCTGTTCTGGCCAAGGTCAGAGTGGCGTTTTGGAGTGGTGCACCTGTGACCCCTGGTATTGGTACAGTGATGACTGTTAGGGTGACAATGAGCGATACTGTGTCATTACCAGTGAGTGCTGTGGCCGGGATAAGAGCTAAGTGCTTGACAAGCTAGGCCAGATGGCCTGGATGGAGAGAGAGAGAGATTGTACAAAACCATATACTTACCTAACTCCACAAAATCCAACCCGTCTCCGATCCCCATCCGCCAGCTATACGATCCAGTACAGACTAAAAGAACCAGCAGCCTGGAACCACAACACACCTGTCATGCATCCTGCCATGCTCTGTCATGAACACCCCCGGCTCTGCTAGTGGCCCCACTCTCTGGCGCTTAATATCCCCTAATCCATCTGAGTGGTATAGCATGCCAGGGGCAGAGGCAGGAAGTCTTGATGGCTGACCAGGGCTCTAGTGAGTCACACACTAGGCTGCCCAACGCAACCCACCTTACACTGTCCACAGTGTATGACAAGCGTCTGACAAGCAGCAACTTCTGACTGAGAGGAAATAATGTGTCATGATACGCAAACTGAGATTTAAAGGGATATAAAGCCTCAAACTGTGTTGTTGGAAACCCTACTTTAACTTAAAGATTGAGAGTGGGATGTTATGTTACTTTGTTAGAAGAGTGGAGCCATTTAAGTTCCCAAACTAAATGATGTAATGGAGTAATGTCCATTGTAAGTGAGATAGAGGTTTCATATCTTACTTTCCTTTTTTAGGGAAGAAATGTTTACTTGAAAAACTGTTGCCTCTGTTGGGTGGATAGAGAAAGAGTTGACGTTCAACTAATTGGAAGGACAAGGATAAATTAATCATGCTGTGAAATGAAGCTGAAAAAATGACACAATGATTGCTCCATGTCTCCAATTCTTTTATTTGCTAAATGATCTGGAGAATCAAGGAGAGGGGCGTTCGCACCAAGGTAAACAAGCGCTCGTGGATATTTAGGGGAGATGTTTTCTGCGATAATAAAAGCCACAATCAAACTCACCGCCGCCTGACACAAAAATAACAGGGAAAGAGGCCAAACGTCAAATGAGATGAATGTGCTAATGAACACTTGGCACCGGATAGAGATTCAGATGGATGCCTCGAATTTCAGAGGTCTCCGCCGTAAAATCCAGGAATGGCTGGGCCATATGCAGTGCCTTCAGAAAGTATTCATACCCCTTGACTTATTCCTTATTTTGTTGTGTTACAGCCTGAATTCAAAACTGATTCAATTGCTCTTTGAGGTTTTAGGCTGGGTTTCTGTATAGCACATTGTGACATCGGCTGATGTATTGATTGAATTGATTGATTGAAATTGATTGAAAATTAAATACAGAACTATCTCATTTACATAAGTATTCATACCCCTGTGTCAATACTTTATAAAAAAACACCTTTGGCAGTGATTACAGTTATGAGTATTTTCAGATTTGCCTCAGATTTTCAAGTAGATTTAAGTCAAAACTAACTTCACCACTCAGGAACATTCACAGTCTTCTTGGTAAGCAACTAGTGTAGATTTGACCTTGTGTTTTAGGTTATTGTCCTGCTGAAAGGTGAATTAATCTCCCAGTGTCTGGTGGAAAGCAGACTGAACCAGGTTTTCCTGAAGGATTTTGCCTGTGCTTAGCTCCATTCCGTTTATTTGTTATCCTGAAAAACTCCTGGTTCTTAACGATTACAACCATAGTCATAACATGATGCAGCCACCGCTATGCTTGAAAATATGGAGAGTGGTACTCAGCAATGTATTGGATTTGCCCCAAACATAACACTTTGTATTTAGGAAAGAAAGTGAATTGCTTTGCTACATTCTTTGCATTATAACTATAGCGCCTATTTGCAAACAAGAGGCATGTTTTGGATATTTTTCACTCTGTCAATAAGGTTAGTATTACAGAGTAACTGCTGTGTAGTGCTGTGTGTGATCCATCCTCAGTTTTCTCCTATCATAGCCATTCAACTCTGTAACTGTTTTAAAGTGTCCATTGTCCTCATGGCGAAATCCCGGAGCAGTTTCCTTCCTCTCCAAGTTAGGAAGGACATCTGTATATTTATAGTGACATGGTGTATTGACACACCATCCAAAGTGTAAGTGATAACTTCACCATGCTCATATGGATATTCATTGTCTGCTTTTTTATTTGTACCCATCTACCAATAGGTGCACTTCTTTGCGAGGCATTGGTAAACCTCCACCTTGTGGGTGAATCTGGGTTTGAAATTCACTGCTCCACTGAGGGACCTTACAGATACTTGTATGTGTGGGGTACAGAGATGAGGTAGTCATTCAAAAATCATGTTGAACACTATTACTGCTCACAGAGTGAGTCCATGCAACTTATTATGTGACTCGTTAAGCACATTTTTACTCCTGAACTTATTTAGGCTTGCCATATTAAAGGGGTTGAACACTTATTGACTCAAGTAAACTTTCCATTTTTAATTAATTTGTAAAAATGTCTAAAAACATAATTCCACTTTGACATTAAGGGGTATTGTTTGCAGACCAGTGGCAAATAATGTCAATTTTAAATTCAGGCTGTAACACAATTTTTTTTTGGGGGGGGGGTCAAGGTGTGTGAATACTTTCTGAATGCACTGTACCAGGTTGTGGCAGGAATGCGACAAATCTAAAATATGTAGCTCTGACCTTAGTCATAAAAGTAAATTAATTGGCTTCACAACCACTCAACATGACAGACATGGGAGCTGCCCATTACAAAGCCTTGAGGCTTACATGTGAACATGGACTTAGGTTGTTGTTAGGTTGTTATCAATACAAAGTCACAATAGCTTTCGATTTGGCTGCTGGGGGCAAGAAGACCTCCAGCTCAGCTAAAACCATTGACAACTATGCTGTTTAAGGGATTGATAAATACATTTTCTAACTACTTGGTTTTAATTTCATCACCTCTTGAAGAGCATAGTCAGAACTATACCTTTCAGATTATTCCACATTTAACTCTATCATCAGAGTTATACAGCAATCAGTAAACTTTACATTTACATTTTAGTCATTTAGCAGACACTCTTATCCAGAGTGACTGTCACGATCGTCTTTATGTGGAAGAGTGGACCAAGGCGCAGCGTGATAATGATACATCTTCTTTAATAAAATGAAGATGAAACAAATACTTTTTTTTTTTTTTTATTGTTTTTATTTCACCTTTATTTAACCAGCTAGGCTAGTTGAGAACAAGTTCTCATTTGCAACTGCGACCTGGCCAAGATAAAGCATAGCAGTGTGAACAGACAACAACACAAACTAACTAAACAACAAACGTGACGCTATACAGACTAAGTGCTAACATGCAACATAGACAATTACCCACAACCTGCCTAATGCCTATGGCTGCCTTAAATATGGCTCCCAATCAGAGACAACGATAGACAGCTGTCTCTGATTGAGAACCACTCAGGCAACCATAGACATACCTAAACACCTACACTGAACACAACCCCATAAACTCTACCAAAATCCCCTAGACAATACAAACACCCTCGACTAGACAAAAACACACCAACATCCCCCATGTCACACCCTGACCTAACTAAAATAATAAAGAAAACAAAGATAACTAAGTCCAGGGCGTGACAGTACCCCCCCCGCCCCCCCCAAAGATGCGGACTCCGGCCGCAAACCTGACACAGAAGGGGAGGGTCCGTCCGGGTGGGCCTTCTTATGGCGGCAGCTCGGGTGCGGGACGTGACCCCCACTTCACCATAGTCACTACCTGCTTTGGTGGCGCCTCTGAAGCGGCGACCCTTTCAGCGAGTCCTGGACTGAATACCATCCTAGAGGGCGCCACTGGACGGAGGGGCAGCTCCGGATTGAGGGGTAGCTCCGGACTGAGGGGCAGCTCCGGACTGAGGGGCAGCTCCAGACTGAAGGGCAGCTCCGAACTGAAGGGCAGCTCATGACTGGCAGACGGCTCTGGCAGATCCTGGCTGACTGACGGCTCTGGCAGATCCTGGCTGACTGACGGCTCTGGCAGATTCTGGCTGGCGGGCGCCTCTGGCAGATCCTGGCTGGCGGGCGGCTCTGGCAGATCCTGGCTGACTGACGGCTCTGGCAGATCCTGGCTGGCGGGCAGCTCTGGCAGATCCTGGCTGGCGGGCGGCTCTGGCAGAACCTAGCTGGCGGGAGGCTCTGGCTGCTCCTAGCTGGCCGGCGGCTCTGGCTGCTCCTGGCTGGCGGGCGGCTCTGGCTGCTCCTGACTGGCGGGCGGCTCTGGCTGCTCCTGACTGGCGGGCGGCTCTGGCTGTTCCTGACTGGCGGGCGGCTCTGGCTGTTCCTGACTGGCGGGCGGCTCTGGCTGCTCCTGACTGGCGGGCGGCTCTGGCTGCTCCTGACTGACGGACGGCTCTAGTGGCTCCTGACTGACGGACGGCTCTAGCGGCTCCTGACTGACGGGCGACTCTGAAGGCTCAGGACAGACGAGCGGCTCTGAAGGCTCAGGACAGACGGGCGGCTCTGAAGGCTCAGGACAGACGGGCGGCTCTGACGGCTCAGGACAGACGGGCGGCTCAGACGGTGCTGTGCAGACGGGCAATGCAGGCGACGCTGGGCAGACGGACAGCGCAGACGGCTCTGGGCAGGCAGGCAGCTCAGATAGCGCTGGGCAGACGGCAGACTCTGGCCGGCTGAGGCGCACAGTAGGCCTGGTGCGTGGTACCGGAACTGGAGGTACCGGGCTAAGGACACGCACCTCAAGGCTAGTGCGGGGAGCAGCAACAGGATGCACAGGACTCTGGAGACGCACAGGAGGCTTGGTGCGTGGTGCCGGAACTGGTGGTACCGGGCTGGAGACAGTGCGTGGAGGAGGAACAGGGCTCTGGAGACGCACTGGTGCGTGGTGTTGGCACTGGTGGTACTGGGCTGGGGCGGGGAGGTGGCGCCGGATACACCGGACCGTGCAGGCGTACTGGCTCCCTTGAGCACTGAGCCTGCCCAACCTTACCTGGTTGAATGGTCCCTGTAGCCCGACCAGTGCGGGGAGGTGGAATCACCCTCACTGGGCTGTGTTGGCGAACCGGGGACACCATGCGTAAGGCTGGTGGCATGTATGCCGGCCCGAGGAGACGCACTGGAGACCAGACACGTTGAGCCGGCTTCATGACACCTGGCTCAATGCCCAATCTAGCCCGGCCGATATGAGGAGCTGGAATGTACCGCACCGGGCTATGCACACGTACAGGAGACACCGTGCGCTCTACCGCATAACACGGTGTCTCTGCCCGTACTCTCGCTTCCCACGGTAAGCACGGGGAGTTGGCGCAGTTCTCCTACCTGACTTCGCCACACTCCCCTTGTAGCCCCCCCCCCCCCCCCCCCCCCCCAATACATTTTTGGGTTTGACTCTCAGTCTTCCAGCCTCGCTTCCGTGCTGCCTCCTCATATCGCCTCCTCTCGGCTTTAGCTGCCTCTAGCTCTTCACGAGGGAGGCGTTATTCTCCCGGTTGTGCCCAAGGTCCCTTACCGTTCAGTATTTCCTCCCAAGTCTATGAATCCTGTGTATGTTGCTCCTGCTGCTGCTTAACACACTGCTTGGTCCTGGTATGGTGGGTAATTCTGTCACGGCCGTTTAAAGGAGTGGAAGTGGACCAAGGCGCAGCATGATAATGATACATCTTCTTTAATAAAATGAAGACGAAACAAATACTTATACAAACTAACAAAACAACAAACTGACGAACGTGACGCTATACAGACTAAGTGCTAACATGCAACATAGACATAGACAATTACCCACAACCTGCCTAATGCCTAAACACCTACACTGAACACAACCCCATAAACTCTACCAAAACCCCCTAGACAATACAAACACCAACATCCCCCATGTCACACCCTGACCTAACTAAAATAATAAAGAAAACAAAGATAACTAAGGCCAGGGCGTGACAGTGACTTACAGTTAGTGCATTCATCTTAAAATAGCTAGATAGCAATATCAATTAATCATGGATTTTCAGTTACTTGAAAGTAGCCAGATACGTTTGGTATGTAGCTAGTTAGCTGAAGCAAACAAAATGTGTCATTTAGCTTGCTTCGTCAGAGATTAGGCTTTTAGAAAGAGCTTGAAATCGTGCTGGTAAAGTTGTCAGTCGGACTATTGTCATCACCACTGTAGATGGCAATCAAATCAAACAAAATTTGTATATAGCCAACTAGTTTGTCCCCTGAAAGTTAGCTTGTTAACTAGCCATATTGACGTGATCTGTTGTTAGCTAGCTAGCCAATTTGTCATTATTAGCTAGCAAGCCAATTCAATCAATGTAACCTATCATGTCTGTCAGCAGCAATCGTGATTAAATACTCTTAATTAAAAACAATGTTCAAAAGGGGATTATGTTAGCTAACTTCTATAGGTAGGCCTACTTTGGTTTGAGAAAAAAGTACATTAGGTCTACTTACCACTATGTTTAGCCAACTGTACAAAGTTTCTACCGGTAACTTGCAAAGTAAACATTATCAGCCAACAGTAACGTTACATTGGCAAATGCGCTCTTCTGCTGCTTGACAGGCAGACCCAACAAAGGATGGGAAATTAACCTAAACCACTCATACTTGTCAGGTATAGTTAACTTTTTTACATACCAATCAAATATACAATTAATGGTGGCCAATAATGAGAGATATCAGGCAACCCTCACTTATCGGAAATGACATGATCAGTTGATGTTTACTGATCATGAAAAGATTGAAGTTAGGCCTACTTGCTGTATAACTCGGATGATAGAGCTAAATGTGTGCAATTGTCACGCATGCAATTGTCACGCATGATCTGTTTCACCTGTCTTTGTGATTGTCTTCACCCACCTCCAGGTGTCACCTGTTTTCCCCATTAGTCCCCGGTGTATTTATCCCTGTGTTTCCTGTCTCTCTGGGCCAGTTTGTCTTGTTTTGCCAAGTCAACCAGCGGTTTTCCTAGCCCTCCTGGTTTTGACCCTGGCCTGTCCTGACGCAGAACCCGCCTGCCTGACCACTCTGCCTGTCTGACTTCGAGCCTGCCTATCCCCTTCAACTTTTTTGGACTCTGACCTGGTTTATGAACTCTCGCCTGTCCTCGACCTGCCTTTTGCCTAGCCCTTTTGTTATAATAAATATCGGAGCGCAACCATCTGCCTCCCGTGTCTGCGTTTGCGTCTCTCCTTGTGCCCTTATAGGAATAATCAAAAATGTGTAGTTCTGTCTATGCTCTTCAAGACTTGATGATATTACAACAAAATTGTTAACATTTATTTAACAATACCTTGAAAACTGCACACCGTTGTCAATGGTTTTAGCGGAGCTGGGTCTCCTTGCCGCCAGAAGGCAAATAGAACGCTCTGCACCTTATTGTGACATTTTATTGATAACGAAACATTTGTTGAAAAAAAATCATCACAGAAAGTTAAAATAACTTTTTGACAGCAATAGAGAGTGTAGGCCTAAAGCCTCAATCCCCTTTGATTAAGAAGTATATCTTAAAAGCACACAGAACACTCTGTATTGGATCTTTATTCTAAGACATGATCAAGGTTTTGCAACGAAAGTTTAATATAAGTCTGCGGAGAGAAAGCACAAAGGATTATTAAATGAAAGTGCTTTGTCAGTATGTTCACTCCAAATTGAGGTCTGTGAGGTTAATGTTTTAAATAACCTTTTAGACTCTGGTTCATTTCACTTGACATTATGAAGAATCAATATAATTCCAAACTCAAATAAAGGATTGTGTTTTTGCATTTTCCTTTGAGGTCTGCAGGTGGGAGATCAGTGAAAAGAATATCCCTCTAAAGCTTACAGTTCATCATGGAATGATTAGTAAAACTAAGCGACTCGAGACAAAGATGATGACATTTTAAGACCCGAGACAAAGATAATAACATCCTATGACCCTAGACAAAGATAATAACATCCTACGACCCGAGACAAAGATAATAACATCCTAGCAGCCTTGCTGCTATTCCAGTTTCAACTGTTCTGCCTGCGGTTACGGAACCCCTACCTGTCCCAGACCTGCTGTTTTCAACTCTTAATGATCGGCTATGAAAAGCCAACAGATTTATTCCTGATTATTATTTGACCATGCTTGTCATTTATGAACATTTTGAAAATCTTGTCTCTCTCTAATTTTCTCCTTCTCTCTTTCTTTCTCTCGGAGGACCTGAGCCCTGGGACCATACGTCGGGACTGCCGGGCGTGGTGGCTCCTTGCTGTCCCCAGTCCGCCTGGCCTTGCTGCTGTTCCGGTTTCAGCTGTTCTGCCTGCGGTTATGGAACCGCCACCTGTCCCAGACCTGTTGTTTTTCAACTCTTAATGATCGGCTATGAAAAGCCAACTGAAAATTATCCATGATTATTATTTGACCATGCTTGTCACTTATGAACATTTTTGAACATCTTGGCATAGTTCTGTTATAATCTCCACCCAGCAAAGCCAGAAGAGGACTGGCCACCCCTCATAGCCTGGTTCCTCTCTAGGTTTCTTCCTAGGTTTTGGCCTTTCTAGGGAGTTTTTCCTAGCCACCGTGCTTCTTCACCTGCATTCTAGCTGTTTGGGGTTTTAGGCTGGGTCTCTGTACAGCACTTCGAGATATTAGCTGATGTACGAAGGGCTATATAAAATAAACTTGATTGATTGATGACCCTAGACAAAGATAATTGTCACGCTCGTCTTCTTGAGAAAGAGAGGACCAAGGCGCAGCGCTTGAAAAATACATCTTCTTTAATGAAGGAAAAAACAAACACTTACAAAATGAACAAAACAAACGATCGTGAAGCTAAACAGAACTAAGTGCACACATGCAACATAGAACATAGACATAGACAACACCCCACAAAAGCCTACTGCCTATGGCTGCCTTAAATATGGCTCCCAATCAGAGACAATGAATGACAGCTGTCTCTGATTGAGAACCAATCTAGGCAGCCATAGACATAACTAGACAACATTACTCTACTCTGCACCATACACATACAACACCCCTAGACACTACAAAACACATACATTCCCCATGTCACACCCTGACCTAACTAAAAAACATAAAGAAAACAAAGAATACTAAGGCCAGGGCGTGACAGTACCCCCCCCCCCCCCCCCAAAGGTGCGGACTCCGACTGCACAACCTGAAATAGAAAGGGGAGGGTACGGGGTGGGCCCCATCATGGCGGCGGCTCGGGTGCGGGACGTGGCCACCACTCCACCATTGTCAATTACCGCTTTGGTAGCCTCCTCCAAATGGCCACCCTCCAAATTAACCCCACCGGGCTAAGGGGCAGCACCGGACTAAGGGGCAGCACTGGACTGAGGGGCAGCACCGGAATGAGGGGCAGCTCCGGTCTGAGGGGCAGCTCCGGACTGAGGGGCAGCTCCGGACTGGCTGGCGGATCCTGGCTGGCTGGCTCTGGCGGATCCTGGCTGGCTGGCTCTGGCGGATCCTGGCTAGCTGGCTCTGGCGGATCCTGGCTGGCTGGCTCTGGCGGATCCTGGCTGGATGACGGCTCAATAATGGATGACGGCTCTGGCTGGTCATGGCTGGATGACGGCTCTGGCTGGTCATGGCTGGATGACGGCTCTGGCTGGTCATGGCTGGATGACGGCTCTGGCTGGTCATGGCTCGCTGACGGCTCTGGCTGGTCATGGCTCGCTGACGGCTCTGGCTGGTCATGGCTCGCTGACGGCTCTGGCTGGTCATGGCTCGCTGGCGGCTCTGGCTGGTCATGGCTCGCTGACGGCTCTGGCTGGTCATGGCTCGCTGACGGCTCTTGCTGGTCATGGCTGGCGGAAGGCTCTGGCTGATCCTGTCTGGCGGAAGGCTCTGGCGGCTCCTGTCTGGCGGAAGGCTCTGGTTGATCCTGTCTGGCGGACCCAAAACCAACATAGAAACGGAAAACATAGACTGCCCACCCAAAACTCACGCCCTGACCATCACACACATACAAAACAACAGAAAACAGGTCAGGAACGTGACAACCCGAGACAAAGATATTAACCTGTCTAGGATGAGGGTGCCGCTAGCGGCACACCCCCCCCCCCCCCCCCACCGAAAAACCAGTGCCGCGAAATTCAAAGAAAATATTTTTTTTAAATATTTAACTTTCACACATTAAAGTCCAATACAGCTAATGAAAGACACAGATCTTGTGAATCCAGCCAACATGTCCGATTTTTAAAATGTTTTACAGGGAAGACACAATATGTAAAGATGTACATCTATTACCTAAAAACACATTAGCATAATCCACCATCTTTTATTTGTCCACCAACACCAGTAGCTATCACCAATTCGGCTAAACTAAGATATTTATAGCCCCTAACCAAGAAAAAAACTCATCAGATGACAGTCTGATAACATATTTATGGTATGGGATAGGTTTTGTTAGAAAAAAGTGCATATTTCAGGTAGATGGCATAGGTTACAATTGCACCCACCGTCACAAATGGACTAGAATAACTACATAGAGCAACGTGTTTACCTACTTACTAATCATCAAACATTTCGTAAAAATACACAGCATACACTAATCGAAAGACACAGATCCTGTGAATACAGACAATATTTCAGATTTTCTAAGTGTCTTACAGCGAAAACACAATAAATCGTTATATTAGCATAGCACATAGCACATAGCAGCCCAGCATTGATTCTAGCCAAAGTGAGCGATAACGTCAACATCGCCAAAATATATGAATTTTTTCACTAACCTTCTCAGAATTCTTCAGATGACACTCCTGTAACATCATATTACACAATCCATATAGAGTTTGATCGAAAATGTTTATATTTAGCCACCAAAATCATGGTTAGACAATGTGAAATGTAGCCCAGCTGGTGAGAAAATGTCCGTGCGCCATATTAGACAGTGATCTACTCTTATACATAAATACTCATAAACGTGACTAAAAAATATAGGGTGGACAGGGATTGATAGACAATTTAATTCTTAATACAATCGCGGAATTACATTTTTTAAATTATCCTTACTTTTCAATACAGTTTGCGCCAAGCGAAGCTACGTCAAAAAACATGGCGTCCTAAGCCACTAACATTTTTCGACAGAAACACGATTTATCATAATAAAAATGTCCTACTTTGAGCTGTTCTTCCATCAGTATCTTGGGCAAAGGATCCTTTCTTGGGTCTAATCGTCTTTTGGTGGAAAGCTGTCCTCTTGCCATGTGGAAATGCCAACTGCGTTCGGGATGAACTGGAAGCGTGCCCAGCAATTCACAGCGTTTCAGAAATAAATGTCCCAAAATCGCACTAAACGGATATAAATTGCTATAAAACGCTTTAAATTAACTACCTTATGATGTTTTTAACTCCCATAACGAGTAGAAACATGACCAGAGTAATATTACTCCCTCCACTAATGCTTGGAACAAGTGCGGGTCGATGTCCTCCAGGCGCATTACGCAGCAAGAAAAGAGTTCCTAGCTACAGGGTTTTTTAATTTGTAGTGCCTGTGAACGCGCAATCGACCCCATTCAAATCGTCATCACGTAAAGGCATCCAGGGGAAGACGTAAGCAGTGTCCGTATACTCATAGCAATAACTGCGGCCTTTTAACTGACTCCAGATCAGGGGCCAACATTTCTGAAATCTGACTCCATGTCAGGGAAATTGCTGTAGAATGGGTTCTGTTCCACTTAGAGACAACATTTCAACTCCTATAGAAACTATAGACTGTTTTCTATCCAATAATAATAATAATATGCATATTGTACGATCAAGAATTTTGTGGGAAGCCGTTTCAAAAATTACACGATTAGCATAAATAGTGACAACAGCGCCCCCAATAACATCCTATGACCCTAGACAAAGATAATAACATCCTATGACCCTAGACAAAGACAATAGCAGCCTATAACAACACAGCTATTACAGCCTGTACAACCAATGAATTGGAGATCGGTGCTTAGTACCAATCGAACAGAACAGTGAAAGGAAACTGCTGTATCATCCTAATTTGAGCATTAAATCAGTAAAACGTCACCAACAACTCCATCGATTTCCCATTTATCACCCTCTCCCAGCCCTTCAGTCGATACAACAGATGGCTGCTGCTGCCTAATAGACCGTGTTTGGCTTTCATTATTACGGCAGGTATTTTAGCCCGAGGCAATTAGCCACATGTTTATTGTCATCTGGCTAAGGCCCAATACCCCCCCTCCGAGAGAAAGGACCTGGTCTCAACCTACTCTATCCACATAGCGCTAGGTACATTTCACATCAGGGAATTATCCCAGACGTTTGACCTTTTACCCAGAACTTAATTTGCCATGATATAGCTTGAATGTTCCAGTACAGTTTGTCTGAAGGTGCACGCAATCTGAGGTAAATGTTGTCCTTTATTTTGGGCTAAATAAAGGTCAGTAGTCATGTATGTATCCAGAGCTGCCATCTGCCCTGCATACAAACATACACTAAACTGAAACTGTTGTTGTTTTGGTGTAAGAGGAAAGGGGTGTGATTCCCTGTTAGGGCGGTGTGACACACCAGCTAGCTGTGACTCTCACACACATGGACGATCACACGTCCACACACGTGCACACACACACACACACACATGCATGCACACACACACACACACACATGGACGATCATGCGACATCGGCACACTCACACAGATAAGTGACCAACGGACACAGTGTTTATGTGTGTGTGTGTGTGTGTGTTGCTGCTGACAGGCAAAATTGTGGTGGTGGTGGTAGGTGAGGGTTGAAAGCTTGGGAGTGAGATGGGAAGTGAGAGGTTGACCTGTGTTATGGGGTGTCAGGTCACTGGTATGGGAGTCAGGACGGGGCTGGGAGTCAGGACAGGGCTGGGAGTCAGGACGTGGCTGGAAGTCAGGGCAGGGATGGGAGTCAGGGCGGGGCTGGGAGTCAGGACGGGGCTAGGAGTCAGGGCGGGGATGGGAGTCAGGACGGGGCTGGGAGTCAGGGCGGGGATAGGAGTCAGGACGGGGCTGGGAGTCAGGACGGGGCTGGGAGTCAGGACGGGGCTGGGAGTCAGGACGGGGCTGGGAGTCAGGGCGGGGGTGGGAGTCAGGACGGGGATGGGAGTCAGGACGGGGCTGGGAGTCAGGACGGGGATGGGAGGTAGGACGGGGCTGGGAGTCAGGACGGGGATGGGAGTCAGGACGGGGCTGGGAGTCAGGACTGGGATGGGAGTCAGGACGGGGATGGGAGTCAGGACGGGGCTGGGAGTCAGGACGGGGATGGGAGTCAGGACGGGGCTGTGATGCACATCCACCTCTCATTAGGTGTGTTGATGACATCACAGCAGGAAGCTGGAGCCCAACCAGCAGGATGTGTGGTATTGTTTCACAACTTGGAATAGGGATTGCTGGAAGGGGCTGGGATGTAGGCTTATAAGTGAGAGAGTGTGTGTGTGTGTGTGTGTGTGTGTGTGTGTGTGTGTGTGTGTGTGTGTGTGTGTGTGTGTGTGTGTGTGTGTGTGTGTGTGTGTGTGTGTGTGTGTGTGTGTGTGTGTGTGTGTGTGTGTGTGTGTGTGTGTGCAAGTGTGTGTGCAAGTGTGTGTGCAAGTGTGTGTTGGAGGAAGTGTTTACTCACAACTGTCATGAAACCCCCAACCCCCCCTGTTGTCTCCAAACAAGTCTAGATCAGACACTGAAGTCTAGATCAGACACTGAAGTCTAGATCAGACACTGAAGTCTAGATCAGACACTGAAGTCTTGATCAGACAATTATGTCAAGATCAGACACTGATGTCTAGATCCGACACTGATGTCTAGATCCGACACTGATATCTAGATCAGACACTGATGTCTAGATCAGACACTGATGTCTAGATCAGACACTGATGTCTAGATCAGACACTGATATCTGTTTGTTGCTGTGCATGATCAAATTGTATTTCTTAATCAAATCAAATTGCATTGGTCGCATACACATATTTTGCAGATGTGTTCCTAGGTGCAGCGAAATGCTTGTGTTACACAAGTAATTTTTCCAACAATTGTTTACTGACAGATTATTTAACTTATAATTCACTGTATCAAAATTCCAGTGGGTCAGAAGTTTGCATACACTAAGTTGACTGTGCCTTTAAACAGCTTGGAAAAATTCCAGAAAATTATGCAATGGCTTTAGAAGCTTCTGATAGGCTAATTGACATAATTTGAGTCAATTGGAGGTGTACCTGTGGATGTATTTCAAGGCCTACCTTCAAACTCAGTCCCCCTTTGCTTGACATCATGGGAAAATCAAAAGAAATCACCCAAGACCTCAGAAAAAAAATGATAGACCTCCACAAGTCTGATTCATCCTTTTGAGCAATTTTCAAACACCTGAAGGTACCACTTTCATCTGTACAAACAATAGACACCATGGGACCACGCAGCCGTCATACCGCTCAGGAAGGAGACGCGTTCTGTCTCCTAGAGATTAACGTACTTTGGTGCAAAAAGTGCAAATCAATCCCACAACAACAGCAAAGGACCTTGTGAAGAAGCTGGAGGAAACAGGTACAAAAGTATCTATATCCACAGTAAAACAAGTCCTATATCGACATAACCTGAAAGGCCCCTCAGAAAGGAAGAAGCCACTCTCCAAAACCAGCATAAAAAAGCCAGACTACGGTTTGCAACTGCACATGCGACAAAGATCGTACGTTTTGGAGAAATGTCCTCTGGTCTGATGAAAGAAAAATAGAACTGTTTGGCCATAATCACCATCGTTATATTTGGAGGAAAAAGGGGGAGGCGTGCAAGCTGAAGAACACCATCCCAACCGTGAAGCACGGGGGTGGCAGCATCATGTTGTAGGGGTGCTTTGCTGCAGGAGGGACTGGTGCTCTTCACAAAATAGATGGCATCATGAGGCAGGGGAATTATGTGGATATATTGAGGCAACATCTCAAGACATCAAATCAAATCAAAGGTTATTTGTCACATGCGCCGAATACAACAGGTGTAGACCTTGCAAAAAAAGGTGTTAGGTGAACAATAGGTAATTAAAGAAATAAAAACAACAGTAAAAAGACAGTGAAAAACAGTAGCGAGGCTATATACAGTAGCGAGGCTATAAAAGTAGCGAGGCTACATACAGACACCGGTTAGTCAGGCTGATTGAGGTAGTATGTACATGTAGATATGGTTAAAGTGACTATGCAAAAATGATGAACAGAGAGTAGCAGTAGTGTAAAGAGGGGAAGTTAGGAAGTTAAAGCTTGGTCGCAAATGGGTCTTCCAAATGGACAAGCATACTTTAAAAGTTTTGTCAAAATAGCTTAAGGACAACAAAGTTAAGGTATTGGAGTGGCCATCACAAAGCTCTGACCTCAATCCTATAGAAAATTTGTGGGCAGAACTGAAAAATTGTGTGCAAGCAAGGAGGCCTACAAACCTGACCTAGTTACACCAGCTCTGTCAGGAGGAATGGGCCAAAATTCACCCAACTTATTCTGGGAAGCTTGTGGAAAGCTACCCAAAACGTTTGACCCAAGTTAAACAATTTAAAGGCAATGCTACCAAAATCTAATTGAGTGAATGTGAACTTCTGACCCACTGGGAATGTGATGAAAGAAATAAAAGCTGAAATAAATCCTTCTCTCTACTATTATTCTGACATTTCTCATTCTAAAAATAAAGGGTGTGATCCTAACTGACCTAAGACAGGGAATTTTTACAAGGATTAAATGTCAGGAATTGTGAAAAACTGAGTTTAAATGTATTTGGCTAAGGTGTATGTAAACTTCCGACTTCAACTGTATATGTATATGATGGTGTATATAGACAGTATGAACAGTATATGAATAGAAAAGGTGTGTACAGCAGTGGTTGAAGCTTTTCACCCTCTCCAGTGTGGCCCGTCAAAACTGATATTTACTGTAAACCACATTTTTTTGAGTGTAGTTGATGATTGTCCTGACGCTGCCTTAAACCTTTTCTGTGCTGTTGAGGAGATTGCTGAAGTAATGCCAGTCAGTCCAGGATGTGTTTTTTCATCAGACCTTGATAAATGGGAGTGCTGTTTTTCTTTATCTAGACTGTGCCAGCACCTGAATACTGAAGACAACACAGTACAGGATCTTATGGGGGGAAAAGTTGATGCCGGTTATGTCTACAATTATTCAAACCACAACTACAATGCCTTTATTGAAGTCACATACATTTACTTTACATGATACCAATAATAAAATTGCTCTTAATTCTCCCTCTGGTCTTTCACATCGTCAAGGTTAAAAATAGCCTTACAACTGGATGAGTTAAAAATGTTCTGGTATTGTGTGAAATGTTTTGGTGTTGTGTGAAATGTTTTGGTGTTGTGTGAAATGTTTTGGTGTTGTCTGAAATGTTTTGGTGTTGTCTGAATTGCTTTGGTGTTGTCTGAAATGTTTTGGTGTTGTCTGAAATGTTTTGGTGTTGTCTGAAATGTTTTTGTTTTTGTGTTGTCTGAAATGTTTTTCTGCTCTTCTGCTATCTCAAAAAGCATGTTGTCCTGGTAATGACTGAACTGGAGCAAAGGTGAGCTGAGGTGGGGCTGGGGCTGTGTCTGTATTACAGGTGGAGCACTAGGGGCATATCTGCATCACCAGACCTCGCTCTGATCCACTTTGACAGTCACCCTTTAGGTGAGGAGAACCTCTCAGCACTCACTGGAAGCTACAGCTTAGACTCAGGGATGGATGGGGGCAGGTTGGGGGTTGGTGGTGGGGAGGTAGGGGACCACTGCTGCATGTATCCCTGCAGAGGGAAGCTATAACTGAGCCTCCCTGGCAACATACACACACACACACACACTCAAACCTCCTGTCTGCACACCCTGTTTATTTAGCAAATGGAGTGCCCTGGATATTTGTGGCGAACCTAAAATGAATCAATCATAGATCTGCAGCAACGTGCTCAGAGCCGAGCTGCGTTTTGTCGAATTGCAATCAGCCGTGCTTTTCCCTGTTACCCTGGGTGGCCGTCATAGCTTTGTCCACGTGTCTCCACGCCTCTATGGGGTAAATAGCTTTATCCTCAGCCCTACCACAGCACAGCTGAACAGAGCACTCTGGCTGTTACGTCACTCTGCCCCTGCAGCAAATGTGGTCAGAGGAACAGACAGACAGGTATTCTCTCATTTCCGTCTCATTGTGTAATATGGGAGAAAGAGAGAGAGGTGAATGTAGAATGCACAACATGTCATCACTGATAGGAAAAATGAGGCATGCTTTTCTCTGTAAATTGAGACATCCTTATTTAAAACATAGCTAAGTTACTGGTTCAGTTTCCATCTCTTTATTATCAGCTCAGCATTGCATGATGACTGAAGTTCAAGTAGTGAAAACGAACACTATGAAAGCATTTTAAAAACCTGTGACAATATAAAAACTGTATAGTCCTTATTTGTTTGTCTCTAATCTCCTACTAATGTAAATGATGATCCTAAACATAGTCCATTGTCTTGCCCTGAAGCTGCTATGCCTTGAAACTCACACACCATACCATCATATGATCCAGTCAGCAGACACAATGTTTCCTGCTTAAATGATCTCACTTTCCAGTCATGAACTTCACCTCAAGTCAACATACCAGCATACCAACATGCCATTCATGCTGTTCTCCATTTGTTATCAAAATGAAATAATGGATGCTAATAACAGTTGATGGTTAAATTATTCTTATGTTTATGAATCAACTTCCATTACCATCTGTAGGTGGGCTGTAATGGCTTTCTTTCTGTGCATGAGAGCTGAATAAAGAACCAATTAGATAATTCTAGGAGCAGTCTCCCTTCAACTGTTCCTTATCCAAAGTCAACTCAGACGGTCAGACCTCTCTCTCTCTCTCTCTCTCTCTCTCTCTCTCTCTCTCTCTCTCTCTCTCTATCTCTCTCTCTCTCTCTCTCTCTCCCTCTCCCTCTCTTTCTGTCTCGCTAAGCTTGGCGATGGGTTGGTCTTAGGAGTGATATCACCCACTTCACTCCTGCATGCACACATATACCACGAGCAGTGTCTCCATCTCCCAGTGCGTGCTGCCTCTTGTGCTTCACCGAGGACACTTTTTTAACAAAACAGCATACAGCACTGCGCACGAGACCGACAGAGAGATAACGGAAACAAAATGTTTTGATGCTGCTGGAATATCACCCTAATATGGAGACTTACTCATTTGGATTCTGGACTTCATAGTGGCAAAAACTTACTCAATACGCTGTGAGTACAGAGCACGGAGCTGTCACCGAGCACGGAGCTGTTTCGGACCCTTCTCTATGGAGCTGAAGATGAGGGCAGCTCCCCAGGACGCTGAGAGTCCTCACATATTTGACCTATGTGCTCTAGGCTATATCTGTTACCCGATCACACAACCTAGTACACAGCGCGTCTCCATTGGTTAAATGCTTTAAGACTAATGACTTGATCAACAATTGAATGCTTCCAAGTTAAGCTGTTTGGGGGTGGAAAGGTGCACGCTATAAATAACCCATTAGAAGATGCGTTTATGATGGATGTAGCCAAGTTTATCACCGTTACCTACAACACCTTGCAGGATGCCAACACCTCGAGTGCACCGAGACCTCTCCCTCACACGGAGCTGGGCTCTGCGCTCATCATCCTGCTGGTCACCGTGATCATTCTGGTCACCATCGTTGGTAACGTGCTGGTCATCGTGGCCGTGCTCACCAGCAGGGCTCTCCGCGCGCCCCAGAACCTTTTCCTGGTGTCCCTGGCATGCGCGGACATCCTCGTAGCCACACTGGTCATCCCGTTCTCCCTTGCCAATGAGGTCATGGGTTACTGGTACTTTGGGAGCCCCTGGTGCGCCTTTTATCTGGCACTGGATGTACTCTTCTGCACCTCGTCTATAGTCCACCTGTGCGCCATCAGTCTGGACCGCTACTGGTCCGTCACCAAGGCCGTGAGCTATAATCTGAAGCGGACCCCCAAGCGAATCAAGTCCATGATAGCCATGGTGTGGGTCATCTCCGCTGTCATCTCCTTTCCGCCTCTTATCATGACCAAGCATGATGAGCACGAGTGTCTGTTAAACAACGAAACCTGGTACATCCTGTCCTCTTGCCTCGTGTCCTTCTTTGCCCCGGGCCTCATCATGATCCTAGTCTACTGTAAAATCTATAAAGTCGCCAAGCAGCGCTCTTCCACGGTGTTCGTGGCTAAGAATGGCCTGGAGAGGCAGCCCTCCCAGTCAGAGACGTGCTTCGTGAGGAAGGAGCGGATGGAGATAGAGAGCCCCAGTAGCCAGAGCTCCGAGGACCACCACAGGCAGGAGGAGCTGGATGATATCGACCTGGAGGAGAGCTGCTGTGCATCGGACAACAAACCCCGTAACCACCGCTTCTCCAAGCGAATGAAGGTGGAGGGCTCGGACTGCTGCCCACGCCAGAACTGCCGCCTATCTTGGGCCTCGGCGCGCGCCACGCAGCTTTTCCAAGACCCTAAAAATGCAGCCAACCCGGCCCTGGCGGCCCAGCGGCAGCACCTTGCGGTGGCCTCGTCCAAGACCAAAGTGGCCCAGATGCGTGAGAAGCGATTCACGTTTGTGCTGGCCGTGGTGATGGGGGTGTTTGTGCTCTGCTGGTTCCCCTTCTTCTTCACGTATAGCCTGCACGCAATCTGCAGGGAGAGCTGCTACATCCCCGGTGCGCTCTTCAACACCTTCTTCTGGATTGGTTACTGCAACAGCTCCGTGAACCCTATCATATATACCATTTTCAACAGGGATTTCCGTAAGGCGTTTAAGAAAATCGTTTGCCGGACTTCAAAACGCACTAATGGCACTTGAAAAGAAGGGTCACTTTGATGGCCATGACTGATTGACCATGGCCATGACTGCTCATCGTATCCAGCGCTCAGCTCTACACCTCTGAATGACTATTAGTTTCAAAATTAACTTTCATATGTAAATAATATGATGATATCATATCAAAATATCTCGTGTTGTGCACCAATATGTGAATATTAGAAACAATGTACAGAGGGAATAGGATGTATTAAACAAAAGCAAAATATATATATTGTCATTGATGGTTTAATATGACTACTGAATCATATTTTCCCCTGCTTTCAAAGTTAAGAATTAATTTAATATTCAGTGATGTAGCTAAGGTATGTAGGCCAAAGCATAATAATTCCAGAAACTTTGTACAACCCGTTCTTTTCTGTACTTTAATTAATATTTTATGTCCCTTCTAGATAAAAAAAAAGATGGGACATCTTAGTTCAGAGTAAAAGTGATGTCATAAACCCAGATTGCAAAGCTGATAGAGCTGTGTGGGGCACTGGGAGTTTTAGATTCTAAACATGAATCATTCATCACACTGTCGTCAATAAGGAATGAGAGTGAGAACAGCGGTGTAGTCTACTTTTGATGAGTAGCCTATCCTAAGTGATTACAAATGACTGCAATTGCTTGGTCGTGTTTGACAGAGGTGTCACAATGTAAAGATTTTATTTCTGTATTTTTTTAAACAATACAAAAGATACACATACAAACAACAACATACCGATGCACACAAACATCCACATCACCCCTGCCCAGACACACCTGCTCACACACCCATCTCCAGCGCCCATATCACTCTCCGCCACATGGCCTCAAACTGCACCATTTTGTTTCTCTCCGTCGCCCACGCGCACTTTCAACATTTAGATAATACAGCATTTGACCTTTCCATTGTGTTAACGACAGAGGATTGGTTGATTTCCAGAAGTTTTTTCAAGATGATTGACGAGAAAAGTATCGTCCAACCCATCGGGTATCTCACTGCACCCTCATAATTTGATGTAGTTTTCAGTCAATTTAAAAATAAAAAAAATCTAAAATGGTATTGATTACAACTTCTGTCAGATGGGTTTGAGTGGACCTCAGGTCTACCTCATTGCTGAACCCCCAAACCCAGGCACTGCTGTCCATGGGGCTGAAACATGCACTCTACACTGCAAGCACTATGCTGTGTCAGGAATGCATTGGCATGGCATATTCTATGGTTTACAAAAGCACCTATGAATGAACTTTTATCAATCAGATTATCATGATATCAAAATATGATAGTGTGCCTCTTTTAGACACTTGTAGAAAAAATATGTAAGCAGGTAGATCGATCACACTTTACACTTGCTTATATTATTTTATCCTAATGAGAAAGGAAGATCATGAGAATGTACCTATGGTTTGAGACGCCTTTTATCATAATTATAATCTAACATGATTTATTGCTGAAATTATTATAATCTTCAGCCAAATATTTCATTTTAGAAAATTCACATTTTTTCCATAATATAGCGTGTGTGTGTGTGTGTGCGTGCTTGCGTGTGTGCATTTGTGTGTGTGAGAAAGGAAGTGGGGAAAATATTAGATTAAACATGTTTTAGTTGGTCTACTACTTCCTCTTCTGTGTTTTGATTGTCATCGGCTTTGTGCGCAGGCAGGCCTCCAGTGACATGGAACCACTGTGTATTGGTTCAACAATGGCTTAACGTCCGTTACCAATCTTAAATCCTTAATCCTCTTTGTTCTGTATGATATTGCAATATAAGGCTTATATGGCTTAGTCTAATTAAACAGTAGGCTGAATGCCTCTGCTTTGGATTCCAACTGTTCATCTACCTTTTTTAAACATTTTCAAACCGCAAAGACTCAGGCGTTTATAGCATGACAAATTAATCCACAACTGGCCATGTTGCATACATGAGCCACATGACAGTGATGTCAAGGAAGATGTGCGTCAGATCTCCAGATGTGGCAAATCTGGGGACTGAAAACGAATGTTGTCATATCATGCACACATCACAAAGAGAGAAGGGTTAAACAAATGGAGATGCGGAGACTGACAAATTACATTTGGAGGAAATGGGCTAGCCACTCCAAGGCTGTGGTTTTAATTCCCAGACAGGCCACATATAACCTCTGTTCTATAGATAGCTGATCAGAACTTATTACACTTGACCTGGGTCATGTTTCATGTTGGATCGGTCATGACAAAGAGGATGTAAATCCAAATGCAGTGTTATAGGCCAGAGTTTCCCAAACTCGGTCCTTGGGACTCCAAGGGGTGCACATTTAGGTTTTTGCCCTAGCACTACACAGCTGATTCAAATAAATCAAAGCTTGATGATGAGTTGATTATTTCAATCAGCTGTGTAGTTCTAGAGCAAAAAAACAAAAAAACAGACCTTGGGTTCCTAGTACGTGAGACATTGCGCTATCTCTCTATGAGAAATGCAGAATGTGGTCAGGGAGAGGGAAGTTATCTTGGTTCTATTGTCTGAGAAATAAATACGCTATTTATATCCACTGAGGAATGTCTTCAAAGTCCCCATGCCATCAGATGTATGGGCTTGGTGCCAAAAACACTGAGCTGTACTAACAGCATATAACATTAACACTGAGCTGTACTAACAGCATATAACATTAACACTGAGCTGAACTAACAGCATATAACATTAACACTGAGCTGTACTAACGGTATATAACATTAACACTGAGCTGTACTAACAGCATATAACATTAACACTGAGCTGAACTAACAGCATATAACATTAACACTGAGCTGTACTAACAGCATGTAACAGTGACACTAAGCTGAACTAACAGTATATAACAATAACACTGAGCTGTACTAACAGTATATAACATTAACACTGAGCTGAACTAACAGCATATAACATTAACACTGAGCTGTACTAACAGTATATAAGAGTAACACTGAGCTGTACTAACGGTATATAAACGTAACACTGAGCTGTAATAACGGTATATATACGTAACACTGAGCTGTAATAACGATATGTAAGAGCAACACTGAGCTGTACTAACGGTATATAACAATAACATGGAGCTGTACTAACGGTATATAAGAGTAACACCGAGCTGTAAAAACGGTATATAACAATAACACTGAGCTGTACTAACGGTATATAACAGTAACACTGAGCTGTACTAATGGTATATAAGAGTAACACTGAGCTGTACTAACGGTATATAAGAGTAACACTGAGCTGTACTAACAGTATGTAACAATAACACTGAGCTGTACTGACGGTATACAACAATAACACTGAGCTGTAATAACGGTATATAACAATAACACTGAGCTGTACTAACGGTATATAAGAGTAACACTGAGCTGTACTAACAGTATATACGAGTAACACTGAACTGTAATAACAGTATATAACAGTGACACTGAGCTGTACTAACGGTATATAAGAGTCACACTGAGCTGTTCTAACAGTATGTAACAGTAACACTGAGCTGTACTAACAGCATATAACATTAACACTGAGCTGTACTAACGGTATATAACAGTAACACTGAGCTGTAATAATGGTATATAACAGTAACACTGAGCTGTACTAACGCTATATAATGATAACACTGAGCTGTACTAACGATATATAACAATAAAACTGAGCTGTACTAACGGTACATAACAATAACACTGAGCTGCACTAACAGTATATAAGAGTAACACTGAGCTGTACTAAGAGCATATAACAGTAACACTGAGCTGTACTAAAAGCACATAACAGTAACACTGAGCTGTACTAACGATATATAACAATAAAACTGAGCTGTCCTAATTGTATATAACAGTACCGCTGAGCTTTACTAACAGCATATAATAGTAACACTGAGCTGTACAAACAGTATTTGACAATAAAACTGAGCTGTACTAACAGCACGTAACAGTAACACTGAGCTGTACTAATGGTATATAACAATAACACTGAGCTGTACTAACGGTATATAACACTAACACTGAGCTGTACTAACGGTATATAAGAGTAACACCGAGCTGTACTAACGGTATATAAGAGTAACACTGAGCTGTACTAACAGTATATAACAATAACACTGAGCTGTAATAACGGTATGTAACAGTAACAGTGAGCTGTACTAACGGTATATAACAATAACACTGAGCCGTACTGACGGTATATAACAAATAACACTGAGCTGTACTAACGGTATATAAGAGTAACACTGAGCTGTACTAACGGTATATAACAATAACACTGAGCTATAATAACGGTATATAACAATAACACTGAGCTGTACTAACGGTATATGACAATAACACTGAGTTGTACTAACATCATATAACATTAACACTGAGCTGTACTAACGGTATATAACAGTAACACTGAGCTGTACTAACAGCACATAACATTAACACTGAGCTGTACTAACGGTATATAACAATACCACTGAGCTGTACTAACGGTATATAACAGTAACACTGAGCTGTACTAACAGTATATAACATTAACACTGAGCTGTACTAACATCATATAACATGAACACTGAGCTGTACTAACGGTATATAAAAGTAACACTGAGCTGTACTGACGGTATATAACATTAACACTGAGCTGTAATAACGGTATATAACAATAGCTGTACTGTACTGTACTAAAGGTATATACGAGTAACACCGAGCTATACTAACGGTATATAAGAGTAACACTGAGCTGTACTAACAGTATATAACAATAAAACTGAGCTGTATTAACTTTATATAAGAGTAAGACTGAGCTGTACTAACAGTATATAACAATAGCACTGAGCTATAATAATGGTATATAACAGTAACACTGAGCTGTACTAACGGTATATAATGATAACACTGAGCTGTACTAACGATATATAACAATAAAACTGAGCTGTACTAACGGTACATAACAATAACACTGAGCTGCACTAACAGTATATAAGAGTAACACTGAGCTGTACTAACAGCATATAACAGTAACACTGAGCTGTACTAACAGTATATAACATTAACACTGAGCTGTACTAACGGTATATAACAGTAAAACTGAGCTGTCCTAATTGTATATAACCGTACCACTGAGCTTTACTAACAGCATATAATAGTAACACTGAGCTGTACAAACGGTATATAACAATAAAACTGAGCTGTACTAACAGCACATAACAGTAACAGTGAGCTGTACTAATGGTATATAACAATAACACTGAGCTGTACTAACGGTATATAACACTAACACTGAGCTATACTAACGGTATATAACAGTAACACTGAGCTGTACTGACGGTATATAACATTAACACTGAGCTGTAATAACGGTATATAACAATAACACTGAGCTGTACTAAAGGTATATAAGAGTAACACCGAGCTGTACTAACGGTATTTAAGAGTAACACTGAGCTGTACTAACAGTATATAACAATAACACTGAGCTGTAATAACGGTATGTAACAGTAACAGTGAGCTGTATTAACGGTATATAACAATAACACTGAGCTGTACTGACGGTATATAACAAATAACACTGAGCTGTACTAACGGTATATAAGAGTAACACTGAGCTGTACTAACAGTATATAACAATAACACTGAGCTATAATAACGGTATATAACAATAACACTGAGCTGTACTAACGGTATATAAGAGTAACACTGAGATGTACTAACGGTATATAAGAGTAACACTGAGCTGTAATAACGGTATGTAACAGTAACACTGAGCCGTACTAACATTATATAACATTAACACTGAGCTGTACTAACGGTATATACCAGTAACACTGAGCTGTACTAACAGCACATAACATTAACACTGAGCTGTACTAACGGTATATAACAATAACACTGAGCTGTACTAACGGTATATAACAGTAACACTGAGCTGTACTAACAGTATATAACATTAACACTGAGCTGTAATAACGGTATATAACAATAACACTGAGCTGTACTAAAGGTATATACGAGTAACACCGAGCTGTACTAACGGTATATAAGAGTAACACTGAGCTGTACTAACAGTATATAACAATAACACTGAGCTGTACTAACGGTATATAAGAGTAACACTGAGCTGTACTAATGATATATAACAATAACACTGAGCTATAATAACGGTATATAACAATAACACTGAGCTATAATAACGGTATATAAGAGTAACACTGAGATGTACTAACGGTTTATAAGAGTAACACTGAGCTGGACTAACGGTATGTAACAGTAACACTGAGCTGTACTAAAGGTATATAAAAATAACACTGAGCTGTACTGACGGTATATAACAATAACACTGACCTGTACTAACGGTATATAACAATAACACTGAGCTGTACTAACGGTATATAACAGTAACACTGAGCTGTACTAACATCATATAACATTAACACTGAGCTGTACTAACGATATATAACAGTAACACTGAGCTGTACTAATTGTATATAAGAGTAACACTGAGCTTTACTAACAGCATATAATAGTAACACTGAGCTGTACTAACGGTATTTAGCAATAACACTGAGCTGTTCTAACAGTATGTAACAGTAACACCGAGCTGTACTAACGTTATATAAGAGTAACACTGAGCTGTACTAATGGTATATAACAGTAACACTGAGCTTGACTAACGGTATATAACAGTAACACTGAGCTGTACTAACGGTATATAAGAGTAACACTGAGCTGTACTAGCAGCATATAACATTAACACTGAGCTGTACTAACGGTATATAACAGTAACACTGAGCTGTAATAATGGTATATAACAGTAACACTGAGCTGTACTAACGATGTATAACAATAAAACTGAGCTGTACTAACGGTACATAACAATAACACTGAGCTGCACTAACAGTATATAACACTAACACTGAGCTGTACTAACGGTATATAAGAGTAACACCGAGCTGTACTAACGGTATATAAGAGTAACACTGAGCTGTACTAACAGTATATAACAATAACACTGAGCTGTAATAACGGTATGTAACAGTAACAGTGAGCTGTACTAACGGTATATAACAATAACACTGAGCTGTACTGACGGTATATAACAAATAACACTGAGCTGTACTAACGGTATATAAGAGTAACACTGAGCTGTACTAACGGTATATAACAATAACACTGAGCTATAATAACGGTATATAACAATAACACTGAGCTGTACTAACGGTATATGACAATAACACTGAGTTGTACTAACATCATATAACATTAACACTGAGCTGTACTAACGGTATATAACAGTAACACTGAGCTGTACTAACAGCACATAACATTAACACTGAGCTGTACTAACGGTATATAACAATACCACTGAGCTGTACTAACGGTATATAACAGTAACACTGAGCTGTACTAACAGTATATAACATTAACACTGAGCTGTACTAACATCATATAACATGAACACTGAGCTGTACTAACGGTATATAAAAGTAACACTGAGCTGTACTGACGGTATATAACATTAACACTGAGCTGTAATAACGGTATATAACAATAGCTGTACTGTACTGTACTAAAGGTATATACGAGTAACACCGAGCTATACTAACGGTATATAAGAGTAACACTGAGCTGTACTAACAGTATATAACAATAAAACTGAGCTGTATTAACTTTATATAAGAGTAAGACTGAGCTGTACTAACAGTATATAACAATAGCACTGAGCTATAATAATGGTATATAACAGTAACACTGAGCTGTACTAACGGTATATAATGATAACGCTGAGCTGTACTAACGATATATAACAATAAAACTGAGCTGTACTAACGGTACATAACAATAACACTGAGCTGCACTAACAGTATATAAGAGTAACACTGAGCTGTACTAACAGCATATAACAGTAACACTGAGCTGTACTAACAGTATATAACATTAACACTGAGCTGTACTAACGGTATATAACAGTAAAACTGAGCTGTCCTAATTGTATATAACCGTACCACTGAGCTTTACTAACAGCATATAATAGTAACACTGAGCTGTACAAACGGTATATAACAATAAAACTGAGCTGTACTAACAGCACATAACAGTAACAGTGAGCTGTACTAATGGTTTATAACAATAACACTGAGCTGTACTAACGGTATATAACACTAACACTGAGCTATACTAACGGTATATAACAGTAACACTGAGCTGTACTGACGGTATATAACATTAACACTGAGCTGTAATAACGGTATATAACAATAACACTGAGCTGTACTAAAGGTATATAAGAGTAACACCGAGCTGTACTAACGGTATTTAAGAGTAACACTGAGCTGTACTAACAGTATATAACAATAACACTGAGCTGTAATAACGGTATGTAACAGTAACAGTGAGCTGTATTAACGGTATATAACAATAACACTGAGCTGTACTGACGGTATATAACAAATAACACTGAGCTGTACTAACGGTATATAAGAGTAACACTGAGCTGTACTAACAGTATATAACAATAACACTGAGCTATAATAACGGTATATAACAATAACACTGAGCTGTACTAACGGTATATAAGAGTAACACTGAGATGTACTAACGGTATATAAGAGTAACACTGAGCTGTAATAACGGTATGTAACAGTAACACTGAGCCGTACTAACATTATATAACATTAACACTGAGCTGTACTAACGGTATATACCAGTAACACTGAGCTGTACTAACAGCACATAACATTAACACTGAGCTGTACTAACGGTATATAACAATAACACTGAGCTGTACTAACGGTATATAACAGTAACACTGAGCTGTACTAACAGTATATAACATTAACACTGAGCTGTAGTAACGGTATATAACAATAACACTGAGCTGTACTAAAGGTATATACGAGTAACACCGAGCTGTACTAACGGTATATAAGAGTAACACTGAGCTGTACTAACAGTATATAACAATAACACTGAGCTGTACTAACGGTATATAAGAGTAACACTGAGCTGTACTAATGATATATAACAATAACACTGAGCTATAATAACGGTATATAACAATAACACTGAGCTATAATAACGGTATATAAGAGTAACACTGAGATGTACTAACGGTTTATAAGAGTAACACTGAGCTGGACTAACGGTATGTAACAGTAACACTGAGCTGTACTAAAGGTATATAAAAATAACACTGAGCTGTACTGACGGTATATAACAATAACACTGACCTGTACTAACGGTATATAACAATAACACTGAGCTGTACTAACGGTATATAACAGTAACACTGAGCTGTACTAACATCATATAACATTAACACTGAGCTGTACTAACGATATATAACAGTAACACTGAGCTGTACTAATTGTATATAAGAGTAACACTGAGCTTTACTAACAGCATATAATAGTAACACTGAGCTGTACTAACGGTATTTAGCAATAACACTGAGCTGTTCTAACAGTATGTAACAGTAACACCGAGCTGTACTAACGTTATATAAGAGTAACACTGAGCTGTACTAATGGTATATAACAGTAACACTGAGCTTGACTAACGGTATATAACAGTAACACTGAGCTGTACTAACGGTATATAAGAGTAACACTGAGCTGTACTAGCAGCATATAACATTAACACTGAGCTGTACTAACGGTATATAACAGTAACACTGAGCTGTAATAATGGTATATAACAGTAACACTGAGCTGTACTAACGATGTATAACAATAAAACTGAGCTGTACTAACGGTACATAACAATAACACTGAGCTGCACTAACAGTATATAATAGTAACACTGAGCTGTACTAACAGTATATAATAGTAACACTGAGCTGTACTAACGGTATATAACAATAACACTGAGCTGTACTAACGGTATATACCAGTAACACTGAGCTGTTCTAACAGTATATAACATTAACACTGAGCTGTACTAACGGTATATAACAGTAAAACTGAGCTGTCCTAATTGTATATAACCGTACCACTGAGCTTTACTAACAGCATATAATAGTAACACTGAGCTGTACAAACGGTATTTAACAATAAAACTGAGCTGTACTAACAGCACATAACAGTAACACTGAGCTGTACTAATGGTATATAACAATAACACTGAGCTGTACTAACGGTATATAACACTAACACTGAGCTATACTAATTGTATATAAGAGTAACAATGAGCTTTACTAACAGCATATAATAGTAACACTGAGCTGTACTAACGGTATTTAGCAATAACACTGAGCTGTTCTAACAGTATGTAACAGTAACACCGAGCTGTACTAACGTTATATAAGAGTAACACTGAGCTGTACTAACGGTATATAACAGTAACACTGAGCTTGACTAACAGCATATAATAGTAACACTGAGCTGTACAAACGGTATTTAACAATAAAACTGAGCTGTACTAACAGCACATAACAGTAACACTGAGCTGTACTAATGGTATATAACAATAACACTGAGCTGTACTAACGGTATATAACACTAACACTGAGCTATACTAACGGTATATAACAGTAACACTGAGCTGTACTGACGGTATATAACAGTAACACTGAGCTGTACTGACGGTATATAACATTAACACTGAGCTGTAATAACGGTATATAACAATAACACTGAGCTGTACTAAAGGTATATAAGAGTAACACCGAGCTGTACAAACGGTATATAAGAGTAACACTGAGCTGTACTAACAGTATATAACAATAACACTGAGCTGTAATAACGGTATGTAACAGTAACAGTGAGCTGTATTAACGGTATATAACAATAACACTGAGCTGTACTGACGGTATATAACAAATAACACTGAGCTGTACTAACGGTATATAAGAGTAACACTGAGCTGTACTAACAGTATATAACAATAACACTGAGCTATAATAACGGTATATAACAATAACACTGAGCTGTACTAACGGTATATAAGAGTAACACTGAGATGTACTAACGGTATATAAGAGTAACACTGAGCTGTAATAACGGTATGTAACAGTAACACTGAGCCGTACTAACGGTATATAACAGTAACACTGAGCTGTACTGACGGTATATAACATTAACACTGAGCTGTACTAACGGTATATACCAGTAACACTGAGCTGTTCTAACAGTATATAACATTAGCACTGAGCTGTACTAACGGTATATAACAGTAAAACTGAGCTGTCCTAATTGTATATAACCGTACAACTGAGCTTTACTAACAGCATATAATAGTAACACTGAGCTGTACAAACGGTATTTAACAATAAAACTGAGCTGTACTAACAGCACATAACAGTAACACTGAGCTGTACTAATGGTATATAACAATAACACTGAGCTGTACTAACGGTATATAACACTAACACTGAGCTATACTAATTGTATATAAGAGTAACACTGAGCTTTACTAACAGCATATAATAGTAACACTGAGCTGTACTAACGGTATATAACACTAACACTGAGCTATACTAACGGTATATAACAGTAACACTGAGCTGTACTGACGGTATATAACAGTAACACTGAGCTGTACTGACGGTATATAACATTAACACTGAGCTGTAATAACGGTATATAACAATAACACTGAGCTGTACTAAAGGTATATAAGAGTAACACCGAGCTGTACTAACGGTATTTAAGAGGAACACTGAGCTGTACTAACAGTATATAACAATAACACTGAGCTGTAATAACGGTATGTAACAGTAACAGTGAGCTGTATTAACGGTATATAACAATAACACTGAGCTGTACTGACGGTATATAACAAATAACACTGAGCTGTACTAACGGTATATAAGAGTAACACTGAGCTGTACTAACGGTATATAACAATAACACTGAGCTATAATAACGGTATATAACAATAACACTGAGCTGTACTAACGGTATATGACAATAACACTGAGTTGTACTAACATCATATAACATTAACACTGAGCTGTACTAACGGTATATAACAGTAACACTGAGCTGTACTAACAGCACATAACATTAACACTGAGCTGTACTAACGGTATATAACAATACCACTGAGCTGTACTAACGGTATATAACAGTAACACTGAGCTGTACTAACAGTATATAACATTAACACTGAGCTGTACTAACATCATATAACATGAACACTGAGCTGTACTAACGGTATATAAAAGTAACACTGAGCTGTACTGACGGTATATAACATTAACACTGAGCTGTAATAACGGTATATAACAATAGCTGTACTGTACTGTACTAAAGGTATATACGAGTAACACCGAGCTATACTAACGGTATTTAAGAGTAACACTGAGCTGTACTAACAGTATATAACAATAAAACTGAGCTGTATTAACTTTATATAAGAGTAAGACTGAGCTGTACTAACAGTATATAACAATAGCACTGAGCTATAATAATGGTATATAACAGTAACACTGAGCTGTACTAACGGTATATAATGATAACACTGAGCTGTACTAACGATATATAACAATAAAACTGAGCTGTACTAACGGTACATAACAATAACACTGAGCTGCACTAACAGTATATAAGAGTAACACTGAGCTGTACTAACAGCATATAACAGTAACACTGAGCTGTACTAACAGTATATAACATTAACACTGAGCTGTACTAACGGTATATAACAGTAAAACTGAGCTGTCCTAATTGTATATAACCGTACCACTGAGCTTTACTAACAGCATATAATAGTAACACTGAGCTGTACAAACGGTATATAACAATAAAACTGAGCTGTACTAACAGCACATAACAGTAACACTGAGCTGTACTAACGTTATATAAGAGTAACACTGAGCTGTACTAATGGTATATAACAGTAACACTGAGCTTGACTAACGGTATATAACAGTAACACTGAGCTGTACTAACGGTATATAAGAGTAACACTGAGCTGTACTAGCAGCATATAACATTAACACTGAGCTGTACTAACGGTATATAACAGTAATACTGAGCTGTAATAATGGTATATAACAGTAACACTGAGCTGTACTAACGATGTATAACAATAAAACTGAGCTGTACTAACGGTACATAACAATAACACTGAGCTGCACTAACAGTATATAATAGTAACACTGAGCTGTACTAACAGTATATAATAGTAACACTGAGCTGTACTAACGGTATATAACAATAACACTGAGCTGTACTAACGGTATATACCAGTAACACTGAGCTGTTCTAACAGTATATAACATTAACACTGAGCTGTACTAACGGTATATAACAGTAAAACTGAGCTGTCCTAATTGTATATAACCGTACCACTGAGCTTTACTAACAGCATATAATAGTAACACTGAGCTGTACAAACGGTATTTAACAATAAAACTGAGCTGTACTAACAGCACATAACAGTAACACTGAGCTGTACTAATGGTATATAACAATAACACTGAGCTGTACTAACGGTATATAACACTAACACTGAGCTATACTAATTGTATATAAGAGTAACAATGAGCTTTACTAACAGCATATAATAGTAACACTGAGCTGTACTAACGGTATTTAGCAATAACACTGAGCTGTTCTAACAGTATGTAACAGTAACACCGAGCTGTACTAACGTTATATAAGAGTAACACTGAGCTGTACTAACGGTATATAACAGTAACACTGAGCTTGACTAACAGCATATAATAGTAACACTGAGCTGTACAAACGGTATTTAACAATAAAACTGAGCTGTACTAACAGCACATAACAGTAACACTGAGCTGTACTAATGGTATATAACAATAACACTGAGCTGTACTAACGGTATATAACACTAACACTGAGCTATACTAACGGTATATAACAGTAACACTGAGCTGTACTGACGGTATATAACAGTAACACTGAGCTGTACTGACGGTATATAACATTAACACTGAGCTGTAATAACGGTATATAACAATAACACTGAGCTGTACTAAAGGTATATAAGAGTAACACCGAGCTGTACAAACGGTATATAAGAGTAACACTGAGCTGTACTAACAGTATATAACAATAACACTGAGCTGTAATAACGGTATGTAACAGTAACAGTGAGCTGTATTAACGGTATATAACAATAACACTGAGCTGTACTGACGGTATATAACAAATAACACTGAGCTGTACTAACGGTATATAAGAGTAACACTGAGCTGTACTAACAGTATATAACAATAACACTGAGCTATAATAACGGTATATAACAATAACACTGAGCTGTACTAACGGTATATAAGAGTAACACTGAGATGTACTAACGGTATATAAGAGTAACACTGAGCTGTAATAACGGTATGTAACAGTAACACTGAGCCGTACTAACGGTATATAACAGTAACACTGAGCTGTACTGACGGTATATAACATTAACACTGAGCTGTACTAACGGTATATACCAGTAACACTGAGCTGTTCTAACAGTATATAACATTAGCACTGAGCTGTACTAACGGTATATAACAGTAAAACTGAGCTGTCCTAATTGTATATAACCGTACAACTGAGCTTTACTAACAGCATATAATAGTAACACTGAGCTGTACAAACGGTATTTAACAATAAAACTGAGCTGTACTAACAGCACATAACAGTAACACTGAGCTGTACTAATGGTATATAACAATAACACTGAGCTGTACTAACGGTATATAACACTAACACTGAGCTATACTAATTGTATATAAGAGTAACACTGAGCTTTACTAACAGCATATAATAGTAACACTGAGCTGTACTAACGGTATATAACACTAACACTGAGCTATACTAACGGTATATAACAGTAACACTGAGCTGTACTGACGGTATATAACAGTAACACTGAGCTGTACTGACGGTATATAACATTAACACTGAGCTGTAATAACGGTATATAACAATAACACTGAGCTGTACTAAAGGTATATAAGAGTAACACCGAGCTGTACTAACGGTATTTAAGAGGAACACTGAGCTGTACTAACAGTATATAACAATAACACTGAGCTGTAATAACGGTATGTAACAGTAACAGTGAGCTGTATTAACGGTATATAACAATAACACTGAGCTGTACTGACGGTATATAACAAATAACACTGAGCTGTACTAACGGTATATAAGAGTAACACTGAGCTGTACTAACGGTATATAACAATAACACTGAGCTATAATAACGGTATATAACAATAACACTGAGCTGTACTAACGGTATATGACAATAACACTGAGTTGTACTAACATCATATAACATTAACACTGAGCTGTACTAACGGTATATAACAGTAACACTGAGCTGTACTAACAGCACATAACATTAACACTGAGCTGTACTAACGGTATATAACAGTAACACTGAGCTGTACTAACAGTATATAACATTAACACTGAGCTGTACTAACATCATATAACATGAACACTGAGCTGTACTAACGGTATATAAAAGTAACACTGAGCTGTACTGACGGTATATAACATTAACACTGAGCTGTAATAACGGTATATAACAATAGCTGTACTGTACTGTACTAAAGGTATATACGAGTAACACCGAGCTATACTAACGGTATTTAAGAGTAACACTGAGCTGTACTAACAGTATATAACAATAAAACTGAGCTGTATTAACTTTATATAAGAGTAAGACTGAGCTGTACTAACAGTATATAACAATAGCACTGAGCTATAATAATGGTATATAACAGTAACACTGAGCTGTACTAACGGTATATAATGATAACACTGAGCTGTACTAACGATATATAACAATAAAACTGAGCTGTACTAACGGTACATAACAATAACACTGAGCTGCACTAACAGTATATAAGAGTAACACTGAGCTGTACTAACAGCATATAACAGTAACACTGAGCTGTACTAACAGTATATAACATTAACACTGAGCTGTACTAACGGTATATAACAGTAAAACTGAGCTGTCCTAATTGTATATAACCGTACCACTGAGCTTTACTAACAGCATATAATAGTAACACTGAGCTGTACAAACGGTATATAACAATAAAACTGAGCTGTACTAACAGCACATAACAGTAACACTGAGCTGTACTAATGGTATATAACAATAACACTGAGCTGTACTAACGGTATATAACACTAACACTGAGCTATACTAACGGTATATAACAGTAACACTGAGCTGTACTGACGGTATATAACATTAACACTGAGCTGTAATAACGGTATATAACAATAACACTGAGCTGTACTAAAGGTATATAAGAGTAACACCGAGCTGTACTAACGGTATTTAAGAGTAACACTGAGCTGTACTAACAGTATATAACAATAACACTGAGCTGTAATAACGGTATGTAACAGTAACAGTGAGCTGTATTAACGGTATATAACAATAACACTGAGCTGTACTGACGGTATATAACAAATAACACTGAGCTGTACTAACGGTATATAAGAGTAACACTGAGCTGTACTAACAGTATATAACAATAACACTGAGCTATAATAACGGTATATAACAATAACACTGAGCTGTACTAACGGTATATAAGAGTAACACTGAGATGTACTAACGGTATATAAGAGTAACACTGAGCTGTAATAACGGTATGTAACAGTAACACTGAGCCGTACTAACATTATATAACATTAACACTGAGCTGTACTAACGGTATATAACAGTAACACTGAGCTGTACTAACAGCACATAACATTAACACTGAGCTGTACTAACGGTATATAACAATAACACTGAGCTGTACTAACGGTATATAACAGTAACACTGAGCTGTACTAACAGTATATAACATTAACACTGAGCTGTACTAACATCATATAACATTAACACTGAGCTGTACTAACGGTATATAAAAGAAACACTGAGCTGTACTGACGGTATATAACATTAACACTGAGCTGTAATAACGGTATATAACAATAACACTGAGCTGTACTAAAGGTATATACGAGTAACACCGAGCTGTACTAACGGTATATAAGAGTAACACTGAGCTGTACTAACAGTATATAACAATAACACTGAGCTGTACTAACGGTATATAAGAGTAACACTGAGCTGTACTAACGATATATAACAATAACACTGAGCTATAATAACGGTATATAACAATAACACTGAGCTATAATAACGGTATATAAGAGTAACACTGAGATGTACTAACGGTTTATAAGAGTAACACTGAGCTGGACTAACGGTATGTAACAGTAACACTGAGCTGTACTAAAGGTATATAAAAATAACACTGAGCTGTACTGACGGTATATAACAATAACACTGACCTGTACTAACGGTATATAACAATAACACTGAGCTGTACTAACGGTATATAACAGTAACACTGAGCTGTACTAACATCATATAACATTAACACTGAGCTGTACTAACGATATATAACAGTAACACTGAGCTGTACTAATTGTATATAAGAGTAACACTGAGCTTTACTAACAGCATATAATAGTAACACTGAGCTGTACTAACGGTATTTAGCAATAACACTGAGCTGTTCTAACAGTATGTAACAGTAACACCGAGCTGTACTAACGTTATATAAGAGTAACACTGAGCTGTACTAATGGTATATAACAGTAACACTGAGCTTGACTAACGGTATATAACAGTAACACTGAGCTGTACTAACGGTATATAAGAGTAACACTGAGCTGTACTAGCAGCATATAACATTAACACTGAGCTGTACTAACGGTATATAACAGTAACACTGAGCTGTAATAATGGTATATAACAGTAACACTGAGCTGTACTAACGATGTATAACAATAAAACTGAGCTGTACTAACGGTACATAACAATAACACTGAGCTGCACTAACAGTATATAAGAGTAACACTGAGCTGTACTAACAGCATATAACAGTAACACTGAGCTGTACTAACAGCACATAACATTACCACCGAGCTGTACTAACGGTATATAACAATAACACTGAGCTGTACTAACGGTATATACCAGTAACACTGAGCTGTTCTAACAGTATATAACATTAACACTGAGCTGTACTAACGGTATATAACAGTAAAACTGAGCTGTCCTAATTGTATATAACCGTACCACTGAGCTTTACTAACAGCATATAATAGTAACACTGAGCTATAATAACGGTATATAACAATAACACTGAGCTGTACTAACGGTATATAAGAGTAACACTGAGATGTACTAACGGTATATAAGAGTAACACTGAGCTGTAATAACGGTATGTAACAGTAACACTGAGCCGTACTAACGGTATATAACAGTAACACTGAGCTGTACTGACGGTATATAACATTAACACTGAGCTGTACTAACGGTATATACCAGTAACACTGAGCTGTTCTAACAGTATATAACATTAGCACTGAGCTGTACTAACGGTATATAACAGTAAAACTGAGCTGTCCTAATTGTATATAACCGTACAACTGAGCTTTACTAACAGCATATAATAGTAACACTGAGCTGTACAAACGGTATTTAACAATAAAACTGAGCTGTACTAACAGCACATAACAGTAACACTGAGCTGTACTAATGGTATATAACAATAACACTGAGCTGTACTAACGGTATATAACACTAACACTGAGCTATACTAATTGTATATAAGAGTAACACTGAGCTTTACTAACAGCATATAATAGTAACACTGAGCTGTACTAACGGTATATAACACTAACACTGAGCTATACTAACGGTATATAACAGTAACACTGAGCTGTACTGACGGTATATAACAGTAACACTGAGCTGTACTGACGGTATATAACATTAACACTGAGCTGTAATAACGGTATATAACAATAACACTGAGCTGTACTAAAGGTATATAAGAGTAACACCGAGCTGTACTAACGGTATTTAAGAGGAACACTGAGCTGTACTAACAGTATATAACAATAACACTGAGCTGTAATAACGGTATGTAACAGTAACAGTGAGCTGTATTAACGGTATATAACAATAACACTGAGCTGTACTGACGGTATATAACAAATAACACTGAGCTGTACTAACGGTATATAAGAGTAACACTGAGCTGTACTAACGGTATATAACAATAACACTGAGCTATAATAACGGTATATAACAATAACACTGAGCTGTACTAACGGTATATGACAATAACACTGAGTTGTACTAACATCATATAACATTAACACTGAGCTGTACTAACGGTATATAACAGTAACACTGAGCTGTACTAACAGCACATAACATTAACACTGAGCTGTACTAACGGTATATAACAATACCACTGAGCTGTACTAACGGTATATAACAGTAACACTGAGCTGTACTAACAGTATATAACATTAACACTGAGCTGTACTAACATCATATAACATGAACACTGAGCTGTACTAACGGTATATAAAAGTAACACTGAGCTGTACTGACGGTATATAACATTAACACTGAGCTGTAATAACGGTATATAACAATAGCTGTACTGTACTGTACTAAAGGTATATACGAGTAACACCGAGCTATACTAACGGTATTTAAGAGTAACACTGAGCTGTACTAACAGTATATAACAATAAAACTGAGCTGTATTAACTTTATATAAGAGTAAGACTGAGCTGTACTAACAGTATATAACAATAGCACTGAGCTATAATAATGGTATATAACAGTAACACTGAGCTGTACTAACGGTATATAATGATAACACTGAGCTGTACTAACGATATATAACAATAAAACTGAGCTGTACTAACGGTACATAACAATAACACTGAGCTGCACTAACAGTATATAAGAGTAACACTGAGCTGTACTAACAGCATATAACAGTAACACTGAGCTGTACTAACAGTATATAACATTAACACTGAGCTGTACTAACGGTATATAACAGTAAAACTGAGCTGTCCTAATTGTATATAACCGTACCACTGAGCTTTACTAACAGCATATAATAGTAACACTGAGCTGTACAAACGGTATATAACAATAAAACTGAGCTGTACTAACAGCACATAACAGTAACACTGAGCTGTACTAATGGTATATAACAATAACACTGAGCTGTACTAACGGTATATAACACTAACACTGAGCTATACTAACGGTATATAACAGTAACACTGAGCTGTACTGACGGTATATAACATTAACACTGAGCTGTAATAACGGTATATAACAATAACACTGAGCTGTACTAAAGGTATATAAGAGTAACACCGAGCTGTACTAACGGTATTTAAGAGTAACACTGAGCTGTACTAACAGTATATAACAATAACACTGAGCTGTAATAACGGTATGTAACAGTAACAGTGAGCTGTATTAACGGTATATAACAATAACACTGAGCTGTACTGACGGTATATAACAAATAACACTGAGCTGTACTAACGGTATATAAGAGTAACACTGAGCTGTACTAACAGTATATAACAATAACACTGAGCTATAATAACGGTATATAACAATAACACTGAGCTGTACTAACGGTATATAAGAGTAACACTGAGATGTACTAACGGTATATAAGAGTAACACTGAGCTGTAATAACGGTATGTAACAGTAACACTGAGCCGTACTAACATTATATAACATTAACACTGAGCTGTACTAACGGTATATAACAGTAACACTGAGCTGTACTAACAGCACATAACATTAACACTGAGCTGTACTAACGGTATATAACAATAACACTGAGCTGTACTAACGGTATATAACAGTAACACTGAGCTGTACTAACAGTATATAACATTAACACTGAGCTGTACTAACATCATATAACATTAACACTGAGCTGTACTAACGGTATATAAAAGAAACACTGAGCTGTACTGACGGTATATAACATTAACACTGAGCTGTAATAACGGTATATAACAATAACACTGAGCTGTACTAAAGGTATATACGAGTAACACCGAGCTGTACTAACGGTATATAAGAGTAACACTGAGCTGTACTAACAGTATATAACAATAACACTGAGCTGTACTAACGGTATATAAGAGTAACACTGAGCTGTACTAACGATATATAACAATAACACTGAGCTATAATAACGGTATATAACAATAACACTGAGCTATAATAACGGTATATAAGAGTAACACTGAGATGTACTAACGGTTTATAAGAGTAACACTGAGCTGGACTAACGGTATGTAACAGTAACACTGAGCTGTACTAAAGGTATATAAAAATAACACTGAGCTGTACTGACGGTATATAACAATAACACTGACCTGTACTAACGGTATATAACAATAACACTGAGCTGTACTAACGGTATATAACAGTAACACTGAGCTGTACTAACATCATATAACATTAACACTGAGCTGTACTAACGATATATAACAGTAACACTGAGCTGTACTAATTGTATATAAGAGTAACACTGAGCTTTACTAACAGCATATAATAGTAACACTGAGCTGTACTAACGGTATTTAGCAATAACACTGAGCTGTTCTAACAGTATGTAACAGTAACACCGAGCTGTACTAACGTTATATAAGAGTAACACTGAGCTGTACTAATGGTATATAACAGTAACACTGAGCTTGACTAACGGTATATAACAGTAACACTGAGCTGTACTAACGGTATATAAGAGTAACACTGAGCTGTACTAGCAGCATATAACATTAACACTGAGCTGTACTAACGGTATATAACAGTAACACTGAGCTGTAATAATGGTATATAACAGTAACACTGAGCTGTACTAACGATGTATAACAATAAAACTGAGCTGTACTAACGGTACATAACAATAACACTGAGCTGCACTAACAGTATATAAGAGTAACACTGAGCTGTACTAACAGCATATAACAGTAACACTGAGCTGTACTAACAGCACATAACATTACCACCGAGCTGTACTAACGGTATATAACAATAACACTGAGCTGTACTAACGGTATATACCAGTAACACTGAGCTGTTCTAACAGTATATAACATTAACACTGAGCTGTACTAACGGTATATAACAGTAAAACTGAGCTGTCCTAATTGTATATAACCGTACCACTGAGCTTTACTAACAGCATATAATAGTAACACTGAGCTATAATAACGGTATATAACAATAACACTGAGCTGTACTAACGGTATATAAGAGTAACACTGAGATGTACTAACGGTATATAAGAGTAACACTGAGCTGTAATAACGGTATGTAACAGTAACACTGAGCCGTACTAACGGTATATAACAGTAACACTGAGCTGTACTGACGGTATATAACATTAACACTGAGCTGTACTAACGGTATATACCAGTAACACTGAGCTGTTCTAACAGTATATAACATTAGCACTGAGCTGTACTAACGGTATATAACAGTAAAACTGAGCTGTCCTAATTGTATATAACCGTACAACTGAGCTTTACTAACAGCATATAATAGTAACACTGAGCTGTACAAACGGTATTTAACAATAAAACTGAGCTGTACTAACAGCACATAACAGTAACACTGAGCTGTACTAATGGTATATAACAATAACACTGAGCTGTACTAACGGTATATAACACTAACACTGAGCTATACTAATTGTATATAAGAGTAACACTGAGCTTTACTAACAGCATATAATAGTAACACTGAGCTGTACTAACGGTATATAACACTAACACTGAGCTATACTAACGGTATATAACAGTAACACTGAGCTGTACTGACGGTATATAACAGTAACACTGAGCTGTACTGACGGTATATAACATTAACACTGAGCTGTAATAACGGTATATAACAATAACACTGAGCTGTACTAAAGGTATATAAGAGTAACACCGAGCTGTACTAACGGTATTTAAGAGGAACACTGAGCTGTACTAACAGTATATAACAATAACACTGAGCTGTAATAACGGTATGTAACAGTAACAGTGAGCTGTATTAACGGTATATAACAATAACACTGAGCTGTACTGACGGTATATAACAAATAACACTGAGCTGTACTAACGGTATATAAGAGTAACACTGAGCTGTACTAACGGTATATAACAATAACACTGAGCTATAATAACGGTATATAACAATAACACTGAGCTGTACTAACGGTATATGACAATAACACTGAGTTGTACTAACATCATATAACATTAACACTGAGCTGTACTAACGGTATATAACAGTAACACTGATCTGTACTAACAGCACATAACATTAACACTGAGCTGTACTAACGGTATATAACAATACCACTGAGCTGTACTAACGGTATATAACAGTAACACTGAGCTGTACTAACAGTATATAACATTAACACTGAGCTGTACTAACATCATATAACATGAACACTGAGCTGTACTAACGGTATATAAAAGTAACACTGAGCTGTACTGACGGTATATAACATTAACACTGAGCTGTAATAACGGTATATAACAATAGCTGTACTGTACTGTACTAAAGGTATATACGAGTAACACCGAGCTATACTAACGGTATTTAAGAGTAACACTGAGCTGTACTAACAGTATATAACAATAAAACTGAGCTGTATTAACTTTATATAAGAGTAAGACTGAGCTGTACTAACAGTATATAACAATAGCACTGAGCTATAATAATGGTATATAACAGTAACACTGAGCTGTACTAACGGTATATAATGATAACACTGAGCTGTACTAACGATATATAACAATAAAACTGAGCTGTACTAACGGTACATAACAATAACACTGAGCTGCACTAACAGTATATAAGAGTAACACTGAGCTGTACTAACAGCATATAACAGTAACACTGAGCTGTACTAACAGTATATAACATTAACACTGAGCTGTACTAACGGTATATAACAGTAAAACTGAGCTGTCCTAATTGTATATAACCGTACCACTGAGCTTTACTAACAGCATATAATAGTAACACTGAGCTGTACAAACGGTATATAACAATAAAACTGAGCTGTACTAACAGCACATAACAGTAACACTGAGCTGTACTAATGGTATATAACAATAACACTGAGCTGTACTAACGGTATATAACACTAACACTGAGCTATACTAACGGTATATAACAGTAACACTGAGCTGTACTGACGGTATATAACATTAACACTGAGCTGTAATAACGGTATATAACAATAACACTGAGCTGTACTAAAGGTATATAAGAGTAACACCGAGCTGTACTAACGGTATTTAAGAGTAACACTGAGCTGTACTAACAGTATATAACAATAACACTGAGCTGTAATAACGGTATGTAACAGTAACAGTGAGCTGTATTAACGGTATATAACAATAACACTGAGCTGTACTGACGGTATATAACAAATAACACTGAGCTGTACTAACGGTATATAAGAGTAACACTGAGCTGTACTAACAGTATATAACAATAACACTGAGCTATAATAACGGTATATAACAATAACACTGAGCTGTACTAACGGTATATAAGAGTAACACTGAGATGTACTAACGGTATATAAGAGTAACACTGAGCTGTAATAACGGTATGTAACAGTAACACTGAGCCGTACTAACATTATATAACATTAACACTGAGCTGTACTAACGGTATATAACAGTAACACTGAGCTGTACTAACAGCACATAACATTAACACTGAGCTGTACTAACGGTATATAACAATAACACTGAGCTGTACTAACGGTATATAACAGTAACACTGAGCTGTACTAACAGTATATAACATTAACACTGAGCTGTACTAACATCATATAACATTAACACTGAGCTGTACTAACGGTATATAAAAGAAACACTGAGCTGTACTGACGGTATATAACATTAACACTGAGCTGTAATAACGGTATATAACAATAACACTGAGCTATAATAACGGTATATAACAATAACACTGAGCTATAATAACGGTATATAAGAGTAACACTGAGCTGTACTAACGATATATAACAATAACACTGAGCTATAATAACGGTATATAACAATAACACTGAGCTATAATAACGGTATATAAGAGTAACACTGAGATGTACTAACGGTTTATAAGAGTAACACTGAGCTGGACTAACGGTATGTAACAGTAACACTGAGCTGTACTAAAGGTATATAAAAATAACACTGAGCTGTACTGACGGTATATAACAATAACACTGACCTGTACTAACGGTATATAACAATAACACTGAGCTGTACTAACGGTATATAACAGTAACACTGAGCTGTACTAACATCATATAACATTAACACTGAGCTGTACTAACGATATATAACAGTAACACTGAGCTGTACTAATTGTATATAAGAGTAACACTGAGCTTTACTAACAGCATATAATAGTAACACTGAGCTGTACTAACGGTATTTAGCAATAACACTGAGCTGTTCTAACAGTATGTAACAGTAACACCGAGCTGTACTAACGTTATATAAGAGTAACACTGAGCTGTACTAATGGTATATAACAGTAACACTGAGCTTGACTAACGGTATATAACAGTAACACTGAGCTGTACTAACGGTATATAAGAGTAACACTGAGCTGTACTAGCAGCATATAACATTAACACTGAGCTGTACTAACGGTATATAACAGTAACACTGAGCTGTAATAATGGTATATAACAGTAACACTGAGCTGTACTAACGATGTATAACAATAAAACTGAGCTGTACTAACGGTACATAACAATAACACTGAGCTGCACTAACAGTATATAAGAGTAACACTGAGCTGTACTAACAGCATATAACAGTAACACTGAGCTGTACTAACAGCACATAACATTACCACCGAGCTGTACTAACGGTATATAACAATAACACTGAGCTGTACTAACGGTATATACCAGTAACACTGAGCTGTTCTAACAGTATATAACATTAACACTGAGCTGTACTAACGGTATATAACAGTAAAACTGAGCTGTCCTAATTGTATATAACCGTACCACTGAGCTTTACTAACAGCATATAATAGTAACACTGAGCTGTACAAACGGTATTTAACAATAAAACTGAGCTGTACTAACAGCACATAACAGTAACACTGAGCTGTACTAATGGTATATAACAATAACACTGAGCTGTACTAACGGTATATAACACTAACACTGAGCTATACTAATTGTATATAAGAGTAACAATGAGCTTTACTAACAGCATACAATAGTAACACTGAGCTGTACTAACGGTATTTAGCAATAACACTGAGCTGTTCTAACAGTATGTAACAGTAACACCGAGCTGTACTAACGTTATATAAGAGTAACACTGAGCTGTACTAACGGTATATAACAGTAACACTGCGCTTGACTAACAGCATATAATAGTAACACTGAGCTGTACAAACGGTATTTAACAATAAAACTGAGCTGTACTAACAGCACATAACAGTAACACTGAGCTGTACTAATGGTATATAACAATAACACTGAGCTGTACTAACGGTATATAACACTAACACTGAGCTATGCTAACGGTATATAACAGTAACACTGAGCTGTACTGACGGTATATAACAGTAACACTGAGCTGTACTGACGGTATATAACATTAACACTGAGCTGTAATAACGGTATATAACAATAACACTGAGCTGTACTAAAGGTATATAAGAGTAACACCGAGCTGTACAAACGGTATATAAGAGTAACACTGAGCTGTACTAACAGTATATAACAATAACACTGAGCTGTAATAACGGTATGTAACAGTAACAGTGAGCTGTATTAACGGTATATAACAATAACACTGAGCTGTACTGACGGTATATAACAAATAACACTGAGCTGTACTAACGGTATATAAGAGTAACACTGAGCTGTACTAACAGTATATAACAATAACACTGAGCTATAATAACGGTATATAACAATAACACTGAGCTGTACTAACGGTATATAAGAGTAACACTGAGATGTACTAACGGTATATAAGAGTAACACTGAGCTGTAATAACGGTATGTAACAGTAACACTGAGCCGTACTAACGGTATATAACAGTAACACTGAGCTGTACTGACGGTATATAACATTAACACTGAGCTGTACTAACGGTATATACCAGTAACACTGAGCTTTTCTAACAGTATATAACATTAGCACTGAGCTGTACTAACGGTATATAACAGTAAAACTGAGCTGTCCTAATTGTATATAACCGTACAACTGAGCTTTACTAACAGCATATAATAGTAACACTGAGCTGTACAAACGGTATTTAACAATAAAACTGAGCTGTACTAACAGCACATAACAGTAACACTGAGCTGTACTAAAGGTATATAACAATAACACTGAGCTGTACTAACGGTATATAACACTAACACTGAGCTATACTAACGGTATATAACAGTAACACTGAGCTGTACTGACGGTATATAACAGTAACACTGAGCTGTACTGACGGTATATAACATTAACACTGAGCTGTAATAACGGTATATAACAATAACACTGAGCTGTACTAAAGGTATATAAGAGTAACACCGAGCTTTACTAACGGTATTTAAGAGGAACACTGAGCTGTACTAACAGTATATAACAATAACACTGAGCTGTAATAACGGTATGTAACAGTAACAGTGAGCTGTATTAACGGTATATAACAATAACACTGAGCTGTACTGACGGTATATAACAAATAACACTGAGCTGTACTAACGGTATATAAGAGTAACACTGAGCTGTACTAACAGTATATAACAATAACACTGAGCTATAATAACGGTATATAACAATAACACTGAGCTGTACTAACGGTATATAAGAGTAACACTGAGATGTACTAACGGTATATAAGAGTAACACTGAGCTGTAATAACGGTATGTAACAGTAACACTGAGCCGAACTAACGGTATATAACAGTAACACTGAGCTGTACTGACGGTATATAACATTAACACTGAGCTGTACTAACGGTATATACCAGTAACACTGAGCTGTTCTAACAGTATATAACATTAACACTGAGCTGTACTAACGGTATATAACAGTAAAACTGAGCTGTCCTAATTGTATATAACCGTACCACTGAGCTTTACTAACAGCATATAATAGTAACACTGAGCTGTACAAACGGTATTTAACAATAAAACTGAGCTGTGCTAACAGCACATAACAGTAACACTGAGCTGTACTAATGGTATATAACAATAACACTGAGCTGTACTAACGGTATATAACACTAACACTGAGCTATACTAATTGTATATAAGAGTAACACTGAGCTTTACTAACAGCATATAATAGTAACACTTAGCTGTACTAACGGTATTTAGCAATAACACTGAGCTGTTCTAACAGTATGTAACAGTAACACCGAGCTGTACTAACGTTATATAAGAGTAACACTGAGCTGTACTAACGGTATATAACAGTAACACTGAGCTTGACTAACAGCATATAATAGTAACACTGAGCTGTACAAACGGTATTTAACAATAAAACTGAGCTGTACTGACGGTATATAACAGTAACACTGAGCTGTACTGACGGTATATAACATTAACACTGAGCTGTAATAACGGTATATAACAATAACACTGAGCTGTACTAAAGGTATATACCAGTAACACTGAGCTGTACTAACGGTATTTAAGAGTAACACTGAGCTGTACTAACAGTATATAACAATAACACTGAGCTGTAATAACGGTATATAACAGTAACACTGAGCTGTACTGACGGTATATAACAGTAACACTGAGCTGTACTGACGGTATATAACATTACCACCGAGCTGTACTAACGGTATATAACAATAACACTGAGCTGTACTAACGGTATATACCAGTAACACTGAGCTGTTCTAACAGTATATAACATTAACACTGAGCTGTACTAACGGTAAATAACAGTAAAACTGAGCTGTCAAAATTGTATATAACCGTACCACTGAGCTTTACTAACAGCATATAATAGTAACACTGAGCTGTACAAACGGTATTTAACAATAAAATTGAGCTGTACTAACGGTATATAAGAGTAACACTGAGCTGTACTAACGATATATAACAATAACACTGAGCTATAATAACGGTATATAACAATAACACTGAGCTATAATAACGGTATATAAGAGTAACACTGAGATGTACTAACGGTTTATAAGAGTAACACTGAGCTGGACTAACGGTATGTAACAGTAACACTGAGCTGTACTAAAGGTATATAAAAATAACACTGAGCTGTACTGACGGTATATAACAATAACACTGACCTGTACTAACGGTATATAACAATAACACTGAGCTGTACTAACGGTATATAACAGTAACACTGAGCTGTACTAACATCATATAACATTAACACTGAGCTGTACTAACGATATATAACAGTAACACTGAGCTGTACTAATTGTATATAAGAGTAACACTGAGCTTTACTAACAGCATATAATAGTAACACTGAGCTGTACTAACGGTATTTAGCAATAACACTGAGCTGTTCTAACAGTATGTAACAGTAACACCGAGCTGTACTAACGGTATATAACAGTAACACTGAGCTGTAATAATGGTATATAACAGTAACACTGAGCTGTACTAACGATGTATAACAATAAAACTGAGCTGTACTAACGGTACATAACAATAACACTGAGCTGCACTAACAGTATATAAGAGTAACACTGAGCTGTACTAACAGCATATAACAGTAACACTGAGCTGTACTAACAGCACATAACATTACCACCGAGCTGTACTAACGGTATATAACAATAACACTGAGCTGTACTAACGGTATATACCAGTAACACTGAGCTGTTCTAACAGTATATAACATTAACACTGAGCTGTACTAACGGTATATAACAGTAAAACTGAGCTGTCCTAATTGTATATAACCGTACCACTGAGCTTTACTAACAGCATATAATAGTAACACTGAGCTGTACAAACGGTATTTAACAATAAAACTGAGCTGTACTAACAGCACATAACAGTAACACTGAGCTGTACTAATGGTATATAACAATAACACTGAGCTGTACTAACGGTATATAACACTAACACTGAGCTATACTAATTGTATATAAGAGTAACAATGAGCTTTACTAACAGCATATAATAGTAACACTGAGCTGTACTAACGGTATTTAGCAATAACACTGAGCTGTTCTAACAGTATGTAACAGTAACACCGAGCTGTACTAACGTTATATAAGAGTAACACTGAGCTGTACTAACGGTATATAACAGTAACACTGAGCTTGACTAACAGCATATAATAGTAACACTGAGCTGTACAAACGGTATTTAACAATAAAACTGAGCTGTACTAACAGCACATAACAGTAACACTGAGCTGTACTAATGGTATATAACAATAACACTGAGCTGTACTAACGGTATATAACACTAACACTGAGCTATACTAACGGTATATAACAGTAACACTGAGCTGTACTGACGGTATATAACAGTAACACTGAGCTGTACTGACGGTATATAACATTAACACTGAGCTGTAATAACGGTATATAACAATAACACTGAGCTGTACTAAAGGTATATAAGAGTAACACCGAGCTGTACAAACGGTATATAAGAGTAACACTGAGCTGTACTAACAGTATATAACAATAACACTGAGCTGTAATAACGGTATGTAACAGTAACAGTGAGCTGTATTAACGGTATATAACAATAACACTGAGCTGTACTGACGGTATATAACAAATAACACTGAGCTGTACTAACGGTATATAAGAGTAACACTGAGCTGTACTAACAGTGTATAACAATAACACTGAGCTATAATAACGGTATATAACAATAACACTGAGCTGTACTAACGGTATATAAGAGTAACACTGAGATGTACTAACGGTATATAAGAGTAACACTGAGCTGTAATAACGGTATGTAACAGTAACACTGAGCCGTACTAACGGTATATAACAGTAACACTGAGCTGTACTGACGGTATATAACATTAACACTGAGCTGTACTAACGGTATATACCAGTAACACTGAGCTGTTCTAACAGTATATAACATTAGCACTGAGCTGTACTAACGGTATATAACAGTAAAACTGAGCTGTCCTAATTGTATATAACCGTACAACTGAGCTTTACTAACAGCATATAATAGTAACACTGAGCTGTACAAACGGTATTTAACAATAAAACTGAGCTGTACTAACAGCACATAACAGTAACACTGAGCTGTACTAATGGTATATAACAATAACACTGAGCTGTACTAACGGTATATAACACTAACACTGAGCTATACTAACGGTATATAACAGTAACACTGAGCTGTACTGACGGTATATAACAGTAACACTGAGCTGTACTGACGGTATATAACATTAACACTGAGCTGTAATAACGGTATATAACAATAACACTGAGCTGTACTAAAGGTATATAAGAGTAACACCGAGCTGTACTAACGGTATTTAAGAGGAACACTGAGCTGTACTAACAGTATATAACAATAACACTGAGCTGTAATAACGGTATGTAACAGTAACAGTGAGCTGTATTAACGGTATATAACAATAACACTGAGCTGTACTGACGATATATAACAAATAACACTGAGCTGTACTAACGGTATATAAGAGTAACACTGAGCTGTACTAACAGTATATAACAATAACACTGAGCTATAATAACGGTATATAACAATAACACTGAGCTGTACTAACGGTATATAAGAGTAACACTGAGATGTACTAACGGTATATAAGAGTAACACTGAGCTGTAATAACGGTATGTAACAGTAACACTGAGCCGAACTAACGGTATATAACAGTAACACTGAGCTGTACTGACGGTATATAACATTAACACTGAGCTGTACTAACGGTATATACCAGTAACACTGAGCTGTTCTAACAGTATATAACATTAACACTGAGCTGTACTAACGGTATATAACAGTAAAACTGAGCTGTCCTAATTGTATATAACCGTACCACTGAGCTTTACTAACAGCATATAATAGTAACACTGAGCTGTACAAACGGTATTTAACAATAAAACTGAGCTGTACTAACAGCACATAACAGTAACACTGAGCTGTACTAATGGTATATAACAATAACACTGAGCTGTACTAACGGTATATAACACTAACACTGAGCTATACTAATTGTATATAAGAGTAACACTGAGCTTTACTAACAGCATATAATTGTAACACTGAGCTGTACTAACGGTATTTAGCAATAACACTGAGCTGTTCTAACAGTATGTAACAGTAACACCGAGCTGTACTAACGTTATATAAGAGTAACACTGAGCTGTACTAACGGTATATAACAGTAACACTGAGCTTGACTAACAGCATATAATAGTAACACTGAGCTGTACAAACGGTATTTAACAATAAAACTGAGCTGTACTAACAGCACATAACAGTAACACTGAGTTGTACTAATGGTATATAACAATAACACTGAGCTGTACTAACGGTATATAACACTAACACTGAGCTATACTAACGGTATATAACAGTAACACTGAGCTGTACTGACGGTATATAACAGTAACACTGAGCTGTACTGACGGTATATAACATTAACACTGAGCTGTAATAACGGTATATAACAATAACACTGAGCTGTACTAAAGGTATATACCAGTAACACTGAGCTGTACTAACGGTATTTAAGAGTAACACTGAGCTGTACTAACAGTATATAACAATAACACTGAGCTGTAATAACGGTATATAACAGTAACACTGAGCTGTACTGACGGTATATAACAGTAACACTGAGCTGTACTGACGGTATATAACATTACCACCGAGCTGTACTAACTGTATATAACAATAACACTGAGCTGTACTAACGGTATATACCAGTAACACTGAGCTGTTCTAACAGTATATAACATTAACACTGAGCTGTACTAACGGTATATAACAGTAAAACTGAGCTGTCAAAATTGTATATAACCGTACCACTGAGCTTTACTAACAGCATATAATAGTAACACTGAGCTGTACAAACGGTATTTAACAATAAAATTGAGCTGTACTAACAGCACATAACAGTAACACTGAGCTGTACTAATGGTATATAACAATAACACTGAGCTGTACTAACGGTATATAACACTAACACTGAGCTATACTAACGGTATATAACAGTAACACTGAGCTGTACTGACGGTATATAACATTAACACTGAGCTGTAATAACGGTATATAACAATAACACTGAGCTGTACTAAAGGTATATAAGAGTAACACCGAGCTGTACTAACGGTATTTAAGAGTAACACTGAGCTGTACTAACAGTATATAACAATAACACTGAGCTGTACTAACGGTATATAAGAGTAACACTGAGCTGTACTAACAGTATATAACAATAACACTGAGCTATAATAACGGTATATAACAATAACACTGAGCTGTACTAACGGTATTTAACAGTAACACTGAGCTGTACTGACGGTATATAACAATAACACTGACCTGTACTAACGGTATATAACAATAACACTGAGCTGTACTAACGGTATATAACAGTAACACTGAGCTGTACTAACATCATATAACATTAACACTGAGCTGTACTAACGATATATAACAGTAACACTGAGCTGTACTAATTGTATATAAGAGTAACACTGAGCTTTACTAACAGCATATAATAGTAACACTGAGCTGTACTAACGGTATTTAGCAATAACACTGAGCTGTACTAACGTTATATAAGAGTAACACTGAGCTGTACTAACGGTATATAACAGTAACACTGAGCTTGACTAACGGTATATAACAGTAACACTGAGCTGTACTAACGGTATATAAGAGTAACACTGAGCTGTACTAGCAGCATATAACATTAACACTGAGCTGTACTAACGGTATATAACAGTAAAACTGAGCTGTCCTAATTGTATATAACAGTACCACTGAGCTTTACTAACAGCATATAATAGTAACACTGAGCTGTACAAACGCTATTTAACAATAACACTGAGCTGTATTAACGGTATGTAACAGTAACACTGAGCTGTACTAAAGGTATATAACAATAACACTGAGCTGTACTGACGGTATATAACAATAACACTGACCTGTACTAACGGTATATAACAATAACACTGAGCTGTACTAACGGTATATAACAGTAACACTGAGCTGTACTAACATCATATAACATTAACACTGAGCTGTACTAACGATATATAACAATAACACTGAGCTGTACAACCGTTATATAAGAGTAACACTGAGCTGTAATAATGGTATATAAGAGTAACAGTGAGCTGTACTAACAGCATATAACATTAACACTGAGCTGTACTAACGGTATATAACAGTAACACTGAGCTGTAATAATGATCTATAACAGTAACACTGAGCTGTACTAACGGTATATAGTGATAACACTGAGCTGTACTAACGATATATAACAATAAACCTGAGCTGTACTAACGGTACATAACAATAACACTGAGCTGCACTAAGAGCATATAACAATAACACTTAGCTGTACTAACGGTATATACCAGTAACACTGAGCTGTACTAACAGTATATAACATTAACACTGAGCTGTACTAACGGTATATAACAGTAAAACTGAGCTGTCCTAATTGTATATAACAGTACCACTGAGCTTTACTAACAGCATATAATAGTAACACTGAGCTGTACAAACGCTATTTAACAATAACACTGAGCTGTATTAACGGTATGTAACAGTAACAGTGAGCTGTACTAACGGTATATAACAATAACACTGAGCTGTACTGACGGTATATCACAAATAACACTGAGCTGTACTAACGGTATATAAGAGTAACACTGAGCTGTACTGACGGTTTATCACAAATAACACTGAGCTGTACTAACGGTATATAAGAGTAACACTGAGCTGTACTGACGGTATATAACATTAACACTGAGCTGTAATAACGGTATATAACAATAGCACTGAGCTGTACTAAAGGTATATACGAGTAACACCGAGCTGTACTAACGGTATATAAGAGTAACACTGAGCTGTACTAACAGTATATAACAATAACACTGAGCTGTACTAACTGTATATAAGAGTAACACTGAGCTGTACTAACGGTATATAACAATAACACTGAGCTAAAATAACGGTATATAACAGTAACACTGAGCTGTACTGACGGTATATAAGAGTAACACTGAGATGTACTAACGGTTTATAAGAGTAACACTGAGCTGTAATAACGGTATGTAACAGTAACACTGAGCTGTACTAAAGGTATATACCAATAACACTGAGCTGTACTGACGATATATAACAATAACACTGACCTGTACTAACGGTATATAACAGTAACACTGAGCTGTACTAACATCATATAACATTAAAACTGAGCTGTACTAACGGTATATAACAGTAACACTGAGCTGTACTAATTGTATATAAGAGTAACACTGAGCTTTACTAACAGCATATAATAGTAACACTGAGCTGTACTAACGGTATTTAACAATAACACTGAGCTGTACTAACAGCACATAACAGTAACACTGAGCTGTACTAACGGTATATAACAATAACACTGAGCTGTACTAACAGTATATAACAATAACACTGAGTTGTACTAACGGTATATAACATTAACACTGAGCCGTACTAACAGTATATAACAATACTACTGAGCTGTACTAGCGGTATATAACAATAATGCTGAGCTGTACTAACAGTATATAACATTAACACTGAGCTGTACTAACGGTATAAAACAGTAACACTGAGCTGTACTAACGGTATATAACATTAATACTGAGCTGTACTAGCGGTATATAACATTAACACTGAGCTGTACTAACAGTATATAACAATAATACTGAGCTGTACTAACGGTATATAACATTAACACTGAGCTGTATTAACGGTATATAACAATAATGCTGAGCTATAATAACGGTATATAACAGTAACACTGAGCTGTACTGACGGTATATAAGAGTAACACTGAGATGTACTAACGGTATATAACATTAATACTGAGCTGTACTAGCGGTATAAAACAGTAACACTGAGCTGTGCTAACGGTATATAACATTAATACTGAGCTGTACTAGCGGTATATAACATTAACACTGAGCTGTACTAACAGTATATAACAATAATACTGAGCTGTACTAACGGTATATAACATTAACACTGAGCTGTATTAACGGTATATAACAATAATGCTGAGCTATAATAACGGTATATAACAGTAACAATGAGCTGTACTAACGGTATATATCATTAACACTGAGCTGTACTAACGGTATATAACAATAACACTGAGCTAAAATAACGGTATATAACAGTAACACTGAGCTGTACTGACGGTATATAAGAGTAACACTGAGATGTACTAACGGTTTATAAGAGTAACACTGAGCTGTAATAACGGTATGTAACAGTAACACTGAGCTGTACTAAAGGTATATACCAATAACACTGAGCTGTACTGACGATATATAACAATAACACTGACCTGTACTAACGGTATATAACAGTAACACTGAGCTGTACTAACATCATATAACATTAAAACTGAGCTGTACTAACGGTATATAACAGTAACACTGAGCTGTACTAATGGTATATAAGAGTAACACTGAGCTTTACTAACAGCATATAATAGTAACACTGAGCTGTACTAACGGTATTTAACAATAACACTGAGCTGTACTAACAGCACATAACAGTAACACTGAGCTGTACTAACGGTATATAACAATAACACTGAGCTGTACTAACAGTATATAACAATAACACTGAGTTGTACTAACGGTATATAACATTAACACTGAGCCGTACTAACAGTATATAACAATACTACTGAGCTGTACTAGCGGTATATAACAATAATGCTGAGCTGTACTAACAGTATATAACATTAACACTGAGCTGTACTAACGGTATAAAACAGTAACACTGAGCTGTACTAACGGTATATAACATTAATACTGAGCTGTACTAGCGGTATATAACATTAACACTGAGCTGTACTAACAATATATAACAATAATACTGAGCTGTACTAACGGTATATAACATTAACACTGAGCTGTATTAACGGTATATAACAATAATGCTGAGCTGTACTAACGGTATATAACAGTAACAATGAGCTGTACTAACGGTATATAACATTAACACTGAGCTGTACTAATAGTATGTAAAATTAACACTGAGCTGTACTAACGGTATATAACAGTAACACTGAGCTGTACTAACGGTATATAACAGTAACACTGAGCTGTACTAACGGTATATAACAGTAACACTGAGCTTTACTAACAGTATATAACAATAAAACTGAGCTGTACTAACAGTATATAGCAGTAACACTGAGCTGTACTAACGGTATATAACATTAACACTGAGCTGTACTAACGGTATATAACAGTAACACTGAGCTGTACTAACAGTATATAACAGTAACACTGAGCTGTAATAACGGTATATAACATTAACACTGAGCTGTACTAACGGTATATAACATTAACACTGAGCTGTACTAACGTTATATAGCAATAATGTTGAGCTGTACTAACAGTATATAACAGTAACATTGAGCTGTACTAACAGTATATAACAGTAACACTGAGCTGTACTAACAGTATATAACAGTAACACTGAGCCGCACTAACAGTATGTAACAGTAACACTGAGCTGTACTAACGGTATATAGCAGTAACACTGAGCTGTACTAACGGTATATAACATTAACACTGAGCTGTAGTAATGGTATATAACATTAACACTGAGCTGTACTAACGGTATATAACATTAACACTGAGCTGTACTAACGGTATATAGCAGTAACACTGAGCTGTAGTAACGGTATATAACATTAACACTGAGCTGTACTAACAGTATGTAACAGTTACAGTCTCCCAGTGTGCACCGTCTCGTTGTTTAGAGGAAAAAGACATCATATAGGCTATCATCCAGTCCTCTTGGGTTTCACTGAAGCAGAGATGCTTGAATATGTTTTTGGCCTTTATTCAGGAGGTGGTTGTCAGAGAAGGGAGTGATCATGCACTCTTTTCATGTCTATTTTCTCTCCAAGGGAGATGGTTTAAAGAGTGCTGCAGATTATTTATAAACTAAATTAGAGAGTGCATGAGAGATTTAGGACTGGTGTGTTGATGGAGACTTGCTCCAAAATATATATTTACCTCAAACACATCACTTTTGACCAAAGAATAAATCATCAGCCTCATCCCAAAACAATTATTTTCAAATTATTTTCAAGATCACAGTTCTGTAAATGTGTTATTGATGTGAAGCTCAATTTACCACGGGATATATTCTCTATGTAGCAATCATTATGCATTCCTTCGTCACCAGGTGTCAAGAATGCGAAACAATAATCAAGCACTCACATGCAATTTGTTTTGTGATAGCGTTGCACTGTTTTCGATTACGATTGGACGAGGCATGAAACTCCCCTGTCAAATCTCGCTACCCAATTCAATTATCTTTCTAATCAACTGCTCCATTGCAGCAAGAATGAAACACAATGCTGTTTAATTAGCAGTGCTGTTTCTCAATGCTCTGATCCATGTGTATTCTCTCCGGGCCTCTTCTCTTCTCATGCTACACTAGCACTCCTCACCGAACCCTAAGTCTCAATGCTCAAACTCCCCGACGACCGATCCTCTTCACTTTCTGATTGGTTAAGCAATACCCAAAAAATAGAACCATTTGCCTCCCTTGACTGTAGATAAACTAGGCCTACAAGAATGTTTTTTTACATTAAGAAGATCAAGAGGATATCAGCCCCACTCGAGTAGGTGTGTCTCGATCAACTTTCCAAGGGCCACTTCAGCTGCATCCAACAGACTATTAGCATGTATTGACACATTATGTGTTGTTTTGGCTCTGTACTCCAGCACTTTGGATTTGAAATGATACAAGGAGTATGTGGTTAAAGTGCAGACTGTCAGCTTTCATTTGTGGGTATTTTCATCCATATCGGAGGAACCGTTTATAAATTACAGCATTTTTGTACATAGTCCCCCTGTTTTAGGGGAGCAAAAGTATTGGGACAGATTCACTTATATGTGTATTAAAGTAGTAAATAGTTAAGTATTTGGTCCCATATCCGCAGCACGCAATGATTACATCAATCGTATGACCCTACACTATTGTTGGAACCATTTGCTGTTTGTTTTGGTTGGTTTTAAGATTATTTTGTGTGCAGTAGAAAATATTGGTAAATAATGTATGGTGTCATTTTGGAGTCACTTTTATAGTAAATAAGAATAAAATAAGTTTCTAAACACTTCTACATTAATGTGGGTGCTACCATGATTATGGATAATCTTAAATGAATCGTGAATAATGTAGAGTGAGAAAATTACAGACGCGCAAATATTATACCCCCCAAAAATGCTAACCTACCCTGTTATTGTAATGGTGAGAGGTTAGCATGTCTTGGGGGTATGATATAAAATGCTAACCTCCCCTGTTATTGTAATGGTGAGACTGTATGATATTTGTGCATCTGTAACTTTCTCACTCATCATTATTCACTATCCATTCAGGACTGTCCCCAAAAATGGTGTGACTTTGTATAAAAAATGCTGTAATTTCTAAACAGTCTGCACTTTAACCTCATAGTCATTGTAGTATTTCAAATCCAAAGTGCTGGAGTACAGAGGCAAAACAACAACAAAATGTGTCGCTGTCCCAATACTTTTGGAGCTCGTTGTACATTCTTAAAATGAAGAGTTTTGGAACACTAAAACTAGTGGCAACTGAGCTGCCAACAACATTAAGGAGACGAAACCTGAACTTTGCTGGAGTTTTGAAACACATGGGTCCAAAAGGGGTTATGACACAGATTTAAGGTGTTCTGAAACATGACTTGCTGTGTTGTAACACAACAAAGTCAGGAGTTGTGCAACATCTTGCCAGAGACTGGGAGCACTAACACAGAAAAGGTTGAAAACACTATGATGGTGTTTCTTATCCTGTCTAGTGCAGAATTATTTCCCTTCTTCTGGAGTTTCCAAATAGTGTAAATGTGAGGCTCTCCTCTTATTGTATTCCCTGCTCTTATTGTGTGTTTGTAAACTCCTCATTGATCATTCTAAAAGGTCAAATGTACGTTATTATGCTCAAACAAAGGACACAAGAAAATGTAGTTTTGTGAAAATACAAAATAATAATTTTGTCCAGGATGATAAAAATAATGAGTCCAAAATGAGTTTTTCAATAAATTATTGTGAAGCATCAAATGCTTTCTTTTTTATTTGCTAATCATCAAATGAAAAAATAATGTACGTCTTTCACATTTTTATATTGATGAAGACAGTTAAAAGATCTGTAAGTTATTTGTCATATTAATATTCTTCCAAATTCAGGGAAATGTGGCATTATATTTCACATTAATGGGAAAACAAAACAGGCAATGGCTGCTGTTAAAAGTAGCACTCATACAACACTTCAACCCAGGGTTCAATGTGATCCACCAGTCAACCATTATGCTAATGTCTCTGACCTGAGTCTTTACATTTAGATGATGGTACATGAAGGTTGTTCAGATGGATTGAATCACAGTACAGTTGAGTTAGATGATATGATTGACAGTTGACATTTCAGTTGGCATTAGTCTACGATCCTTGTCTTGATTGCCTCTGGTTCAGGATTGGCCATCCGGTGGGTAACTTGGTGTGAATATATGTATGTATGTATGTCAATTAGAAATGTCCTTGTTTTTTAAATAAAAGCTATTTTTTTGTCTTTTAAAATAACATCTAATTGATCAGAAATACAGTGTAGACATTGGTAATGTTGTAAATGACCATTGTAGCTGGAAACAGCTGATTTTTCGTGGAAAATCTACATAGGTGTTCCGAGACCCATTATCAGCAACCATCACCCCTGTGTTCCAATTTCACATTGTGTTAGCTAATCCAAGTTTATCATTTTAAAAGGCTAATTGATCATTAGAAAACCCTTTTGCAATGATGTTAGCACAGCTGAAAACTGTTGTTCTGATTAAAGAAGCATAAAACTGGCCTTCTTTAGACTAGTTGAGTATCTGGAGAATCAGCATTTGTGGGTTTGATTACAGGCTCAAAATGGCTAGAAACAAATATCTTTCTTCTGAAACACGTCAGTCTATTCTTGTTCTGAGAAATGAAGGCTGTTCCATGCGAGAAATTGCCAAGAAACTGAAGATCTCGTACAACGCTGTGTACTACTCCCTTCACAGAACAGCGTAAACTGGCTCTAACCAGAATAGAAAGAGGAGTGGGAGGCCCCAGTGCACAACTGAGCAAGAGGACAAGTACATTAGAGTGTCTAGTTTGAGAAACAGATGCCTCACAAGTCAACTGGCAGCTTCATTAAATAGTACCCTCAAAACACCAGTCTCAACGTCAACAGTGAAGAGACAACTCCGGGATGCTGGCCTATGTTTATTACAATGTTTACTACAACAACAGGAGCAGGCAAACAACAGATCAAGGCAGGCAGGGGTCCATAATCCAGAGTAGGGGCAAAGGTACAGAACGGCAGGCAGGCTCAGGGTCAGGTCAGGCAGAGGTCGGTAATCCAGAGGTGGGGCAAAAATCCCGGACGGCATGCAGGCTCAGGGTCAGGGTCAGGCAGAGTGGTCAGGCAGGTGGGCTCAGAGACAGGACAGGCAAGGGTCAAAACCAGGAGGGCGAGGAAAAGAGAGATTGGGGAAATGCTGGTTAACAAAACGCTGCTTGACTTGACAAACAAGACGAACTGGCAACAGACAAACAGAGAACACAGGTATAAATACACAGGGGATAATGGGAAGATGGGCGACACCTGGAGGGGGGTGGAGACAAGCACAAAGACAGGTGAAACAGACCAGGGTGTGACAGAAACCTATTCAATTCCCATTGTCTTCTTAAAAATGTTAATTCAAACATTGTCTGAAAATCTTAATCAATCAATATTTATGCTATAAACCATTGGCATTTTATGCAGCCTTTTACATGCATTGAAACATCAACAATGGTTTTCACAAGGCTCTCTTGAAAACACCAATATTCAGATTGGAGAACCAGAGTTCAGAGTACTTTCATTGTGTTTTAAAACAACAATATTCAGATTGGCGAACCAGAGTTCGGAGTACTTTCATTGTGTTTTAAAACACCAATATTCAGATTGGAGAACCAGAGTTCGGAGTACTTTCATTGTGTTTTAAAACACCAATATTCAGATTGGAGAACCAGAGTTCAGAGTACTTTCATTGTGTTTAAAACACCAATATTCAGATTGGAGAACTAGAGTTCGGAGTACTTTCATTGTGTTTAAAACACCAATATTCAGATTGGAGAACCAGAGTTCGGAGTACTTTCATTGTGTTTAAAACACCAATATTCAGATTGGAGAACTAGAGTTCGGAGTACTTCATTGTGTTTTAAAACACCAATATTCAGATTGGAGAACCAGAGTTCGGAGTACTTTCATTGTGTTTTAAAACACCAATATTCAGATTGGAGAACCAGGGTTCGTAGTACTTTCATTGTGTTTTAAAACACCAATATTCAGATTGGAGAACCAGAGTTCGGAGTACTTTCATTGTGTTTTAAAACACCAATATTCAGATTGGAGAACCAGAGTTCAGAGTACTTTCATTGTGTTTTAAACACCAATATTCAGATTGGAGAACCAGGGTTCGGAGTACTTTCATCGTGTTTTAAAACACCAATATTCAGATTGGAGAACCAGAGTTCAGAGTACTTTCATTGTGTTTTAAAACACCAATATTCAGATTGGAGAACCAGAGTTCAGAGTACTTTCATTGTGTTTTAAACAACAATATTCAGATTGGAGAACTAGAGTTCGGAGTACTTCATTGTGTTTTAAAACACCAATATTCAGATTGGAGAACTAGAGTTCGGAGTACTTTCATTGTGTTTAAAACACCAATATTCAGATTGGAGAACCAGAGTTCAGAGTACTTTCATTGTGTTTTAAAACACCAATATTCAGATTGGAGAACCAGAGTTCAGAGTACTTTCATTGTGTTTTGAAAGACATCCAGCGTATTATAACACTTCCATTAGGTTGACATTCAAACACCCTACAAACACCAGATCTCATCTTGGGAGCACTACTTCTCATGGCTTTACTACACAATGATTGTGTTCTGAGTCTAACTATTTATCCTTCTTATCCTCCATTATAAACAAAGTCAGAGAGAATAGTCCAGGAAAAGAAGAGCTACATTCACCCCTGATCTCCACGCTCCCGTCCCATAGTACATAAAGAGCTCCAGACCGACGGGAGCAGGACGGATGAAACCAAAACAATCCACAGCTAGTTCGGAAATCAAGCTCTCTGCCTGTCTCTTAAAGGAAGGAAAATAATATATCTGATGGTGGAAGTCTCGGAGAGAGAGCGGCGAGGGGTTGTTTAGGTCGACAGGATGGGCAAAGCTATTTGCAGGCACAACAGGCATGATGTGTTTATGAATGTTTCAAGATGTGGTGGAGGAGAAAAGTAAGGGTCTCATTGGAGAGAGAGAGAGAGATGCCTGGTTACCTTGCTTCTTGTTTGTCAGACACAATGGAAACGCTCGGGTAATTTATATTCTTAAATTGTTTTTAACAAGATAAGGCTGGAAGCATCCAAGGTCTTCTGACACGTCACTCCCAGGATGTGTGTATCTGCAGGCAGGGACACAGGGCAGATAGTCATTAAATAATCTGGGCAGAGAGAGGGGGAGATCACATAAGGCTACTGTCTGGCCCAGTGTAAATCATCCTAGTGGTTGGTCACCTACAGGTGTAGGATCTACATTTGATCACCCTGTTCCAGGCAAACTTTCCTCCTGCAATGCAGGACATTTAAAACGAGTAGTGTATTTGTCAAGGTTTCTGAAGTTTGAAATTTCCACTTTGACATTTCAAACTTGATTTTCCCTTATGAAAAATGTATCAACCCATACAAAAAAGTAAATTCATTGTATTAATCCACATAATAATTACAGTTTCTGTTGCTGCATGATTATTTTCCTGCTGTAGCAAACTGGCTCAAATTAAGATCCTACATCTGTACTGCTAATAGACCACCGTGTACTACAGCAGCTAACACTAATTACAGCTACAGGTGTAGGATCTTAGTTTGAGCTAGTTGCTACAGCAGGAAAATAATTCTGCAGCAATAGGAAATGTGAATTAATGTGTAAATGTATAAATTAATCACAGTTTTTGTAGGAGTTGATACATTTTTTGTTTTTGTTCAGTTCTGAAATGTTTAATCGGAAATTACAACCTTTGAAGCCTTTTTAAATCTTGAATACACATTTGCATTTCCTGCTGAGCAGGAAGATTCTCAGCAATTTAAAGAGTAATCAAGTTAAGATCATACATCTGTACCTGCAGGGGAACACAGGATATACTACTATAGGGGAGGTACAGCTAACACACCAGCGTGTCCAGGAGCAGCAAACACTATAGCTATTAGCTACACACCTTGTGTTGGAACTTGGAGCATTACAGGAGAGGCAGCTATAGGGAACACAGGATACAGGGCTGGGTCCTCCAAGAGCAGGTAACACTATACAACTACCTAGGTTGTCCACTAGGTGAGCCACAATGAGAAACTATATCAGGGATGGCAACTTTGATGGGGGTGGGGGCCACAAAAAACATGAACTCATCATGAGGGGCTGCAGTGGCTCGTGGGTCTGCGTACCCACATCCATACCCCCCAGGGCCAGACTACCTACCCCATTTCATGCAATTCTACTCATTCTCTCATGGAGCAGAGAGAAACATTTGCAGTTTTATAGCTAATTTCCTGCAATTCTACACATTTTGCCGTAGGGTGGAGGCAAATGTTTGCCATTTTTATGATAATTGACGCTCAATGGACTCCACGCCGGTCGATAAATGACCATGCTTACGACCATGCTTACTACAAGTTTAGGTAGTTGGCCGCCAGACTAATTTACCAATCCCAAAAACATTTTCTGACGTGGGCTAATTGAACTTAATTTCAAAATTACACCTTGTGCGTTCCATTATTCTAACTCTCAATAGTAAGTTGAGACCCTGACTGTATACACGGTATATTATTACACTGTATATTATTTTTCAATTGTTCCGCAGGACCTACAAAAGGGAGGCCGCGGCCCACATGCAGCCCACGTGCCGCTAGTTGTCCATCCATGCTCTATATAAAACCTCTGTAGACCAGTCCTCCTACTTCAAAGGAGCACTTTATCAGAGGAACGTAAACAGTTGAAACATTTAATAGTGTAGCAAGATCAAGGGTGTGGGGTTTCCACATCACCAAGTTCAATAACAAAACCGGCACCAGTAGCACAAACAGAACGCAAATGAGAAGTTTATTCGGGATTTTCATACACTGGGGAAGAGGGGGAAATGCACCAATCACCTCACAATCCACAAGCCATTCTCGTTTGTTCATTCCATTTTCCAGGGGTAATCCTCACAGTCAGATCCTCAGCCAATCCGGTACACAAGCTGGTTACTCCAACAGTCCAGGTCACAACATGTAATCACACAGCTCTAGCTGTGCCCCTTTGTGCAGGCTGCTTCCTCCTCTATTCCCCAGCACTCCCTGGCTTAACGACCCACAGCCTTTCCTCGTTGGGGCAGGAAGTCCATATAAGGCTTGAGGCTGGAGCCAGCTACCTGCAAGATATCACTCCTCAATTACCACTCCCCTCACCTCTCCCTGCCATCTGCCACAACACATTCAATTGAAACACCCCAAACTGGTTGCAACCGCTCAAACAGTGCAATCATGTATGAATTGCTGTGTGTTATCAACAGATCCATTAAGCAGGGCCAGACTATCACATTTGGGGCCCTGGGGCACCTACCTCCAGGCTGCCCCCCAACCCCCCAAAAAATATATATATATTCTAGGAAAATATATTTATTTTGAAAAGCATCTAACGTCCTAAACACATTTGACCATGGGGCAGAGAGAAAAATGAACCGTGTGAGGCTGAGAGAACATTTTACCCAGAACATTTTACCCAGAACATTTTACCCAGAACATTTTACCCAGAACATTTAAAGATCATTTCCTGCAATTCTACACATTTTGCCATTGCTTTCATTTGCCATCATATTTACCCCTAATATTTACAATTTGATGGAGGTACGAGGGTCTTAATGGCAGGGGCCCTCGACATCCAGCCCTGCCATGAAGACCCTCATACCTCCATCAAGTTGTACATTTTAGGGGTAAATATATATGCTGTTTGATTTCTGCATCTATTGTAGACTATGAAATGTGCTTTGTGCATATAATTGTGATGTACTGAAATGTCGTTTGATGGGATTTTTAATTGATTATGTATTTCTTTGTGTATTGATTATGTATTTGTTTATATATTGAACATGTGTTTCTTTCGTTCCTTTTGTTTCCATAAAAGCCATCTAAGGACCGGTGTTGAATGGCTTCTCTCTACAGAGTGGAGTGGTGGCTTCTCTCTACAAAGTGGATCGGTGGCTTCTCTCTACAGTGGATCGGTGACTTCTCTCTACAGAGTGGAGCGGTGGCTTCTCTCTACAGAGTGGAGCAGTGGCTTCTCTCTACAAAGTGGATCGGTGACTTCCCTCTACAGAGTGTGGAGAGGTGGCTTCTCTCTACAGAGTGGCGTGGTGGCTTCTCTCTACAGTGTGGAGCGGTGGCTTCTCTCTCTACAGAATGTTGAGCGGTGGCGTTTTTCTGCGGTGTGGAGTGTTGGCTTGTCTCTACAGTGTGGAGCGGTGGCTTCTCTCTCTACACAGTGTGGAGCGGTGGCTTCTCTCTCTACAGTGTGGAGCGGTGGCTTCTCTCTCTACACAGTGTGGAGCGGTGGCTTCTCTCTCTACGGAGTGTGGAGCGGTGGCTTCTCTCTCTACGGAGTGTGGAGCGGTGGCTTCTCTCTCTACAGTGTGGAGCGGTGGCTTCTCTCTCTACAGAGTGTGGAGCGGTGGCTTCTCTTTCTACAGTGTGGAGCGGTGGCTTCTCTCTCTACAGTGTGGAGCGGTGGCTTCTCTCTCTACACAGTGTGGAGCGGTGGCTACTCTTTCTACGGAGTGTGGAGCGGTGGCTTCTCTCTCTACGGAGTGTGGAGCGGTGGCTTCTCTCTCTACGGAGTGTGGAGCGGTGGCTTCTCTCTACACAGTGTGGAGCGGTGGCTTCTCTCTCTGCACAGTGTGGAGCGGTGGCTTCTCTATCTACGGAGTGTGGAGCGGTGGCTTCTCTTTCTACGGAGTGTGGAGCGGTGGCTTCTCTCTCTACACGGTGTGGAGCGGTGGCTTCTCTCTCTACGGATTGTGGAGCGGTGGTTTCTCTCTCTATGGAGTGTGGAGCGGTGGCTTCTCTCTCTACGGAGTGTGGAGCGGTGGCTTCTCTATCTACGGAGTGTGGAGCGGTGGCTTCTCTCTACGGAGTGTGGAGCGGGGGCTTCTCTCTACACAGTGTGCAGCCGTGGCTTCTCTCTACGGAGTGTGGAGCGGTGGCTTCTCTCTCTACGGAGTGTGGAGCGGTGGCTTCTCTTTCTACGGAGTTTGGAGCGGTGGCTTCTCTCTCTACGGAGTGTGGAGCGGTGGCTTCTCTCTCTACGGAGTTTGGAGCGGTGGCTTCTCTCTCTGCGGAGTGTGGAGCGGTGGCTTCTCTCTCTACGGAGTGTGGAGCGGTGGCTTCTCTTTCTACGGAGTTTGGAGCGGTGGCTTCTCTCTCTACACAGTGTGGAGCGGTGGCTTCTCTCTACACAGTGTGGAGCGGTGGCTTCTCTCTCTACACAGTGTGGAGCGGTGGCTTCTCTCTGTACACAGTGTGGAGCGGTGGCTTCGCTCTCTACACAGTGTGGAGCGGTGGCTTCTCTCTCTACACAGTGTGGAGCGGTGGCTTCTCTCTCTACACAGTGTGGAGTGATGGCTTCTCTCTCTAGGCAGTGTGGAGCGGTGGCTTCTCTCTCTACGGAGTGTGGAGCGCTGGCTTCTCTCTCTACACAGTGTGGAGTGGTGGCTTCTCTCTCTACAGTGTGGAGCAGTGGCTTCTCTCTCTACACAGTGTGGAGCGGTGGCTTCTCTCTCTACAGAGTGTGGAGCGGTGGCTTCTCTCTCTACAGAGTGTGGAGCGGTGGCTTCTCTCTCTACACAGTGTGGAGCGGTGGCTTCTCTCTACACAGTGTGGAGCGGTGGCTTCTCTCTCTACACAGTGTGGAGCGGTGGCTGCTCTCTCTACACAGTGTGGAGCGGTGGCTTCTCTCTGTACACAGTGTGGAGCGGTGGCTTCGCTCTCTACACAGTGTGGAGCGGTGGCTTCTCTCTCTACACAGTGTGGAGCGCTGGCTTCTCTCTCTACACAGTGTGGAGTGGTGGCTTCTCTCTCTACAGTGTGGAGCAGTGGCTTCTCTCTCTACACAGTGTGGAGCGGTGGCTTCTCTCTCTACACAGTGTGGAGCGGTGGCTGCTCTCTCTACACAGTGTGGAGCGGTGGCTTCTCTCTGTACACAGTGTGGAGCGGTGGCTTCTCTCTCTAGGCAGTGTGGAGCGGTGGCTTCTCTCTCTACGGAGTGTGGAGCGCTGGCTTCTCTCTCTACACAGTGTGGAGTGGTGGCTTCTCTCTCTACAGTGTGGAGCAGTGGCTTCTCTCTCTACACAGTGTGGAGCGGTGGCTTCTCTCTCTACAGAGTGTGGAGCGGTGGCTTCTCTCTCTACAGAGTGTGGAGCGGTGGCTTCTCTCTCTACGGAGTTTGGAGCGGTGGCTTCTCTCTCTACACGGTGTGGAGCGGTGGCTTCTCTCTCTACACAGTGTGGAGCGGTGGCTTCTCTCTCTACAGAGTGTGGAGCGGTGGCTACTCTCTCTACAGAGTGTGGAGCAGTGGCTTCTCTCTCTACACAGTGTGGAGCGGTGGCTTCTCTCTCTACGGAGTGTGGAGCGGTGGCTTCTCTCTCTACGGAGTGTGGAGCGGTGGCTTCTCTCTCTAAACAGTGTGGAGCGGTGGCTTCTCTCTCTACGGAGTGTGGAGCAGTGGCTTCTCTCTCTACGGAGTGTGGAGCGGTGGCTTCTCTCTACGGAGTGTGGAGCGGTGGCTTCTCTCTCTATGGAGTGTGGAGCGGTGGCTTCTCTCTCTACAGTGTGGAGCGGTGGCTTCTCTTTCTACAGTGTGGAGCGGTGGCTTCTTTCTCTACAGTGTGGAGCGGTGGCTACTCTCTCTACGGATTGTGGAGCGGTGGCTTCTCTCTCTACGGAGTGTGGAGCGGTGGCTTCTCTCTACGGAGTGTGGAGCGGGGGCTTCTCTCTCTAAGGAGTGTGGAGTGGTGGCTTCTCTCTCTACAGAGTGTGGAGCGGTGCTTCTCTCTCTACACAGTGTGGAGCCGTGGCTTCTCTCTACGGAGTGTGAGGCGGTGGCTTCTCTCTCTACGGCGTGTGGAGCGGTGGCTTCTCTCTCTACGGAGTGTGTAGCGGTGGCTTCTCTCTCTACGGAGTGTGGAGCGGTGGCTTCTCTCTCTACGGAGTGTGGAGCGGTGGTTTCTCTCTCTACAAAGTGTGGAGCGGTGGCTTCTCTCTCTACACAGTGTGGAGCGGTGGCTTCTCTCTCTACACAGTGTGGAGCGGTGGCTTCTCTCTCTACAGAGTGTGGAGTGGTGGCTTCTTTCTCTACAGAGTGTGGAGCAGTGGCTTCTCTCTCTACGGAGTGTGGAGCGGTGGCCTCTCTCTCTACACAGTGTGGAGCGGTGGCTTCTTTCTCTAAGGAGTGTGGAGCGGTGGCTTCTCTCTCTACGGAGTGTGGAGCGGTGGCTTCTCTCTCTACAGTGTGGAGCGGTGGCTTCTCTCTCTACACAGTGTGGAGCGGTGGCTTCTCTCTCTACACAGTGTGGAGCGGTGGCTTCTCTCTCTACAGTGTGGAGCGGTGGCTTCTCTCTCTACACAGTGTGGAGCGGTGGCTTCTCTGTCTACAGTGTGGAGCGGTGGCTTCTCTCTCTACGGAGTGTGGAGCGGTGGCTTCTCTCTCTACGGAGTGTGGAGCGGTGGCTTCTCTCTCTACAGTGTGGAGCGGTGGCTTCTCTCTCTACAGAGTGTGGAGCGGTGGCTCCTCTTTCTACAGTGTGGAGCGGTGGCTTCTCTCTCTACAGTGTGGAGCGGTGGCTTCTCTCTCTACACAGTGTGGAGCGGTGGCTACTCTTTCTACGGAGTGTGGAGCGGTGGCTTCTCTCTCTACGGAGTGTGGAGCGGTGGCTTCTCTCTCTACGGAGTGTGGAGCGGTGGCTTCTCTCTACACAGTGTGGAGCGGTGGCTTCTCTCTCTGCACAGTGTGGAGCGGTGGCTTCTCTATCTACGGAGTGTGGAGCGGTGGCTTCTCTTTCTACGGAGTGTGGAGCGGTGGCTTCTCTCTCTACACGGTGTGGAGCGGTGGCTTCTCTCTCTACGGATTGTGGAGCGGTGGTTTCTCTCTCTATGGAGTGTGGAGCGGTGGCTTCTCTCTCTACGGAGTGTGGAGCGGTGGCTTCTCTATCTACGGAGTGTGGAGCGGTGGCTTCTCTCTACGGAGTGTGGAGCGGGGGCTTCTCTCTACGGAGTGTGGAGCGGGGGCTTCTCTCTCTACGGAGTGTGGAGCGGTGGCTTCTCTCTACACAGTGTGCAGCCGTGGCTTCTCTCTACGGAGTGTGGAGCGGTGGCTTCTCTCTCTACGGAGTGTGGAGCGGTGGCTTCTCTCTCTACACAGTGTGGAGCGGTGGCTTCTCTCTCTACAGAGTGTGGAGCGGTGGCTTCTCTCTCTACAGAGTGTGGAGCGGTGGCTTCTCTCTCTACGGAGTTTGGAGCGGTGGCTTCTCTCTCTACACGGTGTGGAGCGGTGGCTTCTCTCTCTACACAGTGTGGAGCGGTGGCTTCTCTCTCTACAGAGTGTGGAGCGGTGGCTACTCTCTCTACAGAGTGTGGAGCAGTGGCTTCTCTCTCTACACAGTGTGGAGCGGTGGCTTCTCTCTCTACGGAGTGTGGAGCGGTGGCTTCTCTCTCTACGGAGTGTGGAGCGGTGGCTTCTCTCTCTAAACAGTGTGGAGCGGTGGCTTCTCTCTCTACGGAGTGTGGAGCAGTGGCTTCTCTCTCTACGGAGTGTGGAGCGGTGGCTTCTCTCTACGGAGTGTGGAGCGGTGGCTTCTCTCTCTATGGAGTGTGGAGCGGTGGCTTCTCTCTCTACAGTGTGGAGCGGTGGCTTCTCTTTCTACAGTGTGGAGCGGTGGCTTCTTTCTCTACAGTGTGGAGCGGTGGCTACTCTCTCTACAGAGTGTGGAGTGGTGGCTTCTTTCTCTACAGAGTGTGGAGCAGTGGCTTCTCTCTCTACGGAGTGTGGAGCGGGGGCTTCTCTCTCTAAGGAGTGTGGAGTGGTGGCTTCTCTCTCTACAGAGTGTGGAGCGGTGCTTCTCTCTCTACACAGTGTGGAGCCGTGGCTTCTCTCTACGGAGTGTGAGGCGGTGGCTTCTCTCTCTACGGCGTGTGGAGCGGTGGCTTCTCTCTCTACGGAGTGTGTAGCGGTGGCTTCTCTCTCTACGGAGTGTGGAGCGGTGGCTTCTCTCTCTACGGAGTGTGGAGCGGTGGTTTCTCTCTCTACAAAGTGTGGAGCGGTGGCTTCTCTCTCTACACAGTGTGGAGCGGTGGCTTCTCTCTCTACACAGTGTGGAGCGGTGGCTTCTCTCTCTACAGAGTGTGGAGTGGTGGCTTCTTTCTCTACAGAGTGTGGAGCAGTGGCTTCTCTCTCTACGGAGTGTGGAGCGGTGGCTTCTTTCTCTAAGGAGTGTGGAGCGGTGGCTTCTCTCTCTACGGAGTGTGGAGCGGTGGCTTCTCTCTCTACAGTGTGGAGCGGTGGCTTCTCTCTCTACACAGTGTGGAGCGGTGGCTTCTCTCTCTACACAGTGTGGAGCGGTGGCTTCTCTCTCTACAGTGTGGAGCGGTGGCTTCTCTCTCTACACAGTGTGGAGCGGTGGCTTCTCTGTCTACAGTGTGGAGCGGTGGCTTCTCTCTCTACGGAGTGTGGAGCGGTGGCTTCTCTCTCTACGGAGTGTGGAGCGGTGGCTTCTCTCTCTACGGAGTGTGGAGCGGTGGCTTCTCTCTCTACAGTGTGGAGCGGTGGCTTCTCTCTCTACAGAGTGTGGAGCGGTGGCTTCTCTTTCTACAGTGTGGAGCGGTGGCTTCTCTCTCTACAGTGTGGAGCGGTGGCTTCTCTCTCTACACAGTGTGGAGCGGTGGCTACTCTTTCTACGGAGTGTGGAGCGGTGGCTTCTCTCTCTACGGAGTGTGGAGCGGTGGCTTCTCTCTCTACGGAGTGTGGAGCGGTGGCTTCTCTCTACACAGTGTGGAGCGGTGGCTTCTCTCTCTGCACAGTGTGGAGCGGTGGCTTCTCTATCTACGGAGTGTGGAGCGGTGGCTTCTCTTTCTACGGAGTGTGGAGCGGTGGCTTCTCTCTCTACACGGTGTGGAGCGGTGGCTTCTCTCTCTACGGATTGTGGAGCGGTGGTTTCTCTCTCTATGGAGTGTGGAGCGGTGGCTTCTCTCTCTACGGAGTGTGGAGCGGTGGCTTCTCTATCTACGGAGTGTGGAGCGGTGGCTTCTCTCTACGGAGTGTGGAGCGGGGGCTTCTCTCTACGGAGTGTGGAGCGGGGGCTTCTCTCTCTACGGAGTGTGGAGCGGTGGCTTCTCTCTACACAGTGTGCAGCCGTGGCTTCTCTCTACGGAGTGTGGAGCGGTGGCTTCTCTCTCTACGGAGTGTGGAGCGGTGGCTTCTCTTTCTACGGAGTTTGGAGTGGTGGCTTCTCTCTCTACGGAGTGTGGAGCGGTGGCTTCTCTCTCTACGGAGTTTGGAGCGGTGGCTTCTCTCTCTGCGGAGTGTGGAGCGGTGGCTTCTCTCTCTACGGAGTGTGGAGCGGTGGCTTCTCTTTCTACGGAGTTTGGAGCGGTGGCTTCTCTCTCTACACAGTGTGGAGCGGTGGCTTCTCTCTACACAGTGTGGAGCGGTGGCTTCTCTCTCTACACAGTGTGGAGCGGTGGCTTCTCTCTGTACACAGTGTGGAGCGGTGGCTTCGCTCTCTACACAGTGTGGAGCGGTGGCTTCTCTCTCTACACAGTGTGGAGCGGTGGCTTCTCTCTCTACACAGTGTGGAGTGATGGCTTCTCTCTCTAGGCAGTGTGGAGCGGTGGCTTCTCTCTCTACGGAGTGTGGAGCGCTGGCTTCTCTCTCTACACAGTGTGGAGTGGTGGCTTCTCTCTCTACAGTGTGGAGCAGTGGCTTCTCTCTCTACACAGTGTGGAGCGGTGGCTTCTCTCTCTACAGAGTGTGGAGCGGTGGCTTCTCTCTCTACAGAGTGTGGAGCGGTGGCTTCTCTCTCTACACAGTGTGGAGCGGTGGCTTCTCTCTACACAGTGTGGAGCGGTGGCTTCTCTCTCTACACAGTGTGGAGCGGTGGCTTCTCTCTCTACACAGTGTGGAGCGGTGGCTTCTCTCTCTACACAGTGTGGAGTGATGGCTTCTCTCTCCAGGCAGTGTGGAGCGGTGGCTTCTCTCTCTACGGAGTGTGGAGCGCTGGCTTCTCTCTCTACACAGTGTGGAGTGGTGGCTTCTCTCTCTACAGTGTGGAGCAGTGGCTTCTCTCTCTACACAGTGTGGTGCGGTGGCTTCTCTCTCTACAGAGTGTGGAGCGGTGGCTTCTCTCTCTACAGAGTGTGGAGCGGTGGCTTCTCTCTCTACGGAGTTTGGAGCGGTGGCTTCTCTCTCTACACGGTGTGGAGCGGTGGCTTCTCTCTCTACACAGTGTGGAGCGGTGGCTTCTCTCTCTACAGAGTGTGGAGCGGTGGCTACTCTCTCTACAGAGTGTGGAGCAGTGGCTTCTCTCTCTACACAGTGTGGAGCGGTGGCTTCTCTCTCTACGGAGTGTGGAGCGGTGGCTTCTCTCTCTACGGAGTGTGGAGCGGTGGCTTCTCTCTCTACACAGTGTGGAGCGGTGGCTTCTCTCTCTACGGAGTGTGGAGCAGTGGCTTCTCTCGCTACGGAGTGTGGAGCGGTGGCTTCTCTCTACGGAGTGTGGAGCGGTGGCTTCTCTCTCTATGGAGTGTGGAGCGGTGGCTTCTCTCTCTACAGTGTGGAGCGGTGGCTTCTCTTTCTACAGTGTGGAGCGGTGGCTTCTTTCTCTACAGTGTGGAGCGGTGGCTACTCTCTCTACGGATTGTGGAGCGGTGGCTTCTCTCTCTACGGAGTGTGGAGCGGTGGCTTCTCTCTACGGAGTGTGGAGCGGGGGCTTCTCTCTCTAAGGAGTGTGGAGTGGTGGCTTCTCTCTCTACAGAGTGTGGAGCGGTGGCTTCTCTCTCTACACAGTGTGGAGCCGTGGCTTCCCTCTACGGAGTGTGAGGCGGTGGCTTCTCTCTCTACGGCGTGTGGAGCGGTGGCTTCTCTCTCTACGGAGTGTGTAGCGGTGGCTTCTCTCTCTACGGAGTGTGGAGCGGTGGCTTCTCTCTCTACGGAGTGTGGAGCGGTGGTTTCTCTCTCTACACAGTGTGGAGCGGTGGCTTCTCTCTCTACACAGTGTGGAGCGGTGGCTTCTCTCTCTACACAGTGTGGAGCGGTGGCTTCTCTCTCTACAGAGTGTGGAGTGGTGGCTTCTTTCTCTACAGAGTGTGGAGCAGTGGCTTCTCTCTCTACGGAGTGTGGAGCGGTGGCCTCTCTCTCTACACAGTGTGGAGCGGTGGCTTCTTTCTCTAAGGAGTGTGGAGCGGTGGCTTCTCTCTCTACGGAGTGTGGAGCGGTGGCTTCTCTCTCTACGGAGTGTGGAGCGGTGGCTTCTCTCTCTACGGAGTGTGGAGCGGTGGCTTCTCTCTCTACGGAGTGTGGAGCGGTGGCTTCTCTCTCTACGGAGTGTGAGGCGGTGGCTTCTCTCTCTACGGAGAGTGGAGCGGTGGCTTCTCTCTATAAGGAGTGTGGAGCGGTGGCTTCTCTCTCTACGGAGTGTGGAGCGGTGGCTTCTCTCTCTGCGGAGTGTGGAGCGGTGGCTTCTCTCTCTACGGAGTGTGGAGCGGTGGCTTCTCTCTCTACACAGTGTGGAGCGGTGGCTTCTCTCTCTACGGAGTGTGGAGCGGTGGCTTCTCTCTCTGCGGAGTGTGGAGCGGTGGCTTCTCTCTCTAAGGAGTGTGGAGCGGTGGTTTCTCTCTCTACACAGTGTGGAGCGGTGGCTTCTCTCTCTACGGAGTGTGGAGCGGTGGCTTCTCTCTCTACGGAGTGTGGAGCGGTGGTTTCTCTCTCTACACAGTGTGGAGCGGTGGCTTCTCTCTCTACACAGTGTGGAGCGGTGGCTTCTCTCTCTACACAGTGTGGAGCGGTGGCTTCTCTCTCTACAGTGTGGAGCGGTGGCTTCTCTCTCTACGGATTGTGGAGCAGTGGTTTCTCTCTCTATGGAGTGTGGAGCGGTAGGTTCTCTCTCTACGGAGTGTGGAGCGGTGGCTTCTCTCTACGGAGTGTGGAGCGGGGGCTTCTCTCTCTACGGAGTGTGGAGCGGGGGCTTCTCTCTCTACGGAGTGTGGAGCGGTGGCTTCTCTCTCTACACAGTGTGGAGCGGTGGTTTCTCTCTCTATAGTGTGGAGCTGTGGCTTCTCTCTCTACGGAGTGTGGGGCGGTGGCTTCTCTCTCTACGGAGTGTGGAGCGGTGGCTTCTCTCTACGGAGTGTGGAGCGGGGGCTTCTCTCTCTACAGAGTGTGGAGCGGTGGCTTCTCTCTACACAGTGTGAAGCGGTGGCTTCTCTCTACGGAGTGTGGAGCGGTGGCTTCTCTCTCTCCACAGTGTGGAGCGGTGGCTTCTCTCTACACAGTGTGGAGCGGTGGCTTCTCTCTCTATGGAGTGTGGAGCTGTGGCTTCTCTCTCTACGGAGTGTGGAGCGGTGGATTCTCTCTCTACGGAGTGTGGAGCGGTGGCTTCTCTCTACACAGTGTGGAGTGGTGGCTTCTCTCTCTACACAGTGTGGAGCGGTGGCTTCTCTCTCTAGGCAGTTTGGAGCGGTGGCTTCTCTCTCTACACAGTGTGGAGCGGTGGCTTCTCTCTCTACACAGTGTGGAGCGGTGGCTTCTCTCTACACAGTGTGGAGCGGTGGCTTCTCTCTCTACACAGTGTGGAGCGGTGGCTTCTCTCTCTACACAGTGTGGAGCGGTGGCTTCTCTCTCTAGGCAGTTTGGAGCGGTGGCTTCTCTCTCTACACAGTGTGGAGCGGTGGCTTCTCTCTCTACGCAGTGTGGAGCGGTGGCTTCTCTCTCTACGCAGTGTGGAGCGGTGGCTTCTCTCTCTATGTAGTGTGGAGCGGTGGCTTCTCTCTCTACTGAGTGTGTTGCGGTGGCTTCTCTCTCTACGGAGTGTGGAGCGGTGGCTTCTCTCTCTAGGCAGTGTGGAGCGGTGGCTTCTCTCTCTACGGAGTGTTGAGCGGTGGCTTCTCTCTCTACGGAGTGTGGAGCGGTGGCTTCTCTCTCTACACAGTGTGGAGCGGTGGCTTCTCTCTCTACGGAGTGTGGAGCGGTGGTTTCTCTCTCTACACAGTGTGGAGCGGTGGCTTCTCTCTCTACACAGTGTGGAGCGGTGGCTTCTCTCTCTACACAGTGTGGAGCGGTGGCTTCTCTCTCTACAGAGTGTGGAGTGGTGGCTTCTTTCTCTACAGAGTGTGGAGCAGTGGCTTCTCTCTCTACGGAGTGTGGAGCGGTGGCCTCTCTCTCTACACAGTGTGGAGCGGTGGCTTCTTTCTCTAAGGAGTGTGGAGCGGTGGCTTCTCTCTCTACGGAGTGTGGAGCGGTGGCTTCTCTCTCTACGGAGTGTGGAGCGGTGGCTTCTCTCTCTACGGAGTGTGGAGCGGTGGCTTCTCTCTCTACGGAGTGTGGAGCGGTGGCTTCTCTCTCTACGGAGTGTGAGGCGGTGGCTTCTCTCTCTACGGAGAGTGGAGCGGTGGCTTCTCTCTATAAGGAGTGTGGAGCGGTGGCTTCTCTCTCTACGGAGTGTGGAGCGGTGGCTTCTCTCTCTGCGGAGTGTGGAGCGGTGGCTTCTCTCTCTACGGAGTGTGGAGCGGTGGCTTCTCTCTCTACACAGTGTGGAGCGGTGGCTTCTCTCTCTACGGAGTGTGGAGCGGTGGCTTCTCTCTCTGCGGAGTGTGGAGCGGTGGCTTCTCTCTCTAAGGAGTGTGGAGCGGTGGTTTCTCTCTCTACACAGTGTGGAGCGGTGGCTTCTCTCTCTACGGAGTGTGGAGCGGTGGCTTCTCTCTCTACGGAGTGTGGAGCGGTGGTTTCTCTCTCTACACAGTGTGGAGCGGTGGCTTCTCTCTCTACACAGTGTGGAGCGGTGGCTTCTCTCTCTACACAGTGTGGAGCGGTGGCTTCTCTCTCTACAGTGTGGAGCGGTGGCTTCTCTCTCTACGGATTGTGGAGCAGTGGTTTCTCTCTCTATGGAGTGTGGAGCGGTAGGTTCTCTCTCTACGGAGTGTGGAGCGGTGGCTTCTCTCTACGGAGTGTGGAGCGGGGGCTTCTCTCTCTACGGCGTGTGGAGCGGGGGCTTCTCTCTCTACGGAGTGTGGAGCGGTGGCTTCTCTCTCTACACAGTGTGGAGCGGTGGTTTCTCTCTCTATAGTGTGGAGCGGTGGTTTCTCTCTCTATAGTGTGGAGCTGTGGCTTCTCTCTCTACGGAGTGTGGAGCGGTGGCTTCTCTCTCTACGGAGTGTGGAGCGGTGGCTTCTCTTTCTACGGAGTTTGGAGTGGTGGCTTCTCTCTCTACGGAGTGTGGAGCGGTGGCTTCTCTCTCTACGGAGTTTGGAGCGGTGGCTTCTCTCTCTGCGGAGTGTGGAGCGGTGGCTTCTCTCTCTACGGAGTGTGGAGCGGTGGCTTCTCTTTCTACGGAGTTTGGAGCGGTGGCTTCTCTCTCTACACAGTGTGGAGCGGTGGCTTCTCTCTACACAGTGTGGAGCGGTGGCTTCTCTCTCTACACAGTGTGGAGCGGTGGCTTCTCTCTGTACACAGTGTGGAGCGGTGGCTTCGCTCTCTACACAGTGTGGAGCGGTGGCTTCTCTCTCTACACAGTGTGGAGCGGTGGCTTCTCTCTCTACACAGTGTGGAGTGATGGCTTCTCTCTCTAGGCAGTGTGGAGCGGTGGCTTCTCTCTCTACGGAGTGTGGAGCGCTGGCTTCTCTCTCTACACAGTGTGGAGTGGTGGCTTCTCTCTCTACAGTGTGGAGCAGTGGCTTCTCTCTCTACACAGTGTGGAGCGGTGGCTTCTCTCTCTACAGAGTGTGGAGCGGTGGCTTCTCTCTCTACAGAGTGTGGAGCGGTGGCTTCTCTCTCTACACAGTGTGGAGCGGTGGCTTCTCTCTACACAGTGTGGAGCGGTGGCTTCTCTCTCTACACAGTGTGGAGCGGTGGCTTCTCTCTCTACACAGTGTGGAGCGGTGGCTTCTCTCTCTACACAGTGTGGAGTGATGGCTTCTCTCTCCAGGCAGTGTGGAGCGGTGGCTTCTCTCTCTACGGAGTGTGGAGCGCTGGCTTCTCTCTCTACACAGTGTGGAGTGGTGGCTTCTCTCTCTACAGTGTGGAGCAGTGGCTTCTCTCTCTACACAGTGTGGAGCGGTGGCTTCTCTCTCTACAGAGTGTGGAGCGGTGGCTTCTCTCTCTACAGAGTGTGGAGCGGTGGCTTCTCTCTCTACGGAGTTTGGAGCGGTGGCTTCTCTCTCTACACGGTGTGGAGCGGTGGCTTCTCTCTCTACACAGTGTGGAGCGGTGGCTTCTCTCTCTACAGAGTGTGGAGCGGTGGCTACTCTCTCTACAGAGTGTGGAGCAGTGGCTTCTCTCTCTACACAGTGTGGAGCGGTGGCTTCTCTCTCTACGGAGTGTGGAGCGGTGGCTTCTCTCTCTACGGAGTGTGGAGCGGTGGCTTCTCTCTCTACACAGTGTGGAGCGGTGGCTTCTCTCTCTACGGAGTGTGGAGCAGTGGCTTCTCTCGCTACGGAGTGTGGAGCGGTGGCTTCTCTCTACGGAGTGTGGAGCGGTGGCTTCTCTCTCTATGGAGTGTGGAGCGGTGGCTTCTCTCTCTACAGTGTGGAGCGGTGGCTTCTCTTTCTACAGTGTGGAGCGGTGGCTTCTTTCTCTACAGTGTGGAGCGGTGGCTACTCTCTCTACGGATTGTGGAGCGGTGGCTTCTCTCTCTACGGAGTGTGGAGCGGTGGCTTCTCTCTACGGAGTGTGGAGCGGGGGCTTCTCTCTCTAAGGAGTGTGGAGTGGTGGCTTCTCTCTCTACAGAGTGTGGAGCGGTGGCTTCTCTCTCTACACAGTGTGGAGCCGTGGCTTCCCTCTACGGAGTGTGAGGCGGTGGCTTCTCTCTCTACGGCGTGTGGAGCGGTGGCTTCTCTCTCTACGGAGTGTGTAGCGGTGGCTTCTCTCTCTACGGAGTGTGGAGCGGTGGCTTCTCTCTCTACGGAGTGTGGAGCGGTGGTTTCTCTCTCTACACAGTGTGGAGCGGTGGCTTCTCTCTCTACACAGTGTGGAGCGGTGGCTTCTCTCTCTACACAGTGTGGAGCGGTGGCTTCTCTCTCTACAGAGTGTGGAGTGGTGGCTTCTTTCTCTACAGAGTGTGGAGCAGTGGCTTCTCTCTCTACGGAGTGTGGAGCGGTGGCCTCTCTCTCTACACAGTGTGGAGCGGTGGCTTCTTTCTCTAAGGAGTGTGGAGCGGTGGCTTCTCTCTCTACGGAGTGTGGAGCGGTGGCTTCTCTCTCTACGGAGTGTGGAGCGGTGGCTTCTCTCTCTACGGAGTGTGGAGCGGTGGCTTCTCTCTCTACGGAGTGTGGAGCGGTGGCTTCTCTCTCTACGGAGTGTGAGGCGGTGGCTTCTCTCTCTACGGAGAGTGGAGCGGTGGCTTCTCTCTATAAGGAGTGTGGAGCGGTGGCTTCTCTCTCTACGGAGTGTGGAGCGGTGGCTTCTCTCTCTGCGGAGTGTGGAGCGGTGGCTTCTCTCTCTACGGAGTGTGGAGCGGTGGCTTCTCTCTCTACACAGTGTGGAGCGGTGGCTTCTCTCTCTACGGAGTGTGGAGCGGTGGCTTCTCTCTCTGCGGAGTGTGGAGCGGTGGCTTCTCTCTCTAAGGAGTGTGGAGCGGTGGTTTCTCTCTCTACACAGTGTGGAGCGGTGGCTTCTCTCTCTACGGAGTGTGGAGCGGTGGCTTCTCTCTCTACGGAGTGTGGAGCGGTGGTTTCTCTCTCTACACAGTGTGGAGCGGTGGCTTCTCTCTCTACACAGTGTGGAGCGGTGGCTTCTCTCTCTACACAGTGTGGAGCGGTGGCTTCTCTCTCTACAGTGTGGAGCGGTGGCTTCTCTCTCTACGGATTGTGGAGCAGTGGTTTCTCTCTCTATGGAGTGTGGAGCGGTAGGTTCTCTCTCTACGGAGTGTGGAGCGGTGGCTTCTCTCTACGGAGTGTGGAGCGGGGGCTTCTCTCTCTACGGAGTGTGGAGCGGGGGCTTCTCTCTCTACGGAGTGTGGAGCGGTGGCTTCTCTCTCTACACAGTGTGGAGCGGTGGTTTCTCTCTCTATAGTGTGGAGCTGTGGCTTCTCTCTCTACGGAGTGTGGGGCGGTGGCTTCTCTCTCTACGGAGTGTGGAGCGGTGGCTTCTCTCTACGGAGTGTGGAGCGGGGGCTTCTCTCTCTACAGAGTGTGGAGCGGTGGCTTCTCTCTACACAGTGTGAAGCGGTGGCTTCTCTCTACGGAGTGTGGAGCGGTGGCTTCTCTCTCTCCACAGTGTGGAGCGGTGGCTTCTCTCTACACAGTGTGGAGCGGTGGCTTCTCTCTCTATGGAGTGTGGAGCTGTGGCTTCTCTCTCTACGGAGTGTGGAGCGGTGGATTCTCTCTCTACGGAGTGTGGAGCGGTGGCTTCTCTCTACACAGTGTGGAGTGGTGGCTTCTCTCTCTACACAGTGTGGAGCGGTGGCTTCTCTCTCTAGGCAGTTTGGAGCGGTGGCTTCTCTCTCTACACAGTGTGGAGCGGTGGCTTCTCTCTCTACACAGTGTGGAGCGGTGGCTTCTCTCTACACAGTGTGGAGCGGTGGCTTCTCTCTCTACACAGTGTGGAGCGGTGGCTTCTCTCTCTACACAGTGTGGAGCGGTGGCTTCTCTCTCTAGGCAGTTTGGAGCGGTGGCTTCTCTCTCTACACAGTGTGGAGCGGTGGCTTCTCTCTCTACGCAGTGTGGAGCGGTGGCTTCTCTCTCTACGCAGTGTGGAGCGGTGGCTTCTCTCTCTATGTAGTGTGGAGCGGTGGCTTCTCTCTCTACTGAGTGTGTTGCGGTGGCTTCTCTCTCTACGGAGTGTGGAGCGGTGGCTTCTCTCTCTAGGCAGTGTGGAGCGGTGGCTTCTCTCTCTACGGAGTGTTGAGCGGTGGCTTCTCTCTCTACGGAGTGTGGAGCGGTGGCTTCTCTCTCTACACAGTGTGGAGCGGTGGCTTCTCTCTCTACGGAGTGTGGAGCGGTGGTTTCTCTCTCTACACAGTGTGGAGCGGTGGCTTCTCTCTCTACACAGTGTGGAGCGGTGGCTTCTCTCTCTACACAGTGTGGAGCGGTGGCTTCTCTCTCTACAGAGTGTGGAGTGGTGGCTTCTTTCTCTACAGAGTGTGGAGCAGTGGCTTCTCTCTCTACGGAGTGTGGAGCGGTGGCCTCTCTCTCTACACAGTGTGGAGCGGTGGCTTCTTTCTCTAAGGAGTGTGGAGCGGTGGCTTCTCTCTCTACGGAGTGTGGAGCGGTGGCTTCTCTCTCTACGGAGTGTGGAGCGGTGGCTTCTCTCTCTACGGAGTGTGGAGCGGTGGCTTCTCTCTCTACGGAGTGTGGAGCGGTGGCTTCTCTCTCTACGGAGTGTGAGGCGGTGGCTTCTCTCTCTACGGAGAGTGGAGCGGTGGCTTCTCTCTATAAGGAGTGTGGAGCGGTGGCTTCTCTCTCTACGGAGTGTGGAGCGGTGGCTTCTCTCTCTGCGGAGTGTGGAGCGGTGGCTTCTCTCTCTACGGAGTGTGGAGCGGTGGCTTCTCTCTCTACACAGTGTGGAGCGGTGGCTTCTCTCTCTACGGAGTGTGGAGCGGTGGCTTCTCTCTCTGCGGAGTGTGGAGCGGTGGCTTCTCTCTCTAAGGAGTGTGGAGCGGTGGTTTCTCTCTCTACACAGTGTGGAGCGGTGGCTTCTCTCTCTACGGAGTGTGGAGCGGTGGCTTCTCTCTCTACGGAGTGTGGAGCGGTGGTTTCTCTCTCTACACAGTGTGGAGCGGTGGCTTCTCTCTCTACACAGTGTGGAGCGGTGGCTTCTCTCTCTACACAGTGTGGAGCGGTGGCTTCTCTCTCTACAGTGTGGAGCGGTGGCTTCTCTCTCTACGGATTGTGGAGCAGTGGTTTCTCTCTCTATGGAGTGTGGAGCGGTAGGTTCTCTCTCTACGGAGTGTGGAGCGGTGGCTTCTCTCTACGGAGTGTGGAGCGGGGGCTTCTCTCTCTACGGCGTGTGGAGCGGGGGCTTCTCTCTCTACGGAGTGTGGAGCGGTGGCTTCTCTCTCTACACAGTGTGGAGCGGTGGTTTCTCTCTCTATAGTGTGGAGCTGTGGCTTCTCTCTCTACGGAGTGTGGGGCGGTGGCTTCTCTCTCTACGGAGTGTGGAGCGGTGGCTTCTCTCTACGGAGTGTGGAGCGGGGGCTTCTCTCTCTACAGAGTGTGGAGCGGTGGCTTCTCTCTACACAGTGTGAAGCGGTGGCTTCTCTCTACGGAGTGTGGAGCGGTGGCTTCTCTCTCTCCACAGTGTGGAGCGGTGGCTTCTCTCTACACAGTGTGGAGCGGTGGCTTCTCTCTCTACACAGTGTGGAGCGGTGGCTTCTCTCTCTATGGAGTGTGGAGCGGTGGCTTCTCTCTCTACGGAGTGTGGAGCGGTGGATTCTCTCTCTACGGAGTGTGGAGCGGTGGCTTCTCTCTACACAGTGTGGAGTGGTGGCTTCTCTCTCTACACAGTGTGGAGCGGTGGCTTCTCTCTCTAGGCAGTTTGGAGCGGTGGCTTCTCTCTCTACACAGTGTGGAGCGGTGGCTTCTCTCTCTACACAGTGTGGAGCGGTGGCTTCTCTCTACACAGTGTGGAGCGGTGGCTTCTCTCTCTACACAGTGTGGAGCGGTGGCTTCTCTCTCTACACAGTGTGGAGCGGTGGCTTCTCTCTCTAGGCAGTTTGGAGCGGTGGCTTCTCTCTCTACACAGTGTGGAGCGGTGGCTTCTCTCTCTACGCAGTGTGGAGCGGTGGCTACACTCTCTAGGCAGTGTGGAGCGGTGCCTTCTCTCTCTAGGCAGTGTGGAGCGGTGGCTTCTCTCTCTACGCAGTGTGGAGCGGTGGCTTCTCTCTCTATGTAGTGTGGAGCGGTGGCTTCTCTCTCTACTGAGTGTGTTGCGGTGGCTTCTCTCTCTACGGAGTGTGGAGCGGTGGCTTCTCTCTCTAGGCAGTGTGGAGCGGTGGCTTCTCTCTCTACGGAGTGTTGAGCGGTGGCTTCTCTCTCTACGGAGTGTGGAGCGGTGGCTTCTCTCTCTACACAGTGTGGAGCGGTGGCTTCTCTCTCTACGGAGTGTGGAGCGGTGGCTTCTCTCTCCACGGAGTGTGGAGCGGTGGCTTCTCTCTCTACGGAGTGTGGAGCGGTGGCTTCTCTCTCTACACAGTGTGGAGCGGTGGCTTCTCTCTCTACGGAGTGTGGAGCGCTGGCTTCTCTCTCTACACAGTGTGGAGTGGTGGCTTCTCTCTCTACAGTGTGGAGCAGTGGCTTCTCTCTCTACACAGTGTGGAGCGGTGGCTTCTCTCTCTACAGAGTGTGGAGCGGTGGCTTCTCTCTCTACAGAGTGTGGAGCGGTGGCTTCTCTCTCTACGGAGTTTGGAGCGGTGGCTTCTCTCTCTACACGGTGTGGAGCGGTGGCTTCTCTCTCTACACAGTGTGGAGCGGTGGCTTCTCTCTCTACAGAGTGTGGAGCGGTGGCTACTCTCTCTACAGAGTGTGGAGCAGTGGCTTCTCTCTCTACACAGTGTGGAGCGGTTGCTTCTCTCTCTACGGAGTGTGGAGCGGTGGCTTCTCTCTCTACGGAGTGTGGAGCGGTGGCTTCTCTCTCTACACAGTGTGGAGCGGTGGCTTCTCTCTCTACGGAGTGTGGAGCAGTGGCTTCTCTCGCTACGGAGTGTGGAGCGGTGGCTTCTCTCTACGGAGTGTGGAGCGGTGGCTTCTCTCTCTATGGAGTGTGGAGCGGTGGCTTCTCTCTCTACAGTGTGGAGCGGTGGCTTCTCTTTCTACAGTGTGGAGCGGTGGCTTCTTTCTCTACAGTGTGGAGCGGTGGCTACTCTCTCTACGGATTGTGGAGCGGTGGCTTCTCTCTCTACGGAGTGTGGAGCGGTGGCTTCTCTCTACGGAGTGTGGAGCGGGGGCTTCTCTCTCTAAGGAGTGTGGAGTGGTGGCTTCTCTCTCTACAGAGTGTGGAGCGGTAGCTTCTCTCTCTACACAGTGTGGAGCCGTGGCTTCTCTCTACGGAGTGTGAGGCGGTGGCTTCTCTCTCTACGGCGTGTGGAGCGGTGGCTTCTCTCTCTACGGAGTGTGTAGCGGTGGCTTCTCTCTCTACGGAGTGTGGAGCGGTGGCTTCTCTCTCTACGGAGTGTGGAGCGGTGGTTTCTCTCTCTACACAGTGTGGAGCGGTGGCTTCTCTCTCTACACAGTGTGGAGCGGTGGCTTCTCTCTCTACACAGTGTGGAGCGGTGGCTTCTCTCTCTACAGAGTGTGGAGTGGTGGCTTCTTTCTCTACAGAGTGTGGAGCAGTGGCTTCTCTCTCTACGGAGTGTGGAGCGGTGGCCTCTCTCTCTACACAGTGTGGAGCGGTGGCTTCTTTCTCTAAGGAGTGTGGAGCGGTGGCTTCTCTCTCTACGGAGTGTGGAGCGGTGGCTTCTCTCTCTACGGAGTGTGGAGCGGTGGCTTCTCTCTCTACGGAGTGTGGAGCGGTGGCTTCTCTCTCTACGGAGTGTGGAGCGGTGGCTTCTCTCTCTACGTAGTGTGAGGCGGTGGCTTCTCTCTCTACGGAGAGTGGAGCGGTGGCTTCTCTCTATAAGGAGTGTGGAGCGGTGGCTTCTCTCTCTACGGAGTGTGGAGCGGTGGCTTCTCTCTCTGCGGAGTGTGGAGCGGTGGCTTCTCTCTCTACGGAGTGTGGAGCGGTGGCTTCTCTCTCTACACAGTGTGGAGCGGTGGCTTCTCTCTCTACGGAGTGTGGAGCGGTGGCTTCTCTCTCTGCGGAGTGTGGAGCGGTGGCTTCTCTCTCTAAGGAGTGTGGAGCGGTGGTTTCTCTCTCTACACAGTGTGGAGCGGTGGCTTCTCTCTCTACGGAGTGTGGAGCGGTGGCTTCTCTCTCTACGGAGTGTGGAGCGGTGGCTTCTCTCTCTACGGAGTGTGGAGCGGTGGCTTCTCTCTCTACGGAGTGTGGAGCGGTGGCTTCTCTCTCTACGTAGTGTGAGGCGGTGGCTTCTCTCTCTACGGAGAGTGGAGCGGTGGCTTCTCTCTATAAGGAGTGTGGAGCGGTGGCTTCTCTCTCTACGGAGTGTGGAGCGGTGGCTTCTCTCTCTGCGGAGTGTGGAGCGGTGGCTTCTCTCTCTACGGAGTGTGGAGCGGTGGCTTCTCTCTCTACACAGTGTGGAGCGGTGGCTTCTCTCTCTACGGAGTGTGGAGCGGTGGCTTCTCTCTCTGCGGAGTGTGGAGCGGTGGCTTCTCTCTCTAAGGAGTGTGGAGCGGTGGTTTCTCTCTCTACACTGTGTGGAGCGGTGGCTTCTCTCTCTACGGAGTGTGGAGCGGTGGCTTCTCTCTCTACGGAGTGTGGAGCGGTGGTTTCTCTCTCTACACAGTGTGGAGCGGTGGCTTCTCTCTCTACACAGTGTGGAGCGGTGGCTTCCCTCTCTACACAGTGTGGAGCGGTGGCTTCTCTCTCTACAGTGTGGAGCGGTGGCTTCTCTCTCTACGGATTGTGGAGCAGTGGTTTCTCTCTCTATGGAGTGTGGAGCGGTAGGTTCTCTCTCTACGGAGTGTGGAGCGGTGGCTTCTCTCTACGGAGTGTGGAGCGGGGGCTTCTCTCTCTACGGAGTGTGGAGCGGGGGCTTCTCTCTCTACGGAGTGTGGAGCGGTGGCTTCTCTCTCTACACAGTGTGGAGCGGTGGTTTCTCTCTCTATAGTGTGGAGCTGTGGCTTCTCTCTCTACGGAGTGTGGGGCGGTGGCTTCTCTCTCTACGGAGTGTGGAGCGGTGGCTTCTCTCTACGGAGTGTGGAGCGGGGGCTTCTCTCTCTACAGAGTGTGGAGCGGTGGCTTCTCTCTACACAGTGTGAAGCGGTGGCTTCTCTCTACGGAGTGTGGAGCGGTGGCTTCTCTCTCTCCACAGTGTGGAGCGGTGGCTTCTCTCTCTACACAGTGTGGAGCGGTGGCTTCTCTCTCTATGGAGTGTGGAGCGGTGGCTTCTCTCTCTACGGAGTGTGGAGCGGTGGATTCTCTCTCTACGGAGTGTGGAGCGGTGGCTTCTCTCTACACAGTGTGGAGTGGTGGCTTCTCTCTCTACACAGTGTGGAGCGGTGGCTTCTCTCTCTAGGCAGTTTGGAGCGGTGGCTTCTCTCTCTACACAGTGTGGAGCGTTGGCTTCTCTCTCTACACAGTGTGGAGCGGTGGCTTCTCTCTACACAGTGTGGAGCGGTGGCTTCTCTCTCTACACAGTGTGGAGCGGTGGCTTCTCTCTCTACACAGTGTGGAGCGGTGGCTTCTCTCTCTAGGCAGTTTGGAGCGGTGGCTTCTCTCTCTACACAGTGTGGAGCGGTGGCTTCTCTCTCTACGCAGTGTGGAGCGGTGGCTACACTCTCTAGGCAGTGTGGAGCGGTGCCTTCTCTCTCTAGGCAGTGTGGAGCGGTGGCTTCTCTCTCTACGCAGTGTGGAGCGGTGGCTTCTCTCTCTATGTAGTGTGGAGCGGTGGCTTCTCTCTCTATGTAGTGTGGAGCGGTGGCTTCTCTCTCTACTGAGTGTGTTGCGGTGGCTTCTCTCTCTACGGAGTGTGGAGCGGTGGCTTCTCTCTCTAGGCAGTGTGGAGCGGTGGCTTCTCTCTCTACGGAGTGTTGAGCGGTGGCTTCTCTCTCTACGGAGTGTGGAGCGGTGGCTTCTCTCTCTACACAGTGTGGAGCGGTGGCTTCTCTCTCTACGGAGTGTGGAGCGGTGGCTTCTCTCTCCACGGAGTGTGGAGCGGTGGCTTCTCTCTCTACGGAGTGTGGAGCGGTGGCTTCTCTGTACGGAGTGTGGAGCGGGGGCTTCTCTCTCTACGGAGTGTGGAGCGGTGGCTTCTCTCTCTACACAGTGTGAGGCGGTGGCTTCTCTCTACGGAGTGTGGAGCGGTGGCTTCTCTCTCTACGGAGTGTGGAGCGGTGGCCTCTCTCTCTACACAGTGTGGAGCGGTGGCTTCTTTCTCTAAGGAGTGTGGAGCGGTGGCTTCTCTCTCTACGGAGTGTGGAGCGGTGGCTTCTCTCTCTACGGAGTGTGGAGCGGTGGCTTCTCTCTCTACGGAGTGTGGAGCGGTGGCTTCTCTCTCTACGGAGTGTGGAGCGGTGGCTTCTCTCTCTACGTAGTGTGAGGCGGTGGCTTCTCTCTCTACGGAGAGTGGAGCGGTGGCTTCTCTCTATAAGGAGTGTGGAGCGGTGGCTTCTCTCTCTACGGAGTGTGGAGCGGTGGCTTCTCTCTCTGCGGAGTGTGGAGCGGTGGCTTCTCTCTCTACGGAGTGTGGAGCGGTGGCTTCTCTCTCTACACAGTGTGGAGCGGTGGCTTCTCTCTCTACGGAGTGTGGAGCGGTGGCTTCTCTCTCTGCGGAGTGTGGAGCGGTGGCTTCTCTCTCTAAGGAGTGTGGAGCGGTGGTTTCTCTCTCTACACAGTGTGGAGCGGTGGCTTCTCTCTCTACGGAGTGTGGAGCGGTGGCTTCTCTCTCTACGGAGTGTGGAGCGGTGGCTTCTCTCTCTACGGAGTGTGGAGCGGTGGCTTCTCTCTCTACGGAGTGTGGAGCGGTGGCTTCTCTCTCTACGTAGTGTGAGGCGGTGGCTTCTCTCTCTACGGAGAGTGGAGCGGTGGCTTCTCTCTATAAGGAGTGTGGAGCGGTGGCTTCTCTCTCTACGGAGTGTGGAGCGGTGGCTTCTCTCTCTGCGGAGTGTGGAGCGGTGGCTTCTCTCTCTACGGAGTGTGGAGCGGTGGCTTCTCTCTCTACACAGTGTGGAGCGGTGGCTTCTCTCTCTACGGAGTGTGGAGCGGTGGCTTCTCTCTCTGCGGAGTGTGGAGCGGTGGCTTCTCTCTCTAAGGAGTGTGGAGCGGTGGTTTCTCTCTCTACACAGTGTGGAGCGGTGGCTTCTCTCTCTACGGAGTGTGGAGCGGTGGCTTCTCTCTCTACGGAGTGTGGAGCGGTGGTTTCTCTCTCTACACAGTGTGGAGCGGTGGCTTCTCTCTCTACACAGTGTGGAGCGGTGGCTTCCCTCTCTACACAGTGTGGAGCGGTGGCTTCTCTCTCTACAGTGTGGAGCGGTGGCTTCTCTCTCTACGGATTGTGGAGCAGTGGTTTCTCTCTCTATGGAGTGTGGAGCGGTAGGTTCTCTCTCTACGGAGTGTGGAGCGGTGGCTTCTCTCTACGGAGTGTGGAGCGGGGGCTTCTCTCTCTACGGAGTGTGGAGCGGGGGCTTCTCTCTCTACGGAGTGTGGAGCGGTGGCTTCTCTCTCTACACAGTGTGGAGCGGTGGTTTCTCTCTCTATAGTGTGGAGCTGTGGCTTCTCTCTCTACGGAGTGTGGGGCGGTGGCTTCTCTCTCTACGGAGTGTGGAGCGGTGGCTTCTCTCTACGGAGTGTGGAGCGGGGGCTACTCTCTCTACAGAGTGTGGAGCGGTGGCTTCTCTCTACACAGTGTGAAGCGGTGGCTTCTCTCTACGGAGTGTGGAGCGGTGGCTTCTCTCTCTCCACAGTGTGGAGCGGTGGCTTCTCTCTACACAGTGTGGAGCGGTGGCTTCTCTCTCTACACAGTGTGGAGCGGTGGCTTCTCTCTCTATGGAGTGTGGAGCGGTGGCTTCTCTCTCTACGGAGTGTGGAGCGGTGGATTCTCTCTCTACGGAGTGTGGAGCGGTGGCTTCTCTCTACACAGTGTGGAGTGGTGGCTTCTCTCTCTACACAGTGTGGAGCGGTGGCTTCTCTCTCTAGGCAGTTTGGAGCGGTGGCTTCTCTCTCTACACAGTGTGGAGCGGTGGCTTCTCTCTCTACACAGTGTGGAGCGGTGGCTTCTCTCTACACAGTGTGGAGCGGTGGCTTCTCTCTCTACACAGTGTGGAGCGGTGGCTTCTCTCTCTACACAGTGTGGAGCGGTGGCTTCTCTCTCTAGGCAGTTTGGAGCGGTGGCTTCTCTCTCTACACAGTGTGGAGCGGTGGCTTCTCTCTCTACGCAGTGTGGAGCGGTGGCTACACTCTCTAGGCAGTGTGGAGCGGTGCCTTCTCTCTCTAGGCAGTGTGGAGCGGTGGCTTCTCTCTCTACGCAGTGTGGAGCGGTGGCTTCTCTCTCTATGTAGTGTGGAGCGGTGGCTTCTCTCTCTATGTAGTGTGGAGCGGTGGCTTCTCTCTCTACTGAGTGTGTTGCGGTGGCTTCTCTCTCTACGGAGTGTGGAGCGGTGGCTTCTCTCTCTAGGCAGTGTGGAGCGGTGGCTTCTCTCTCTACGGAGTGTTGAGCGGTGGCTTCTCTCTCTACGGAGTGTGGAGCGGTGGCTTCTCTCTCTACACAGTGTGGAGCGGTGGCTTCTCTCTCTACGGAGTGTGGAGCGGTGGCTTCTCTCTCCACGGAGTGTGGAGCGGTGGCTTCTCTCTCTACGGAGTGTGGAGCGGTGGCTTCTCTGTACGGAGTGTGGAGCGGGGGCTTCTCTCTCTACGGAGTGTGGAGCGGTGGCTTCTCTCTCTACACAGTGTGAGGCGGTGGCTTCTCTCTACGGAGTGTGGAGCGGTGGCTTCTCTCTCTACGGAGTGTGGAGCGGTGGCATCTCTCTACACAGTGTGTAGCGGTGGCTTCTCTCTCTACACAGTGTGGAGCGGTGGCTTCTCTCTCTACACAGTGTGGAGCGGTGGCTTCTCTCTCTACGGAGTGTGGAGCGGTGGCTTCTCTCTCTACGGAGTGTGGAGTGGTGGCTTCTCTCTATACAGTGCGGAGCGGTGGCTTCTCTCTCTACACAGTGTGGAGCGGTGGCTTCTCTCTCTACACAGTGTGGAGCTGTGGCTTCTCTCTCTAGGCAGTGTGGAGCGGTGACTTCTCTCTCTACACAGTGTGGAGCTGTGGCTTCTCTCTCTACGCAGTGTGGAGCGGTGGCTTCTCTCTCTTGGCAGTGTGGAGCGGTGGCTTCTCTCTCTACAGAGTGTGGAGCGGTAGCTTCTCTCTCTACACAGTGTGGAGCGGTGGCTTCTCTCTCTACAGAGTGTGGAGCGGTAGCTTCTCTCTCTACAGAGTGTGAGGCGGTGGCTTCTCTCTCTACGGAGTGTGGAGCGGTGACTTCTCTCTCTACAGTGTGGAGCGGTAGCTTCTCTCTCTACAGAGTGTGGAAAGGCGGCTTCCCTTTCTACAGAGTGTGGAAAGGCGGCTTCTCTCTACAGAGTGTGGTTGTGGCTTCTCTCTGCAGAGTGTTGAGCGGTAGCTTCTCTCTATGCAGGGTGAAGCGTGGCTTATCTCTACAGAGTGTATCGGTGGCTTCTCTCTACAAAGTGAAGCGGTGGCTTCTCTCTCTCTACAGAGTGTGGAGTGTTGGGTTCTCTCTCTACAGAGTGTGTGGAGCGGTGGCTTCTCTCTACAGAGTGTGAGGAGGTGGCTTCTCTTTACAAAGTGTGGAGTGGTGGCTACTCTCAACAGAGTGTGGAGAGTTGGCTTCTCTTAACAGAGTGTGGAGCATTGGCTACTCTCAACAGTGTGGAGAGTTGGCTTCTCTCAACAGAGTGTGGAGCATTGGCTTCTCTTTACAAAGTGTGGAGCGGTGGCTTCTCTCTACAGACTGTGGAGAGGTGGATTCTCTCTACAGAGTGTGGAGCGGTGGGTTCTCTCTACAGAGTGTGGGGCGGTGGATTCTCTCTACAGAGTGGAGCGGTGTGTTCTCTCTACAGAGTGTGGGGCGGTGGATTCTCTCTACAGAGTGTGGAGAGTTGGCTTCTCTCAACAGAGTGTGGAGCATTGGCTTCTCTCTCTACGGAGTGTGGAGCGGTGGGTTCTCTCTACAGTGTGGAGCGGTGGATTCTCTCTACAGAGTGTGGAGCGGTGGATTCTCTCTACAGAGTGTGGAGCGGTGGGTTCTCTCTACAGTGTGGAGCGCTGGGTTCTCTCTACAGAGTGTGGAGCGGTGGATTCTCTCTACAGAGTGTGGAGCGGTGGATTCTCTCTACAGAGTGTGGAGCGGTGGGTTCTCTCTACAGTGTGGAGCGCTGTGTTCTCTCTACAGAGTGTGGAGCGGTGGGTTCTCTCTACAGAGTGTGGAGCGGTGTGTTCTCTCTACAGTGTGGAGCGGTGGGTTGTCTCTACAGTGTGGAGCGGTGGGTTGTCTCTACAGTGTGGAGCGGTGTGTTCTCTCTACAGTGTGGAGCGGTGTGTTCTCTATACAGTGTGGAGCGGTGTGTTCTCTATACAGTGTGGAGCGGTGTGTTCTCTATACAGTGTGGAGCGGTGTGTTCTCTATACAGTGTGGAGCGGTGTGTTCTCTCTACAGTGTGGAGCGGTGTGTTCTCTATACAGTGTGGAGCTGTGTTTTCTCTCTACGGATTGTGGAGCGGTGGCTTCTCTCTCTACGGAGTGTGGAGCGGTGGCTTCTCTCTCTACACAGTGTGGAGCGGTGGCTTCTCTCTCTACAGTGTGGAGCGGTGGCTTCTCTCTCTACACAGTGTGGAGCGGTGGCTTCTCTCTCTACAGAGTGTGGAGCGGTGGCTTCTCTCTCTACAGAGTGTGGAGCGGTGGCTTCTCTCTCTACGGAGTGTGGAGCGGTGGCTTCTCTCTCTACACAGTGTGGAGCGGTGGCTTCTCTCTCTACGGAGTGTGGAGCAGTGGCTTCTCTCTCTACGGAGTGTGGAGCGGTGGCTTCTCTCTACGGAGTGTGGAGCGGTGGCTTCTCTCTCTACGCAGTGTGGAGCGGTGGCTTCTCTCTCTACACAGTGTGGAGCGGTGGCTTCTCTCTCTACACAGTGTGGAGCGGTGGCTTCTCTCTCTACAGAGTGTGGAGCGGTGGCTTCTCTCTCTACAGAGTGTGGAGCGGTGGCTTCTCTGTCTACGGAGTGTGGAGCGGTGGCTTCTCTCTCTACACAGTGTGGAGCGGTGGCTTCTCTCTCTACGGAGTGTGGAGCAGTGGCTTCTCTCTCTACGGAGTGTGGAGCGGTGGCTTCTCTCTACGGAGTGTGGAGCGGTGGCTTCTCTCTCTACGCAGTGTGGAGCGGTGGCTTCTCTCTCTACACAGTGTGGAGCGGTGGCTTCTCTCTCTACACAGTGTGGAGCGGTGGCTTCTCTCTCTGCGGAGTGTGGAGCGGTGGCTTCTCTCTCTACGGAGTGTGGAGCAGTGGCTTCTCTCTCTACGGAGTGTGGAGCGGTGGCTTCTCTCTCTACACAGTGTGGAGCGGTGGCTTCTCTCTCTACGGAGTGTGGAGCGGTGGCTTCTCTCTCTACGGAGTGTGGAGCGGTGGCTTCTCTCTCTACACAGTGTGGAGCGGTGGCTTCTCTCTCTACGGAGTGTGGAGCAGTGGCTTCTCTCTCTACAGAGTGTGGAGCGGTGGCTTCTCTCTCTACATTGTGGAGCGGTGGCTTCTCTCTCTACAGAGTGTGGAGCGGTGGCTTCTCTCTCTACAGAGTGTGGAGCGGTGGCTTCTCTCTCTACGGAGTGTGGAGCGGTGTCTTCTCTCTACAGAGTGTGGAGCGGTGGGTTCTCTCTACAGAGTGTGGAGCGGTGGATTCTCTCTACAGAGTGTGGAGCGGTGTGTTCTCTATACAGTGTGGAGCGGTGTGTTCTCTCTACAGAGTGTGGAGCGGTGGATTCTCTCTACAGAGTGTGGAGCGGTGTGTTCTCTATACAGTGTGGAGCGGTGTGTTCTCTCTACAGAGTGTGGAGCGGTGTGTTCTCTATACAGTGTGGAGCGCTGGGTTCTCTCTACAGAGTGTGGAGCGGTGGATTCTCTCTACAGAGTGTGGAGCGGTGGATTCTCTCTACAGAGTGTGGAGCGGTGGATTCTCTCTACAGAGTGTGGAGCGGTGGGTTCTCTCTACAGTGTGGAGCGCTGGGTTCTCTCTACAGAGTGTGGAGCGGTGGATTCTCTCTACAGAGTGTGGAGCGGTGGATTCTCTCTACAGAGTGTGGAGCGGTGGGTTCTCTCTACAGTGTGGAGCGCTGTGTTCTCTCTACAGAGTGTGGAGCGGTGGGTTCTCTCTACAGAGTGTGGAGCGGTGTGTTCTCTCTACAGTGTGGAGCGGTGGGTTGTCTCTACAGTGTGGAGCGGTGGGTTGTCTCTACAGTGTGGAGCGGTGTGTTCTCTCTACAGTGTGGAGCGGTGTGTTCTCTATACAGTGTGGAGCGGTGTGTTCTCTATACAGTGTGGAGTGGTGTGTTCTCTATACAGTGTGGAGCGGTGTGTTCTCTATACAGTGTGGAGCGGTGTGTTCTCTCTACAGTGTGGAGCGGTGTGTTCTCTATACAGTGTGGAGCTGTGTTTTCTCTCTACGGATTGTGGAGCGGTGGCTTCTCTCTCTACGGAGTGTGGAGCGGTGGCTTCTCTCTCTACACAGTGTGGAGCGGTGGCTTCTCTCTCTACAGTGTGGAGCGGTGGCTTCTCTCTCTACACAGTGTGGAGCGGTGGCTTCTCTCTCTACAGAGTGTGGAGCGGTGGCTTCTCTCTCTACAGAGTGTGGAGCGGTGGCTTCTCTCTCTACGGAGTGTGGAGCGGTGGCTTCTCTCTCTACACAGTGTGGAGCGGTGGCTTCTCTCTCTACGGAGTGTGGAGCAGTGGCTTCTCTCTCTACGGAGTGTGGAGCGGTGGCTTCTCTCTACGGAGTGTGGAGCGGTGGCTTCTCTCTCTACGCAGTGTGGAGCGGTGGCTTCTCTCTCTACACAGTGTGGAGCGGTGGCTTCTCTCTCTACACAGTGTGGAGCGGTGGCTTCTCTCTCTACAGAGTGTGGAGCGGTGGCTTCTCTCTCTACAGAGTGTGGAGCGGTGGCTTCTCTGTCTACGGAGTGTGGAGCGGTGGCTTCTCTCTCTACACAGTGTGGAGCGGTGGCTTCTCTCTCTACGGAGTGTGGAGCAGTGGCTTCTCTCTCTACGGAGTGTGGAGCGGTGGCTTCTCTCTACGGAGTGTGGAGCGGTGGCTTCTCTCTCTACGCAGTGTGGAGCGGTGGCTTCTCTCTCTACACAGTGTGGAGCGGTGGCTTCTCTCTCTACACAGTGTGGAGCGGTGGCTTCTCTCTCTGCGGAGTGTGGAGCGGTGGCTTCTCTCTCTACGGAGTGTGGAGCAGTGGCTTCTCTCTCTACGGAGTGTGGAGCGGTGGCTTCTCTCTCTACACAGTGTGGAGCGGTGGCTTCTCTCTCTACGGAGTGTGGAGCGGTGGCTTCTCTCTCTACGGAGTGTGGAGCGGTGGCTTCTCTCTCTACACAGTGTGGAGCGGTGGCTTCTCTCTCTACGGAGTGTGGAGCAGTGGCTTCTCTCTCTACAGAGTGTGGAGCGGTGGCTTCTCTCTCTACATTGTGGAGCGGTGGCTTCTCTCTCTACAGAGTGTGGAGCGGTGGCTTCTCTCTCTACAGAGTGTGGAGCGGTGGCTTCTCTCTCTACGGAGTGTGGAGCGGTGTCTTCTCTCTACAGAGTGTGGAGCGGTGGGTTCTCTCTACAGAGTGTGGAGCGGTGGATTCTCTCTACAGAGTGTGGAGCGGTGTGTTCTCTATACAGTGTGGAGCGGTGTGTTCTCTCTACAGAGTGTGGAGCGGTGGATTCTCTCTACAGAGTGTGGAGCGGTGTGTTCTCTATACAGTGTGGAGCGGTGTGTTCTCTCTACAGAGTGTGGAGCGGTGTGTTCTCTATACAGTGTGGAGCGGTGTGTTCTCTCTACAGAGTGTGGAGCGGTGTGTTCTCTCTACAGTGTGGAGCGGTGTGTTCTCTATACAGTGTGGAGCGGTGTGTTCTCTCTACAGAGTGTGGAGCGGTGGGTTGTCTCTACAGTGTGGAGCGGTGTGTGTTCTATACAGTGTGGAGCGGTGTGTTCTCTCTACAGAGTGTGGAGCGGTGTGTTCTCTCTACAGTGTGGAGCGCTGGGTTCTCTATACAGTGTGGAGCGGTGTGTTCTCTCTACAGAGTGTGGAGCGGTGGGTTGTCTCTACAGTGTGGAGCGGTGTGTGTTCTATACAGTGTGGAGCGGTGTGTTCTCTATACAGTGTGGAGCGGTGTGTTCTCTATACAGTGTGGAGCGGTGTGTTCTCTCTACAGTGTGGAGCGGTGGGTTCTCTATACAGTGTGGAGCGGTGTGTTCTCTCTACAGTGTGGAGCGGTGTGTTCTCTATACAGTGTGGAGCGGTGTGTTCTCTCTACAGTGTGGAGCGGTGTGTTCTCTCTACAGTGTGGAGCGGTGGGTTCTCTCTACAGTGTGGAGCGGTGTGTTCTCTATACAGTGTGGAGCGGTGTGTTCTCTATACAGTGTGGAGCGGTGTGTTCTCTATACAGTGTGGAGCGGTGTGTTCTCTCTACAGTGTGGAGCGGTGTGTTCTCTCTACAGTGTGGAGCGGTGTGTTCTCTATACAGTGTGGAGCGGTGGGTTCTCTCTACAGTGTGGAGCGGTGGATTCTCTCTACAGAGTGTGGAGCGGTGGGTTCTCTCTACAGTGTTTCTGCCTGCGGTTACGAAACCCCTACCTGTCCCAGACCTGCTGTTTTCAACTCTTAATGATCGGCTATGAAAAGCCAACTGAGATTTATTCCTGATTATTATTTGACCATGCTTGTCATTTATGAACATTTTGAAAATCTTGGCTCTCTCTAATTTTCTCCTTCTCTCTTTCTCTCGGAGGACCTGAGCCCTAGGACCATACGTCGGGACTACCGGCTGTGGTGACTCCTTGCTGCCCCCAGTCCGCCTGGCCTTGCTGCTATTCCAGTTTCAACTCTTCTGCCTGCGGTTATGGAACCACTACCTGTCCCAGACCTGCTGTTTTCAACTCTTAATGATCGGCTATGAAAAGCCAACTGAGATATATTCCTGATTATTATTTGACCATGCTTGTCATTTATGAACATTTTGAAAATCTTGGCTCTCTCTAATTTTCTCCTTCTCTCTTTCTTTCTCTCGGAGGACCTGGGCCCTTGGACCATGCGTCGGGACTGCCGCCCGTGGTGACTCCTTGCTGTCCCCAGTCCGCCTGGCCTTGCTGCTATTCCAGTTTCAGCTGTTCTGCCTGCGGTTATGGAACCGCCACCTGTCCCAGACCTGTTGTTTTTCAACTCTTAATGATCAGCTATGAAAAGCCAACTGAAAATTATTCATGATTATTATTTGACCATGCTTGTCACTTATGAACATTTTTGAACATCTTGGCATAGTTCTGTTATAATCTCCACCCGGCACAGCCAGAAGAGGACTGGCCACCCCTCATAGCCTGGTTCCTCTCTAGGTTTCTTCCTAGGTTTTGGCATTTCTAGGGAGTTTTTCCTAGCCACCGTGCTTCTACACCTGCATTCTAGCTGTTTGGGGTTTTAGGCTGGGTTTCTGTACAGCACTTCGAGATATTATCTGATGTACGAAGGGCTATATAAAATAAAATTGATTGATTGATTGATTGGAGCGGTGTGTTCTCTCTACAGTGTGGAGCGGTGGGTTGTCTCTACAGTGTGGAGCGGTGGGTTGTCTCTACAGTGTGGAGCGGTGGGTTCTCTCTACAGTGTGGAGCGGTGTGTTCTCTCTACAGTGTGGAGCGGTGTGTTCTCTATACAGTGTGGAGCGGTGTGTTCTCTATACAGTGTGGAGCGGTGTGTTCTCTATACAGTGTGGAGCGGTGTGTTCTCTCTACAGTGTGGAGCGGTGTGTTCTCTCTACAGTGTGGAGCGGTGGGTTCTCTCTACAGTGTGGAGCGGTGGGTTCTCTATACAGTGTGGAGCGGTGTGTTCTCTATACAGTTTGGAGCGGTGGCTTCTCTCTCTACGGAGTGTGGAGCGTTGGCTTCTCTCTCTACGGAGTGTGGAGCGGTGGCTTCTCTCTACGAAGTGTGGAGCGGTGGCTTCTCTCTACGAAGTGTGGAGCGGTGGCTTCTCTCTCTACACAGTGTGGAGCGGTGGCTTCTCTCTCTACACAGTGTGGAGCGGTGGCTTCTCTCTACACAGTGTGGAGCGGTGGCTTCTCTCTCTACACAGTGTGGAGCGGTGGCTTCTCTCTCTACACAGTGTGGAGCGGTGGCTTCTCTCTCTACACAGTGTGGAGCGGTGGCTTCTCTGTCTACACAGTGTGGAGCGGTGGCTTCTCTCTCTACACAGTGTGGAGCGGTGGCTTCTCTCTACAGAGTGTGGAGCGGTGGCTTCTCTCTCTACACAGTGTGGAGCGGTGCCTTCTCTCTACACAGTGTGGAGCAGTGGCTTCTCTCTCTACACAGTGTGGAGCGGTGGCTTCTCTCTCTACACAGTGTGGAGCGGTGGCTTCTCTCTCTACACAGTGTGGAGCGATGGCTTCTCTCTCTACACAGTGTGGAGCGGTGGCTTCTCTCTCTCCACAGTTTTGAGCGTTGGCTTTTCTCTCTACACAGTGTGGAGCGGTGGCTTCTCTCTCTCCACAGTGTGGAGCGGTGGCTTCTCTCTCTACACAGTGTGGAGCGGTGGCTTCTCTCTCTACACAGTGTGGAGCGGTGGCTTCTCTCTCTACACAGTGTGGAGCGGTGGCTTCTCTTGCTACACAGTGTGGAGCGGTGGCTTCTCTCTCTACACAGTGTGGAGCGGTGGCTTCTCTCTCTACGGTGTGGAGCGGTGGCTTCTCTCTACGGAGTGTGGAGCAGTAGCTTCTCTCTCTACACAGTGTGGAGCAGTAGCTTCTCTCTCTACACAGTGTGGAGCGGTGGCCAGTCCTCTTCTGGCTGTGCCGGGTGGAGATTATAACAGAACTTGACCAAGATGTTCAAATGTTCATAGATGACCAGCAGGGTCAAATAATTATAAGAGAAATAATAATCATTCAGTGAGAGAGAGAGAAAAAGACTGAGAGATTAGAGAGAGCAATTCACACAGGGTTCTCTTGCTCGCTCTCTCTCTCTCTCTCTCTCTCTCTCTCTGGAAGTCGATAAAGCAAGCGTATATTTTGGTATTATTTGTTTATCTATCAGGGTGTGTAGGGTGTAAATATGATCAGTTGTGCGATGTTTTGGTATAAATCCAATTTGGCTTTTACTCGAGACATTGTGCTTTTTAAGGAAGTTAAGAACTCTTACATTTATAATACTACAGAAAACCTTCCGCAGGTTACTGTTCACACAAATGCCTCTGTAATTGTTAGGGTCAAATTTGTCTCCGTTCTTAAAGATTGGGGTTATGAGTCCTTGATTCCAGATGTCAGGGAAATAACCTACACTCAGGATCAAATTAAACCGTTTTAATATAGCCAATTGAAATTTTGCACTAGTGAGTTTGAGCATATCATTTAGGATGCCATCAGGTCTGCATGCTTTTTTAAATTTGAGAGCCTGAAGTTGTTATAGAGTCCTGGTCAGTAATTGGGGAGTCCAGTGGATTTTTATTGTCCTTTATAGATTTTTCTAATCCATTCAACTTCTTATGAATTTGGCGTTGTTCTGCGTTTGTGTCAATTTGAACGGTGTTGTAGAGTGTTTTAAAATGGGTTGTCCATATGTCACCATTTTGTATCGCTAATTCCTATTGTTTAGATTTTTTTAGTTTTTTCCAATTTTGCCAGAAGTTGTTTGTGTTTATGGACTCCTCAATTAGTGTCAGCTGCTTGCTGTTGTACTGTGCTTTTTTGGTTCTGAGTGTACGTTTCTAGAGTTTTAAAGTCTCACAGTAATGAAGGAGTAATTCACCATTATTTGGGTCTCTGTGCTTTTGGTTAGATAGTGTTCTAATTGTTTTCCTTATCATTTTACAATCTGCATCAAACCAGTTGTCATCTGTCATCTTTTTTGTTTTGTTTTTATCCATTTCAATTGTGCTTCTTTTGCCGTTTGCCTGAATATATAGTTGATGTTTTGTACTGATAGATTGATGTCTTCTTTACTGAGTGAATGTGGTATCCAGACAGTTATCTAAGAGTCTTTGGATATTTTGGTTACAGGTTGCTTTCTGGTATTCTTCTGTGCTGTTTTGGGCCCATCTGTATGAATTTCTGATGTTGTACAGCTTACTGGGCTGTGAATGTGTGGTTGTTTCCATGTCTGTTCTTTTGAGGAACAACGTAATTTGGCTGTGATCAGACAGAGGTGTTAGTGGCTTGACAGTGAATAAGCTGAGAGAGAAGGGATCAATGTCTGTGATCATATAGTCTACTGTACTGTGGCCAAGAGGTGAGCAGTAGATGAATCTCCCCGAAGAGTCCCCCGTAACCTACCATTGACAAAGTACACACCCAGGCTTCTACAGAGCTGCAACAGATCCCTTCCATTTTTGTTCTCTCTCTGGGCTGTAATGGCTTTCTTTCTGTGCATGAGAGCTGAATAAAGAACCAATTAGATCATTCTAGGAGCAGTCTCCCTTCAACTGTTCCTTATCCAAAGTCAACTCAGATGGTCAGACCTCTCTCTCTCTCTCTCTCTCTCTCTCTCTCGTCCTTTACCAACTTTTATTATTTATTTTATTGATCCTTTATTTTTACAGGGAGTCACCATTGATCCCAAGGTCTATTTTGCAGGGGAGCCCTGTATATAGAGTACCTGTCAAAAGTTTGGACACACCTACTCATTCAATGGAATAATGTGGTAACCAAAAAAGTGTTAATCAAATCAAAATATATTTTATCAAAGTAGCCACCCATCAAAGTAGCCACCCTTCAAAGTAGCCACCCTTTGCCTTGATGACAGCTTTGCACAGGCTTGGCATTCTCTCAACCAGCATCGCCTGGAATGCTTTTTCAACAGTCATGAAGGAGTTCTCACATATGTTGAGCACATATGCTGGCTGCTTTTCCTTCATTCTGCTGTCCAACTCATACCTAACCATCTCAATTGGGTTGAGGTCGGGTGATTGTGGAGGCCAGGTCATCTGATGCAGCACTCCATCACTCTCCTTCTTGGTCAAATAGCCCTTACACAGCCTGGAGGTGTGTTGGTAGCTATCCTGGTTAAGTGTGCCTTGAATACTAAATAAATCACAGACAGTGTCACCAGCAAAGCACCCCCACACAAATTTGGACTCATCAGACAAAAGGACAGATTTCCACTGGTCTAATGTACATTGCTTGTGTTTCTTGGCCCAAGAAAGTCTCTTCTTATTATTGGTGTCTTTTAGTAGTGGTTTCTTTGCAGCAATTCGACCATGAAGGCCTGATTCACGCAGTCTCCTCTGAACAGTTGATGTTGAGATGTCTGTTACTTGAACTCTGTGAAACATTTACTTGGGCTGCAATTTCTGAGGCTGGTAAATCTAATGAACTTATCTTCTGCAGCTGAAGTAACTCTGGACTTTTCCTGTGGCAGTCCTCATGCGAGCCAGTTTCATCACAGCGCTTGATGGCTTTTGCGACTGCACTTGAAGAAACTTAAAAAATTCTTGAAATATTTTTAATTGACTGACCTTCATGTCTTAAAGAAATTATGGACTGTCGTTTCTCAGTTCTTGCCATAATATGGACTTGGTCTTTTACCAAATAGGGCTATCTTCTGTGTACCACCCCTACCTTGTCACAACAGAACTGATTGGCTCAAACACATTAAGAATTAAATAAATTCCACAAATTCACTTTTAACAACACTGTTAAAACTTCTTAACCTGTCTAGGATCAGCGTGGCGCTAGCGGCACACCCCCCCCCCCCCCCACAGAAAAACCAGTGCCGCGAAATTCAAAAAAAATATATTTTTTAAATATTTTACTTTCACACATTAAAGTCCAATACAGCTAATGAAAGACACAGATCTTGTGAATCCAGTCAACATGTCCGATTTTTAAAATGTTTTACAGGGAAGACACAATATGTAAAGATGTACATCTATTACCTAAAAACACATTAGCATAATCCACCATCTTTTATTTGTCCACCAACACCAGTAGCCATCACCAAATCGGCTAAACTAAGATATTTATAGCCCCTAACCAACAAAAAAACTCATCAGATGACAGTCTGATAACATATTTATGGTATGGGATAGGTTTTGTTAGAAAAAAGTGCATATTTCAGGTAGATGGCATAGGTTACAATTGCACCCACCGTCACAAATGGAATAGAAAAACTACTTAGAGCAACGTGTTTACCTACTTACTAATCATCAAACATTTCGTAAAAATACACAGCATACACGAATCGAAAGACAGATCCTGTGAATACAGACAATATTTCAGATTTTCTAAGTGTCTTACAGCGAAAACACAATAAATCGTTATATTAGCATAGCACATAGCACATAGCAGCCCAGCATTGATTCTAGCCAAAGTGAGCGATAAAAGTCAACATCGCCAAAAGATATTAATTTTTTCACTAACCTTCTCAGAATTCTTCCGATGACACTCCTGTAACATCATATTACACAATCCATATAGAGTTTGATCGAAAATGTTTATATTTAGCCACCAAAATCATGGTTAGACAATGTGAAATGTAGCTCAGCTGGTCAGAAAATGTCCTTGCGCCACTTAGACAGTGATCTACTCTTATACATAAATACTCATAAACGTGACTAAAAAATATAGGGTGGACAGGGATTGATAGACAATTTAATTCTTAATACAATTGCGGAATTACATTTTTTAATTTATCCTTACTTTTCAATACAGTTTGCGCCAAGCGAAGCTACGTCAAAAAACATGGCGTCCTAAGCCACTAAAATGTTTCGACAGAAACACGATTTATCATAATAAAAATGTCCTACTTTGAGCTGTTCTTCCATCAGTATCTTGGGCAAAGGATCCTTTCTTGGGAGTAATCGTCTTTTGGTGGAAAGCTGTCCTCTTGCCATGTGGAAATGCCAACTGCGTTCGGGATGAACTGAAAAGCGTGCCCAGCTATTCACATCGTTTCAAAAATAAATGTCCCAAAATTGCACTAAACGGATATAAATTGCTATAAAACGCTTTAAATTAACTACCTTATGATGTTTTTAACTCCTATAACGAGTGAAAAGATGACCGGAGAAATATAACAGGCTAAACTAACGCTTGGAACAGGAGCGGGTCGGTGTCCAGCACGCGCGTTACGCACCAAGGAAAGACTTGCTAGCTACAGGGTTTTTTAATTTATAGGGCCTGTGAACGCGCAATCGACCCCATTGGAATCGTCATCACGTAAAGGCATCCAGGGGAAGACGTAAGAAGTGTCCGTATAGTCATAGCAATAACAGTGCCCTTTTAACTGACTTCAGAACAGTGGCCAACATTTCTGAAATCTGACTCCATGTCAGGGAAATTGCTGTAGAATGGGCTCTGTTCCACTTAGAGACAAAATTTCAACTCCTATAGAAACTATAGACTGTTTTCTATCCAATAATAATAATAATATGCATATTGTACGATCAAGGATTTTGTGGGAAGCCGTTTCAAAAATTACCTGATTAGCATAAATAGTCTAAACAGCGCCCCCATCCCCAACAGGTTTAAGGCTAGGTGGGACGCTAGCGCCCCATCTCGACAACATCCGGTGAATTTGCAGAGCGCGAAATTCAAAATACAAAAATTGTAATATTAAACATTCATGAAAATACAAGTGTCATACATCATTTAAAAGCTTAACTTCTTGTTAATCCAGCCACTTTGTCAGAATTCAAAAAGGCTTTACGACGAAAGCATACCATGTGATTATCTGAGGATAGCGTCCCGCATACAAAATCATTAAAAACATTTTCCAAACCAGCAGAGGCGTCACAAAAGTCAGAAATAGCAATAAAATGAATCACTTACCTTTGAAGATCTTCCTCTGTTTGCAATCCCAAGGGTCCCAGCTACACAACAAATGGTCGTTTTGTTCGAAAAAGTCCTTCTTTACATCCCAAAAAAGTCAGTTTAGTTGGGGCGTTTGATTCAGTAATCCACCCGTTCCAGTCGTTCACCATGCAGACAAAGGAATCCCAAAAGTTACCAATAAACTTCGTCCAAACAAGTCAAACAACTTTTCAAATCGATCCTCAGGTACCCTAATTGGTAAATAAACTATCAAATTTAAGACGGAATGTATGTTCAATACCGGAGATGTTGTATGTTCAATTCCGGAGATAAATAACGAAGTGTGCACCCTCATCCACGCGCGCCACAAGACTACAGTCAAAATGAGAGACACCTTGAAAAACTACAACTACTAGCTCATTCTTCAAAAAACAAGCCTGAAACCCTTTCTAAATACTGTTGACATCTAGTGGAAGCCATAGGAACTGCATTCTGGGAGGAATTCCTTTGAATATCCATTAGACAATGGCATCTGACCTCAAATAAAATAATTTCAGGATGGAATCTCATCAGGTTTTTGCCTGCCATATCAGTTCTGTTATACTCACAGACATAATTTCTAGAAGTTCTAGAAACTTCAGAGTATTTTCTATCCAATGATACCAAATATATGCATATCCTAGCTTCTGGGCCTGAGTAACAGGCCGTTTACTTTGGGCACGTCAGTCATCCGAACTTCCGAATACTGCCCCCTATCCCAAAGAGGTTTTAACCTTGTTCTGAACACCTCCAAAACAAAGGTCATGTGGTTTGGTAAGAAGAATGCCTCTCTTCCCACATGTGTTGTTACTACATCTGAGGGTTTAGAGCTTGAGGTTGTCACCTCATAAAAGTACTTGGGATTATGGCTAGACAGTGCACTGTCCTTCTCTCAGTACATATCAAAGCTGCAGGCTAAAGTTAAATCTAGACTTTCCTCTATCGTAATTACTCCTCTTTCCCCCCAGCTGCCAAACTAACCCTGATTCAAATGACCATCCTACCCATGCTAGATTACAGAGACATCATTTATAGATTGGCAGGTAAGGGTGCCCTCGAGCGGATAGATGTGCTTTACCATTCGGCCATCAGATTTGCCACCAATGCTCCTTATAGGACACATCACTGCACTCTATACTCCTCTGTAAACTGGTCATCGCTGTATACCCGTTGCAAGACCCACTGGTTGATGCTTATTTATAAAACCCTCTTAGACCTGTGAGCTGAGTCTGTGAGCTGAGTCTGTGAGCTGAGTCTGTGAGCTGAGTCTGTGAGCTGAAGCGGAAGCGCAGCTGAGTCATGCAGCAAGACAATGATCCAAAACACACAATCAAGTCTACATGAAAACGGCTACAAAATAACAAATTTGAAGTTTTGGAATGGCCTAGTAAAATTCCAGACCGGATCTCAATTGAGATGTTATGGCAGGACTTTAAACGAGCAGTTCCTGCTTGAAAAACCCACAAATGTCGCTGAGTTACAGCAGTTCTGCATGGAAGTGTGGTCCAAAATTATTTTGCAGTTACGTGAGAGACTGATCAACAACTACAGGAAGCTTTTGGTGGAGTCATTACAGCTGAAGGTGGAACAACCAGTTATTGAATGTAAGGGGGCAGTTACTTTTTCACACAGGGGCATTGGGTGTTGCATCATTTTGTTTATCAAATAAATGAAATAAATATGAAACTGTTGTGATATTTGTTCATTCAGGTTCCCTTTATCTAATTTTAGGATTGTGTTGAAGATCTGATAACATTCTGTATCAAAAATGTGCAAGTAGAGAGAATTAGAAAGGAGCAAATCCTTTTTCACAGCACTGTATGTCCCACTCTGTCTGCGAATGTTCTTAATGTTTAGTGCCGAGCAGAGAAACATAGATTGTGACTGCTGCTTGTAATGGGTGCCCAATGCTCACAACTTAGAAAGACACAATGTCTTGTGTCTTTCTCAGTATGTGGTTGCAGTATGTGGTCGGTTGAACGAATGTATGACGAAATACAAGCTGTTGTATAACTGCTGGGGATGGAGGTTGAGCAGATTCAATACAGCTACCAATCATATGGTTAGGTTGTCTATGTGAGTTCTGATGCCCATTGAAGCACCCCAGTGACCTCTAGAACGTTTTCTTAGGTCGATGTCACGACCTCATGTAGTCTACTGATACCTGTTGAGCCTTGTGCTTCCTAGTTGAACAGGATATACAGCGCATATACTGTATCATAACGACATTCCTGACATTTTTTGTTAATTCTGGTATTCTGCTATTTTTTTCTCTTGAGGCAGGTCGAAGTTCAGTAGCCGAGGTCTACGCTCCTTTGTCGGTGATTGGTCAACAGTACTACTCCTAGTAAGAGTGGGAACTTTGGACAGGTTCTTCAAGGAAGTGTTTGTTGACATTCAAAGATAGACAGCTAGTTTTCATGCATATTTTTTTATTTCCACCTTACTTTCATCTAAAATTGCGCGACTTAGGAGGAGGGTATAGACAGGGGAGGGTATAGACAGTGGAGAGTCGGGAAAGGGGAGGGTATAGACAGGGGAGGATGTGGACAGGAGGGATTAGACAGGGGAGGGGATGAACTATGGAGGGTATAGACAAGGGAGGGTATAGACAGTGGAGGGTTTAGATGGGGAGGGGTATGGGCATGGGAGAGATTAGACAGGGGAGGATATAGACAGGGGAGGGCATGGACTGTGGAGGGTCTAGACAGGGGAGGGTATAAAGAGGGGAGGGACAGGGAAGGGTATAGACAGGGGAGTGGATGGAGAGGGGAGGGTATAGACAGGGGAGGGGATGGACAGGGAAGAGGAGGGATAGGCGAGGGGATGAACAGTGGAGGGGATAGAGATGGAGTGGGTAGACAGGGGAGGGGAGAGGAGTGATAGGCGAGGGGATGAACAGTGGAGGGGATAGAGATGGAGTGGGTAGACAGGGGAGGGGAGAGGAGTGATAGGCGAGGGGATGAACAGTGGAGGGGATAGAGATGGAGTGGGTAGACGGGGGGGGGTAGACAGGGGAGGGGATAGAGATGGAGTGGGTAGACGGGGGGGGGGTAGACAGGGGAGGGGATGGACAGGGAAGAGGAGGGATAGGCGAGGGGATGAACAGTGGAGGGGATAGAGATGGAGTGGGTAGACGGGGGGGGGGTAGACAGGGGAGGGGATAGAGATGGAGTGGGTAGACGGGGGGGGGGGGGGGGGTAGACAGGGGAGGGGATGGACAGGGAAGAGGAGGGATAGGCGAGGGGATGAACAGTGGAGGGGATAGAGATGGAGTGGGTAGACAGGGGAGGGGAGAGGAGTGATAGGCGAGGGGATGAACAGTGGAGGGGATAGAGATGGAGTGGGTAGACAGGGGAGGGGAGGGGAGTGATAGGCGAGGGGTTGAACAGGGGAGGGGATAGAGATGGAGTGGGTAGACGGGGGAGGGGAGAGGAGTGATAGGCGAGGGGATGAACAGTGGAGGGGATAGAGATGGAGTGGGTAGACAGGGGAGGGGAGGGGAGTGATAGGCGAGGGGATGAACAGTGGAGGGGATAGAGATGGAGTGGGTAGACAGGGGAGGGGAGGGGAGTGATAGGCGAGGGGATGAACAGTGGAGGGGATAGAGATGGAGTGGGTAGACAGGGGAGGGGAGGGGAGTGATAGGCGAGGGGATGAACAGTGGAGGGGATAGAGATGGAGTGGGTAGACGGGGGGGGGGGGGATAGACAGGGGAGGGGATGGACAGGGGAGGGGATAGAGATGGAGTGGGTAGACGGGGGGGGGTAGACAGGGGAGGGGATGGACAGGGAAGAGGAGGGATAGGCGAGGGGATGAACAGTGGAGGGGATAGAGATGGAGTGGGTAGACAGGGGAGGGGAGAGGAGTGATAGGCGAGGGGATGAACAGTGGAGGGGATAGAGATGGAGTGGGTAGACAGGGGAGGGGAGGGGAGTGATAGGCGAGGGGATGAACAGTGGAGGGGATAGAGATGGAGTGGGTAGACAGGGGAGGGGAGAGGAGTGATAGGCGAGGGGATGAACAGTGGAGGGGATAGAGATGGAGTGGGTAGACAGGGGAGGGGAGAGGAGTGATAGGCGAGGGGATGAACAGTGGAGGGGATAGAGATGGAGTGGGTAGACGGGGGGGGGGGGGTAGACAGGGGAGGGGATGGACAGGGGAGGGGATAGAGATGGAGTGGGTAGACGGGGGGGGGGGATAGACAGGGGAGGGGATGGACAGGGAAGAGGAGGGATAGGCGAGGGGATGAACAGTGGAGGGGATAGAGATGGAGTGGGTAGACAGGGGAGGGGAGAGGAGTGATAGGCGAGGGGATGAACAGTGGAGGGGATAGAGATGGAGTGGGTAGACAGGGGAGGGGAGGGGAGTGATAGGCGAGGGGTTGAACAGGGGAGGGGATAGAGATGGAGTGGGTAGACGGGGGAGGGGAGGGGAGTGATAGGCGAGGGGATGAACAGTGGAGGGGATAGAGATGGAGTGGGTAGACGGGGGGGGGGGGGGGGGGGGGGGGTAGGGGTAGACAGGGGAGGGGTTACCGGGTAGACGGGGGGGTTACCTTGTTCCTGCAAAATAGCCCAGTGGAGATTGGAATCTTTTGGCTATTGTTTCTTACTTTCCACTCCGTCTAGGATTAATTAATCATCATCAGTGTGGACAGGCTTCTGAAACAGTTGACATTGCGTCAAAACAATACCAGTTTCCTGGCAAAATGGCAGAACAGCACAGGGAAACAGAGCAGATCTGATCATGCTGTCATTAGAACACATTCTCCCTCAGGGTTCTAGAATCATGGTTGACAAATGGCACCGGTCAGCCCGGTCGTTCACATGACAATCATTATCCCATGATGCCACGGTTCTCATGAAACCCCACAATCTGCCCAACAATACAAACCAACCAACCATTGAGACCTAGTCCTTCTGTTTTCCATCTAGACTAATTTCTCCAGCTGAATTTTTTGTCTCACAACTATTTGGATCCCCAGAAGTCTGCCTTGCAGTTGACTTCCAGACACTAATGTTTTAGTTTCGAGGTTCATAGCGGGAAGAGAGACAACGTTCCAGACACGACTCTCAAGGACACCAGGAAGGTATAAATGAAACAGTGGTGATTCAAGGGGATTGAACAGCTTGGGGCCGAACAGCTGTATGGGATAGCAGGGGATCACTGCTATTCCTCTGTGGCATCAAAGCAAACAGACAGAGAGAAACTCCAGGAGAAATGATACAAATCAGATGATGCTCCCAAGGACATGGGCGGGTTGTGATGGCCCCTCAGAGACAACTACACAAAGCCGGGAGAAATCTAGGGGGACATGTTTATTTATGTGACCTTTAACCCCTGTGTACACACACACACACACACACACACACACACACACACACACACACACACACACACACACACACACACACATACACACACACACACACACACACACACACACACACACACACACACACACACATACACACACACATACACACACACATACACACACACACACACACACACACACACACACATACACACACACACCCTTCCCAAATCCCCCTATTAAACCTGTTTCAACAACATGCAGGAAGTATCCAGCTCAACAATATGACTAATTGGCTTTAAAAGGTCATTTTTGCTGTACTTTCAATGGATAGGTAAACCACTGTAGCGTTCCAAAACTGGACAACGATCATCTCAATGTGCAAAGTCAGAGCTTAAACCCTTTTTGTCAGTCATTCCTTCTCTATGTATTTATGTTTAGTAATCTATCCATCTTTGTAAACAGTTCATATTCTTCTGCTCAACAGTCTGACTGTAAGCCAACCTGTAGCTACAGATGTAGGATCTTACTTTCAGACAGTTTGCCACAGCAGGAAAATAATCCTGCAGCAACAGGAAATGTGAATTATTGTGTGGATTATAATCAATGGACATTTTTTGTTGGGGCAAATCAAGTCTGATATTTTAATGTGGAAATTAACTTTAGAAGCCTTCGAATACACTATACGTTTGCATTTCCTGCTGTGCAGGAAAAAATCTCAGCAACAAAAGAGTGATCAAATTAAGATCCTACATCTGTATGATAAATCGCTGTGGTATTTCAGTTAGAAACCCTTTTCTCTTGCATGTTAATGGGAAATAGAGGAATGATAGTGACAAAGTATTACTCAGCCGTGGAATGAAACAAACCAGCAATGCGATGTTGCTATAACCGGGAACAGTGAGTCGGCCAGGCCCTCATACAAGATGAATTACTCAGCTATCTGAAGGAGGGAATTCATCTCCAGCCCCAACAACAAGCACCACTTCACCACTTCCTCCATCTCTAATTCGCTGAGTAAACTTTTATTTAATGGTGTTTTGGTGTCATGACAGAGAGTTCCCAGAGGACTCAACAGACAAGCCATCCAACAACAGAGTGGTGTGGGTGCTTATATTTGTCCTCTATAAAACGTTGTAACATTTAGTTTTATATTTGTCCTCTATAAAACGTTGTAACATTTAGTTTTCTATTTGTCCTCTATAAAATGTTGTAACATTTAGTTTTCTATTTGTCCTCTATAAAACGTTGTAACATTTAGTTTTCTATTTGTCCTCTATAAAATGTTGTAACATTTAGTTTTCTATTTGTCCTCTATAAAACGCTGTAACATTTAGTTTTATATTTGTCCTATATAAAACGTTGTAACATTTAGTTTTATATTTGTCCTGTATTAAACGTTGTAACATTTAGTTTTATATTTGTCCTCTATAAAACGTTGTAACATTTAGTTTTATATTTGTCCTATATTAAACGCTGTAACATTTAGTTTTATATGTGTCCTATATAAAACGTTGTGCCAGAGAGAGCTTTGCAGGTATTATCATTGAAGAAGGCTTGTGTTGTGTAATCGTATTGATATCTCTCCATCGGGTTTGACTCGACACCACATCAAGCTGTGCTTGCTCAGGGGGATGGAGTGGAGGGAGAGAGAAGGGGGGCTGGGCGGTTGGGGGGTTATCAAGCATTGTGCCTCCTCCATCTCCCCTCTGCATGAATGCAAAACAAATCGATTTTCTGTGAACCACTTAGAGGGCTCCTCATCTCTTTTTATCTTCCTGGTTTCTTATTAACCTGTTCAACACCACCAAGCTTCTTATTAACCTGTTCAACACCACCAAGCTTCTTATTGACCTGTTGAACACCACCAAGCTTCTTATTAACCTGTTCAACACCACCAAGCTTCGTATTAACCTGTTCAACACCACCAAGCTTCGTATTAACCTGTTCAACACCACCAAGCTTCTTATTAACCTGTTCAACACCACCAAGCTTCTTATCAACCTGTTCAACACCACCAAGCTTCGTATTCACCTGTTCAACACCACCAAGCTTCTTATTAACCTGTTCAACACCACCAAGCTTCTTATTAACCTGTTCAACACCACCAAGCTTCTTATTAACCTGTTCAACACCATCAAGCTTCTTATTAACCTGTTCAACACCATCAAGCTTCTTATTAACCTGTTCAACACCACCAAGCTTCTTATTAACCTGTTCAACACCACCAAGCTTCGTATTAACCTGTTCAACACCACCAAGCTTCGTATTAACCTGTTCAACATCACCAAGCTTTGTATTAACCTGTTCAACACCACCAAGCTTTGTATTAACCTGTTCAACACCACCAAGCTTCTTATTAACCCGTTCAACACCAACAAGCTTCGTATTAACCTGTTCAACACCACCAAGCTTCGTATTAACCTGTTCAACACCACCAAGCTTCGTATTAACCTGTTCAACACCACCAAGCTTCTTATTAACCTGTTCAACACTACCAAGCTTCTTATTAACCTGTTCAACACCACCAAGCTTCTTGTTAACCTGTTCAACACCATCAAGCTTTTTTTAACCTGTTCAACACCACCAAGCTTCTTATTAACATGTTCAACACCACCAAGCTTCTTATTAACCTGTTCAACACCATCAAGCTTCTTATTAACCTGTTCAACACCACCAAGCTTCGTATTAACCTGTTCAACACCACCAAGCTTCTTATTAACCTGTTCAACACCACTAAGCTTCTTATTAACTTCTCTGGGGCAGGTGGGACACGTCCCACCGGCCAATAGCCAGGGAAAATACAGCGGACCATATTCAAATAACATGATATAAAAATCTAACTTTCATTAAATCACACATGTAAGATACCAAATTAAAGCTACACTCGTTGTGAATCCAGCCAACATGTCAGATTTCAAAAAAGCTTTTCGGCGAAAGCATAAGATGCTATTATCTGATGATAGCACAAAAGTTAACAAAGAGAGAAGCATATTTCATCACTGCAGGCACGACACAAAACGCAGAAATAAAATATAAATCATGCCTTACCTTTCACGAAATTCTTTTGTTGCCACTCCAATGTGTCCCATAAACATTACAAATGGTCCTTTTGTTCTATTAATTCCGTAGATATATATCCAAAATGTCAATTTATTTGGACCGTTTCATCCAGAAGAACACAGCTTCCAACTTTCGCCAAGTCACTACAAAATATATCAAAAGTTACATGTAAACTTTACCAAAACATTTCAAACTACTTTGGTAATACAACGTTAGGTATTTTTAAACGTTAATAATCAATAAATTTGAAGACGGGATGATCTGTGTTCAATACAAAAAGAAAACAAACTGACGCAACTTTTTTCGTAACGTGACTCTCTCAAAATATTTACTTCATGTGACCCTCATTTACGATAGCCCTACTTCTTCAATACACAAAGGAATAACCTCAACCGATTTCCAAGGACTGGTGACATCCAGTGGAAGCGGTAGGAACTGCAAGCAAGTCCATTAGAAATCTGGTGTCTCTAAAAAATATAATTGAAAAGACAGTGACATCAAAAAAATACAAATTCTGAATGGTTTGTCCTCAGGGTTTTACCTGCTACATAAGTTCTGTTATTCTCACAGACATGATTCAAACAGTTTTAGAAACTTCAGAGTGTTTTCTATCCAAATCTACTAATACTATACATATCTTATATTCTGGGGATGAGTAGCAAGTAGTAGAATTTTGGCATGATATTTTTGCCGAAAGTGAAAATGCTGCCACCTGCCCTTAACCTGTTCAACACCACCAAGCTTCTTATTAACCTGTTCAACACCACCAAGTTCAGTCCTAGTGTTAAGACATTCAATGCAATCCAACCTGGATAGAGTAGCATATTGGCAACATAATGAGCCTTGTAGGATGCAGCCGTATAGGATAAAGCATTATACAGCCTTATTGTATACAACCTTATAGGATACAACCTTATAGGATACAACCTTACACAGCCTTATAGGATACAACCTTACACAGCATTATAGGATATAGCCTTATAGGATACAACCTTACACAGCCTTATAGGATACAACCTTACACAGCATTATAGGATACAACCTTACACAGCCTTATAGGATACAACCTTACACAGCCTTATAGGATACAACCTTACACGGCCTTATAGGATAAAGCCTTATAGGATACAACCTTACACAGCCTTATAGGATACAACCTTACACAGCCTTATAGGATACAACCTTACACGGCCTTATAGGATAAAGCCTTATAGGATACAACCTTACAGAGCATTATAGGATACAACCTTACACGACCTTATAGGATAAAGCCTTATAGGATACAACCTTACACGGCCTTATAGGATATAGCCTTATAGGATACAACCTTACAGAGCATTATAGGATACAACCTTATACAGCCTCATAGGATACAACCTTACAGGATACAACCTTACACAGCATTATAGGATATAGCCTTATAGGATACAACCTTACAGAGCATTATAGGATACAACCTTACACGGCCTTATAGGATAAAGCCTTATAGGATACAACCTTACAGAGCATTATAGGATACAACCTTACACAGCATTATAGGATACAACCTTACACAGCATTATAGGATATAGCCTTATAGGATACAACCTTACACAGCCTCATAGGATACAACCTTATACAGCCTCATAGGATACAACCTTACACAGTCTTATAGGGTATAGCATTATAGGATACAACCTTACACAGCCTTATAGGATACAACCTTACACTGAATTATAGTATACAACCTTATAGGATAAAGCATTATACGAATTTATTTAACTAGGCAAGTCAGTTAAGAACAAATTCTTATTTTCAATGACGGCCTAGGAACAGCGGTGTAACTGCCTTGTTCAGGTGCAGAACGACAGATTTTTACTCGGGGATTCGGGGATTCGATCTTGCAACCTTCCAGTTACTAGTCCAACGCTCTAACCACTAGGCTACCTGCCGCCCCAAGGATACAGCCTTATAGGATACAGCCTTATACAGCCTTATGGGATACAGCTTTATAGGATACAGCCTTATAGGATACAGCCTTATAGGATACAGCCTTATACAGCCTTATGGGATACAGCTTTATAGGATACAGCCTCATAGGATACAACCTTATAGGATACAGCCTTATAGGATACAGCCTTATAGGATACAGCCTTATAGGATACAGCCTTATAGGATACAGCCTTATAGGATACAGCCTTATAGGATACAGCCTTACACAGCCTTATGGGATACAGCTTTATAGGATACAGCCTTATAGGATACAACCTTATAGGATACAGCCTTGTAGGATACAGCCTTATAGGATACAGCCTTATAGGATACAGCCTTATAAGATACAGCCTTATAGGATACAGCCTTATAGGATACAGCCTTATAGGATACAGCCTTATACAGCCTTATGGGATACAGCTTTATAGGATACAGCCTTATAGGATACAACCTTATAGGATACAGCCTTGTAGGATACAGCCTTATAGGATACAGCCTTATAGGATACAGCCTTATAAGATACAGCCTTATAGGATACAGCCTTGTAGGATACAGCCTTATAGGATACAGCCTTATAGGATACAGCCTTATAGGAATCAACCTTATAGGATACAACCTTATAGGATACAGCCTCAAAGGATACAGCCTCATAGGATACAGCCTCATAGGATACAGCCTCATAGGATACAACCTTATAGGATACAGCCTTATAAGATACAGCCTTATAGGATACAGCCTCATAGGATACAGCCTCATAGGATACAGCCTTATAGGATACAGCCTTACTCAGCCTTATAGGATACAGCCTTATATGATCCAGCATAGGATACAGCCTTATAGGATACAGCCTCATAGGATACAGCCTCATAGGATACAGCCTCATAGGATACAGCCTTATAGGATACAGCCTTATACAGCCTTATGGGATACAGCCTTATGGGATACAGCCTTATAGGATACAGCATAGGATACAGCCTTATAGGAGTCAACCTTATAGGATACAGCCTTATAGGATACAGCCTCATAGAATACAGCCTTATAGGATACAGTCTTATGGGATACAGCCTTATAGGATACAGCCTTATAGGATACAGCCTTATACAGCCTTATAGGATACAGCCCTATACAGCCTTATAGGATACAGCCTTATACAGCCTTATAGGATACAGTCTTATAGGATACAGCCTTATACAGCCTTATAGGATACAGCCCTATACAGCCTTATAGGATACAGCCTTATACAGCCTTATAGGATACAGCCTTATAGGATACAGTCTTATAGGATACAGCCTTATACAGCCTTATAGGATACAGCCCTATACAGCCTTATAGGATACAGCCTTATACAGCCTTATAGGATACAGCCCTATACAGCCTTATTGGATACAGTCTTATAGGATACAGCCCTATACAGCCTTATTGGATACAGCCTTATAAAATATTGCTAATGAGGCCAATAATGTACCGGGGTGATGTCAGAAGGTGTTGGGGTGCAACCACAGCGGACAAATGAGAAGGCCCCTAACCACTATTACTAGGCGGGGGGGTTGTCTATTGGTCCTCTTTATAGAAGACTTTCAGAGAGAGGGCTTTAAATGTCTACTACTACAGTGTGTGTAGGGGTTTTGACCTTAAGGGTGTGTGTGTGTGTGTGTGTGTGTTTGTGTGTGTGTGTGTGTGTGTGTGTGTGTGTGTGTGTGTGTGTGTGTGTGTGTGTGTGTGTGTGTGTGTGTGTGTGTGTGTGTGTGTGTGTGTGTGTGTGTGTTTGTGTGAGAGAGTGTCTGATTATTTTGTGTGTTTCTTTTAGTGTGTGTGTGAGCATGTGTATGATGTACGGTGCCTTAGGAAAGTAGTCAGACCCTTTGACTTTTTCCACATTTTGTTTTGTTACAGCCGTATTCTAAAATGGCTTCAATAAAACACATCCTCATCAATCTACATACAATACCCCATAATGACAAACGAAAAACAGGATTTTTGAAATTTTTGCAAAAACAGAAATACCTTATTTACATAAGTATTCAGACCCTTTGCTATAAGACTTAAAATTGAGCTCAGGTGCATTCTGTTTCCATTTATCATCCTTGAGATGTTTGTACAACTTGATTGGAGTCCAACTGTGGCACCATCCCTACACTGAAGCATGGTGGTGGCAGCATCATGCTATTGGGATGATTTTCAGCGGCAGGGACTGGGAGACTAGTCAGGATTGAGGCAAAGATGAATGCAGCAAAGTACATGAAAACCTGCTCCAGAGCGCTCAGGACCTCAGACTGGGGCGAAGGTTCACCTTCCAACAGGACCACGACCCTAAGCACACAGCCAAGACAGCACAGGACTGGCTTCAGGACAAGTCTCTGAATGTTCTTGAGTGGCCCAGCCAGAGCCCGGACTTGAACCCGATCGAACATCTCTGGAGAGACCTGAAAATAGCTCTGCAGCAACGCTCCCCATCCAACCTGACAGAGCTTGAGAGGATCTGCAGAGAGGAATGGGAGAAACTCTCCAAATACAGGTGTGACAAGCTTGTAGCATCATACCCAAGAAGACTCTAGGCTGTTATCTCTGCCAAAGGTGCTCCAACAAAGTACTGAGTAGAGCATCTGAATACTTTGGCAAATGCCAAACGTCCTGCACGGTGTTGGGCTGTAAGCACAACCCCCACCTGTGGACATCGGGCCCTCATACAACCCTCATGGAGTCTGTTCCTGACCGTTTGAGCAGACACATGCACATTTGTGGCCTGCTGGAGGTCATTTTGCAGGGCTCTGGCAGTGCTCGGCCTTGCACAAAGGCGGAGGTAGCGGTCCTGCTGCTAGGTTGTTGCCCTCCTACGGCCTCCTCCACGTCTCCTGATGTACTGGCCTGTCTCCTGGTAGCGCCTCCATGCTCTGGACACTACGCTGACAGACACAGCAAACCTTCTTGCCACAGCTCGCATTGATGTGCCATCCTGGATGAGCTGCACTACCTGAGCCACTTGTGTGGGTTGTAGACTCCGTCTCATGCTACCACTAGAGTGAAAGCACCGCCAGCATTCAAAAGTGACCAAAGCATCAGCCATGGAGCATAGGAACTGAGAAGTGGTCTGTGGTCACCACCTGCAGAACCACTCCTTTATTGGGGGTGTCTTGCTAATTGCCTATAATTTCCACCTTTTGTCTATTCCATTTGCACAACAGCATGTGAAATGTATTGTCAATCAGTGTTGCTTCCTAAGTGGACAGTTTGATTTCCGAGAGTGTGATTGACTTGAAGTTACATTGTGTTGTTTAAGTGTTCCCTTTATTTTTTTGAGCAATGTACATTTTCAAAAATCAAACAGATTTTGCTTTGTCATTATGGGGTATTGTGTTTAGTTTGATGAGGATGTTTTTCAAATCTATTTTAGAATAATGCTGTTTCGTAACACAATTTGGAAAAGTCAAGAGGTCTGAATACTTTCCGAATGCATTGTATGTCTCCATAAGAAACATAACTGCATTCTCCTCTCCCACTCATCAACAGAGTGAATGTAAACAGAGCCCCAGCCAGACCGTTATGGGGCCATATATCAGCTCTATGGGATCCCACAGATAAACACATGGAAGGGATCTACCGTATATGTTAGATCATGCATGATGGGCTAACGTACTTGTGGAGGTCACTGTACCACACTCAGTCTCCTTATGGGTTCTCTCTACAGTGAGAGGCTCCGGAGGATCTGGAGGAAGCATGTTCTCCAGCCTGATGAATGGGACTGTGTGTCGTGGACAGGAGAGCTAGAGTTAAAGGGACTGTGTGTTGTGGACAGGAGTCGTGGACTGTGTGTCGTGGACAGGAGTCGTGGACTGTGTGTTGTGGACAGGAGTCGTGGACTGTGTGTCGTGGACAGGAGTCGTGGACTGTGTGTCGTGGACAGGAGTCGTGGACTGTGTGTTGTGGACAGGAGTCGTGGACTGTGTGTCGTGGAAAGGAGTCGTGGACTGTGTGTCGTGGACAGGAGTCGTGGACAGGAGAGCTAGAGTTGGAGACATAAAGGGCTCGTCTCTCTAATAACAGCAATATCTCAGAGGCTGTGTGATAAGGGCATCTCAGCTTTGAACGTGGCTTGAAGGTCCGTCAAACATCCGTGCGTACTGAGTATAAAATACTGATGCTCCTTGGTCGGCCAGACAATACTGAAGTGTAGGAGACGATTAGATGTTTCTCTCAGTGCTGTTCAGCAGGTATCCAAGCACAAACCACGCAGCTCAGACACACAAACTCTATGACCTGGATGTGTTCTCTGTGAGGTAGGCTACTGTTGGTACCGTAAGTGGTGTCTAAATGAGGGGGTGTGCAGGGGGGCTGATGGTTAGCATTAAGATGTACGTAGGAGGAACAGTCACTGTGCTGATTATAGATGGAGGGAGGGGATAAGGGTCAGCCCATGAATAGAGTACATTTTCGGTAGTGTTAACATTCTGTCATAAAGAGCACTTGTCAACTTCAAAAGAATATGTTTTCCATCTCAAGGGGTAAAACTAACAAGACTATAGTTAGTGCCATTGAAGTGACGTTAAAGTTACAGGGTTGACCGTAACAGAGTTGACTGTTACAAGATTGACTATAACAAGGTTGACTGTGACATGGTTAAAGTTTTATTAAATCAGCCATAAATCCCCTTGTAGCAGGGGGAATGGAAGCTTATTGTGTGCAACAAGGAGGGGCAATTTAATATAAACTTCACCCAAAAAAGGAAATTGTTGAAACATTTCTAGCCGATCTATCTATTGGTAACATGGTTGACGTGTTATACTCAACACGCTCAGTTTTCCACAACAAAACACCAGAAAAGCTCACCTGGTTCTACACTGAGATTTGGCTATTCAATGTTTCTTCAAAATGGTATCATTTAAATCGGAATGGTTTCCCCATATTAAAAAGGGAGTTCAGTTCAGGTAACATTAGAAATATAGACCTTAAAATGAGGGACAGACATAAATGAATCACTAATCACATTGAATAATTAATAATCAGAAATGACTTTGTCAAAGCAAGAACATAACTAGGGCGTTGCAATGATGGTGAAAACTTGGGGAAATGTTGGGGTTGTGTGAGTTAAAATCTTCCTAGAAGTCTGAAAACATGATGAGGGACATGTCAAAATGCTGCAACTTTAGCAAGTCTTTATTCATATAACAAATCTGACATATTTAATTTTCCACGCGGTCTATATTAAAGGTCACTTAATTTAATATAACAGGCTTTAAAAATGCAATATTGGTGCACAATTTCTACTTAAAACATCAAAGGGGCGCAAAATGTACTATATTCGTGGAACGACCCAAAAGCAACTGCTTGCTCTGATTACCGGACAGATGGATGAATACTAAACACAACCCGGAGGAGAGAACGGGGATAGAGAAAGAGGGGTGAAGGGAAACAGAGGAAGAGAGAATGGGTGGTGGAGTAATGGAGAGTGAGAGAGAGGAAGAGGGATGAAGAGAGAGAGAGAGAGAGAGAGAGAGGGATGATGAGAGAGAGAGAGAGAGAGGGATGAAGAGAGAGAGAGAGAGGGATGGGGAGGGAGGGATTTACAGAAAGAGTTAAGGTTGGAGAGAGAGGGTTGGAGGGAGAGATAGACAGATTGTGGGATTGTGGGAGGATAGAGAGGCCCGAAGCCCAAAGCCTTCACGCCTGGGACAACACAGCTGAGACACATTGAGACACAGAGGGGGGGGGGGCTAGATCAAGAGGGGGCTAGATCGAGGGCTAGATCGAGACAGAAAGTAAGAGAGAGAGAGAGCGAGACAATGTGGTAATCATATTCACAAGTTGAGTTTTTGCAGACACAGCAGAGTAAGCAGTGTTGTGAATCCTCAACAGAACAGGCCAGAGAGACAACAGACATGTCTCACTGAGGCACAGCAGCACATTGGACACAGGCGCTCCCGCTACCTGCTGGTGGACAGAACAACTAGACAAAGTCAAATATGGCTGACATGAAAGATGGATGAAAATAGTCAAACCAAGATTACTGGGGGTTTTCAACTGCTTACGTGGTGTATTTTCAAAGCTGCACTTCTAATGCAGCAAGTCTCATAATCAAAACATATTGAATTAAGTTTGTTCGAAGACATCTTTCAGCACACAACCATTGATCCAAAATGATCTGTGAAATATCATGAGAATATTGATTTAATCACCACAACATAATAATATCTTCTCAATTGAGTTATTTTGACAAGTAGTTAATCCAATAGTGACAAATATAATATACATGTTTCAAAATGTCCCTTTGAATTCAGTATGCTACAGTTCTGTCAATGACCTTACATGACACTGTTCTCACATTAGGAAATACACCTGCGTTACCCATTAAGTTGACTGAACATCACATTTCCATCATTTATATCCAATGTGTGATCAGAGGTGTAGTCATTCAAGACATCTTTCTCAATCATTGATCTAAAATATAAGTCTATCGTTCAGACATAACATAATTGTAGTGTAATCAAATGAAAAATGAAATAGAATCTGAGAAACATAACATTTAGGAGGCACTAGTTTGCATCAAGCCTGATTCTGGATGGCCAGGTAGCTAGCAACAATGACAAGACGCTGTCATGTGGGGAATTGTAGGTGACTAGATTCAACTAGTTGTATCTTGTTCTTGATACCTTGTCCTGTTTAGAAGTGTTTTGACTGATTTCATGTCAATGGTAATATGGCAAAAAATCGCTAACTAGCTAACCAGCAACTGTAAAGATGTATTTGAGAGAGAACAAGTGCTCATTGAGCAAATGTATTTGTTTTTAATAAACATTGAAGACTAAATATAGTTTACATGTTGTCAACAATCTAAGCCAACCCTGTCTGTTTTGCCCCATATTTGCACACGCATCGGTTTTGTTGCTAAACAACCAAACCGTCTATAGGTTCTCATTGATATCGCAGTAAATGTCCTCATTGTTCACGCACCTGGTAAAAACCGTATGGCATGGCGAATCCAAGCCTGACATAGGTCTGCATTGATGTCATTGCATGTTTCATCCATGGCCAGAAGAAGGGCAGTACGCTCATGTATTGAAATCGTGCATTGTATTTTACACTATTGTATTGTACCTATGTGTTGTAGTGGTCCTGTACGTAACTCAGTTCGTAAGACTAGTGGTTTCAATGCCCACTGGGGTCACAAATGTTTAGACTTACTGTTGTCACTTTGGATAAAAGCGTCTGATAACTAAATGGCATGTATTACGGTTTTACAATTCTGTACTGGCCAATACAATTTGAGTAAAGCAGGGTGAACCCCTATTTTATTAATATCAGATTTCTGTTGCCTTTTCCTGCATCATTTCATAATTAATACAGATATTATACTTTTTTATGACAAAAACCCAGTGTTTCTATGACAAACAGTTTTGTTATATTTCAGTCTTCTGTGATGTATATAACATGTAATGTTGGAATGCAAACTCAAAATGTAATAAATGTCTATATCTGACATTGTACAGGTGTCTTCTTTTGTTTAAGCCCATAACCATGTGTGTGAGGTGTAGACTTTTGTTTCAAAGTAGATTTGTTTAAGACTACCAAGAAACACTCTGTGTGACCCTCATTTAGCCCACTGTAGTATTATTAAACTAAGATCATAGTAGTACATTACAGTATATATCATACTTTATATGTTTCTACTTTACAGACATACATTTTCATTATGTACTGTAGTTCTCAAAATCTGTAGTAGACAATCCAGTTTAACATCTATTGGTTTACTAAACGATTTAGTGATTATTAAGACAATCCAGTTTAACATCTATAGGTTTACTAAACGGTTTAGTGATTATTAAGATAATCCAGTTTAACATCTATTGGTTTACTAAACAGTTTCGTGATTATTAATTATGAGCTGTAAGTAATAGTCACATGTATTTTAACAAATGATAAAAGAATCTTATCAAAAGTAATGTGAGATGAAACACTAAGTTTGGTGAAAAAGTGATTTTGTGTGTTGTACTTAGTCAATTGAAAATGTGCTTAGAGTTTTAAAACAACTGCCTTTTTGATGATCTGGTTTGAGTTTTGTACACAGAGTTGTGAAAATCTACCACATACCTGTGAAAATTGCATCAAAGCGATTGAAAAAAGTAAAAATTCACATTAATTCACGTCACAAATGAATGCATTAATGTTATCATTATGGATCAAAGAGCTAATTTCCCCAGGAGTTGTCATTACACCACACCACTCCCACCCAGGAGTTGTCATTACACCACACCCCTCCCACCCAGGAGTTGTCATTACACCACACCACTCCCACCCAGGAGTTGTCATTACACCACACCCCTCCCACCCAGGAGTTGTCATTACACCACACCCCTCCCACCCAGGAGTTGTCATTACACCACACCACTCCCACCCAGGAGTTGTCATTACACCACACCCCTCCCACCCAGGAGTTGTCATTACACCACACCCCTCCCACCCAGGAGTTGTCATTACACCATACCCCTCCCACCCAGGAGTTGTCATTACACCACACCACTCCCACCCAGGAGTTGTCATTACACCACACCCCTCCCACCCAGGAGTTGTCATTACACCACACCCCTCCCACCCAGGAGTTGTCATTACACCACACCCCTCCCACCCAGGAGTTGTCATTACACCACACCACTCCCACCCAGGAGTTGTCATTACACCACACCCCTCCCACCCAGGAGTTGTCATTACACCACACCCCTCCCACCCAGGAGTTGTCATTACACCACACCCCTCCCACCCAGGAGTTGTCATTACACCACACCCCTCCCACCCAGGAGTTGTCATTACACCACACCCCTCCCACCCAGGAGTTGTCATTACACCACACCCCTCCCACCCAGGAGTTGTCATTACACCACACCCCTCCCACCCAGGAGTTGTCATTACACCACACCACTCCCACCCAGGAGTTGTCATTACACCACACCCCTCCCACCCAGGAGTTGTCATTACACCACACCCCTCCCACCCAGGAGTTGTCATTACACCACACCCCTCCCACCCAGGAGTTGTCATTACACCATACCCCTCCCACCCAGGAGTTGTCATTACACCACACCCCTCCCACCCAGGAGTTGTCATTACACCACACCACTCCCACCCAGGAGTTGTCATTACACCACACCCCTCCCACCCAGGAGTTGTCATTACACCACACCACTCCCACCCAGGAGTTGTCATTACACCACACCCCTCCCACCTAGGAGTTGTCATTACACCACACCCCTCCCACCCAGGAGTTGTCTGTCTGTCTTTGTTAACTTTGGAACACATTCAAGAACCCCCAGTAGCTAACCAGCTAATCAGCTACAAGCTATTTAGTCATTTTTAGCCACTGCTAGCAGCTTTTACCTTCTGCACAGACACCAGCCCTGTTATTAGCCTGGATATTACTCACCAATTTACCAGCATTGGACTGTCTCTCCACAACAACGCCGGATTCCTGCCGTAATCCCTGAGCCACTACTTCTGATCCTCACAGCTAGCTTGCAGCTAGCGCCACTGCCACGAAGCTAGCACCAGTTAGCAAACAAAATTCTACAATACCTCTTTCGCCATCTGGCTTGGATTCTCTGTCGACACGGCGCCCCGCCGCACCACCACTTCTGGTCTGCCGACGAATACCCCATCCGCTCTGCCCTCAACCGGCCTCCGTCTGAGCAGACCCCCTCCGTCTGAGCAGACCCCCTCCATCTGAGCAGACCCCCTCCGTCTGAGCAGACCCCCTCCGTCTGAGCAGACCCCCTCCGTCTGAGCAGACCACTCCCGGGCTACTAACTTTAAACGCCGCGTGCTAGCGTAGTGGCAGCTTCCCTGCTCCATCTACGGCTGCCCCCTGGACACTATGATCACTTAGCTACATAGCTGATGCCTGCTGGACTGTCCATTAATTCACGGTACTCCATTCTGTTAATTTGTGTTTTATCTGTCGGCTCTGTGTTTTAACTCAGGCTCTGTGTGTAGTTAATCCGACCCTCTCTGCCTAGTCATCGCCATTTTACCTGCTGTTGCTGTGTTAGCTGACTAGCTGCTGTTATCTCACCTGTTGTTTTAGCTAACTCTCCCAATCAAGACCTGCAATTACTTTATGCCTTACTGTATGTCTCTCTCAAATATCAATATGCCTTGTATACTGTTGTTCAGGCTAGTACCTCTGATATCTCCTTTGTCCCACCTCCCACACATGCGGTGACCTCACCCATTGAGACCAGCATGTCCAGAGATACAACCTCTCTTATCATCACCCAGTGCCTGGGCTTGCCTCCGCTGTACACGTGCCCCACCATACCCCTGTCTGCACATTATGCCCAGAATCTATTCTACCACGCCCATAAATCTGCTCTAGGCGACCAGTTTTGATAGCCTTTAGCCGCACCCTCATCCTACTACTCCTCTGTTCCTCGGGTGATGTGGAGGTAAACCCAGGCTCTGCATGTCCCCAGGCACCCTCATTTGTTGACTTCTGTGATCGAAAAAGCCTTGGTCTCATGCATGTCAACATCAGAAGCCTCCTCCCTAAGTTTGTCTTACTCACCGCTTTAGCACACTCTGCCAACCCTGATGTCCTTGCCGTGTCTGAATCCTGGCTTAGGAAGGCCACCAAAAATTCTGAGATTTCCATACCCAACTATAACACTTTCCGTCAAGATAGAACTGCCAAAGGGGGAGGAGTTGCAATCTACTGCAGAGATAACCTGCAAAGTTCTGTCATACTTTCCAGGTCTAAGCCCAAACAGTTCGAACTTCTAATTTTAAAAATTAATCTCTCCAGAAATAAGTCTCTCACTGTTGCCGCCTGCTACCGACCCCCCTCAGCTCCCAGCTGTGCCCTGGACACCATCTGTGAATTGATCGCCCCCCCATCTAGCTTCAGAGTTTGTTCTGTTAGGTGACCTAAACTGGGATATGCTTAACACCCCGGCAGTCCTACAATCTAAGCTAGATGCCCTCAATCTCACACAAATCATCAAGGAACCTTCCACGTACAACCCTAAATCCATAAACATGGGCACCCTAATAGACATTATCCTGACCAAGTATCCCTCCAAATACACCTCTGCTGTCTTCAATCAAGATCTCAGCGATCACTGCCTCATTGCCTGTATCCGCTACGGGTCCGCGGTCAAACGACCACCCCTCATCACTGTCAAACGCTCCCTAAAACACTTCTGCGAGCAGGCCTTTCTAATCGACCTGGCCCGGGTACCCTGGAAGGATATTGACCTCATACCGTCAGTTGAGGATGCCTGGTCATTCTTTAAAAGTTACTTCCTCACCATATTAGACAAGCATGCTCCGTTCAAAAAATGCTGAACTAAGAACAGATATAGCCCTTGGTTCACTCCAGACCTGACTGCCCTCGACCAGCACAAAAACATCCTGTGGCGAACTGCAATAGCATCGAAGAGTCCCCGCAATACGCAACTGTTCAGGGAAGTCAGGAACCAATATACGCAGTCAGTCAGGAAAGCAAAGGCCAGCTTTTTCAAGCAGAAATTTGCATCCTGTAGCTCTAACTCCAAAAAGTTCTGGGATACTGTAAAGTCCACGGAGAACAAGAGCACCTCCTCCCAGCTGCCCACTGCACTGAGGCTAGGTAACACGGTCACCACCGATAAATCCATGATAATCGAAAACTTCAAGAAGCATTTCTCAACGGCTGGCCATGCCTTCCTCCTGGCGACTCCAACCTTGGCCAACAGCTCCGCCCCCCCCCCCCCCCCCCCCGCTGCTACTCGTCCAAGCCTCCCCAGCTTCTCCTTTACCCAAATCCAGATAGCAGATGTTCTGAAAGAGCTGCAAAACCTGGACCCATACAAATCAGCTGGGCTTGACAATCTGGACCCCCTATTTCTGAAACTGTCCGCCGCCATTGTCACACCCCCTATTACCAGCCTGTTCAACCTCTCCTTCGTATCATCTGAGATCCCCAAGGATTGGAAAGCTGCCGCGGTCATCCCCCTCTTCAAAGGGGGAGACACCCTGGACCCAAACTGTTACAGACCTATATCCATCCTGCCCTGCCTATCTAAGGTCTTCGAAAGCCAAGTCAACAAACAGATCACTGACCATCTCGAATCCCACCGTACCTTCTCCGCTGTGCCATCCGGTTTCCGAGCCGGTCACGGGTGCACCTCAGCCACGCTCAAGGTACTAAACGATATCATAACCGCCATCGATAAAAGACAGTACTGTGCAGCCGTCTTCATCGACCTGGCCAGGGCTTTCAACTCTGTCAATCACCATATTCTTATCGGCAGACTCAGTAGCCTCGGTTTTTCTAATGACTGCCTTGCCTGGTTCAACAACTACTTTGCAGACAGAGTTCAGTGTGTCAAATCGGAGGGCATGTTGTCCAGTCCTCTGGCAGTCTCTATGGGGGTACCACAGGGTTCAATTCTCGGGCCGACTCTTTTCTCTGTATATATCAATGATGTTGCTCTTGCTACGGCCAATTCCCTGATCCACCTCTACGCAGACGACACCATTCTATATACTTCTGGCCCTTCCTTGGACACTGTGCTATCTAACCTCCAAACGAGCTTCAATGCCATACAACACTCCTTCCGTGGCCTCCAACTGCTCTTAAACGCTAGTAAAACCAAATGCATGCTATTCAACCGTTCGCTGCCTGCACCCGCACGCCCGACTAGCATCACCACCCTGGACGGTTCCGACCTAGAATATGTGGACATCTATAAGTACCTAGGTGTCTGGCTAGACTGTAAACTCTCCTTCCAGACTCAAACATCTCCAATCCAAAATCAAATCTAGAGTCGGCTTTCTATTTCGCAACAAAGCCCCCTTCACTCACGCCGCGAAACTTACCCTAGTAAAACTGACTATCCTACCGATCCTCGACTTCGGCGATGTCATCTACAAAATAGCTTCCAATACTCTACTCAGCAAACTGGATGCAGTTTATCACAGAGCCATCCGTTTTGTCACCAAAGCCCCATATACTACCCACCACTGCGACCTGTATGCCCTAGTCGGCTGGCCCTCGCTACATGTTCGTCGTCAGACCCACTAGCTCCAGGTTATCTACAAGGCTATGCTAGGTAAAGTGCCGCCTTATCTCAGTTCACTGGTCACGATGGCTACACCCACCCGTCGCACGCGCTCCAGCAGGTGTATCTCACTGATCATCCCTAAAGCCAAAACCTCATTTGGCCGCCTTTCCTTCCAGTTCTCTGCTGCCTGCGACTGGAACGAATTGCAAAAATCTCTGAAGTTGGAGACTTTTATCTCCCTCAACAACTTTAAACATCTGCTATCTGAGCAGCTAACCGATCGCTGCAGCTGTACATAGTCCATCGGTATATAGCCCACCCAATTTACCTACCTCACCCCCATACTGCTTTTATTTATTTAATTTTCTGCTCTTTTGCACACCAGAATCTCTACTTGCACATGATCATCTGATGATTTATCACTCCAGTGTTAATCTGCTAAATTGTAATTATTCGATTTATTGCCTACCTCCTCATGCCTTTTGCACACATTGTATATAGATTCTCTTTTTTTCTACCATGTTAATGACTTGTTTATTGTTTACTCCATGTGTAACTCTGTGTTGTTGTCTGTTCACACTGCTATGCTTTATCTTGGCCAGGTCGCAGTTGCAAATGAGAACTTGTTCTCAACTAGCCTACCTGGTTAAATAAAGGTGAAATAAAAATAAAAATAAAATAAACATCCATTTTTGGATTTATAAATGAGTGACATATACCACCATTGATTCTTGAAGTGTAATTATAAATTCTTCATGAGCTCAGTTCAACTGTCATACCCTATTACACATCCCAAAATGTAAGCATGTTAAACTCCAAGGTTTGTAAACAATGTAAATGTAAACAAAGACTGTAAAGCCTCGAAACATAGATACAACTAAAATGTTGATATCATGGATGGTCAGTCCTTGCATCCATAGCTCTGTCTATGATTTTGAGAGTGGTTGCACTTCTCCAGACCCATCCCTCAGCTTTTAACCGAAACAGAGGCGGGGTGGCCCTTTGCTTTTGTTTCAATAAAGGATTCCAGCTTTAAATCCTCAGTCCAGACTGCTTTGTGAAGCCCTCTCAAATTGAACATGGACATCTTCCAGATGTTCTTTATTAAAAGGAGAGCTGGCTGACGTCTGGTGCCTACTTAACATAATCCCTTTAAAACCGTCTCACGCTTATTCTAAAAGATTCATGATGTTTTCACCTCATGATGTACACCTCAGTGAGTCACTCACATACTGAGTGGGAAAAGAGAGACAGACAGACAGACAGACAGACAGACAGACAGACAGACAGACAGACAGACAGACAGACAGACAGACAGACAGAGATTGAAGGTCAGATGAACAAACAGAGAGACAGGCAGAGACAGTCAGACAGGCAGAGAGACAGACGGACAGACAGAGAGACAGATGGACAGACAGACAGAGAGAGACAGAGAGAGAGACAGATGGACAGACAGACAGACAGACAGACAGACAGACAGACAGACAGAGATTGAAGGTCAGATGAACAAACAGAGAGACAGGCAGAGACAGACGGACAGACAGACAGAGAGAGAGACGGACAGACAGACAGAGACAGTCAGACAGGCAGAGAGACAGACGGACAGACAGAGAGACAGATGGACAGACAGACAGAGAGAGAGACGGACAGACAGACAGAGACAGTCAGACAGGCAGAGAGACAGACGGACAGACAGACAGAGAGAGAGACGGACAGACAGACAGAGACAGTCAGACAGGCAGAGAGACAGACGGACAGACAGAGAGACAGATGGACAGACAGACAGAGAGAGACAGAGAGAGACAGATGGACAGACAGACAGAGAGACAGATGGACAGACAGATATAGAGAGAAAACAGAGAGAGAGAGACAGATGGACAGACAGACAGAGACAGAAATGTGGCCAGAAAAAGAGGCAGACAGACAGACAGACAGACAGACAGACAGACAGACGGACGGACGGACGGACGGACGGACGGACGGACGGATGGACAGACAGATGGACGGACAGATGGACAGACAGACGGAAAGTCATACAGATAGACAGACAGACAGTCAGAGAGACAGAAAGACAAACAGAGAGAGACAGACAGACAGACAGACAGACAGACAGACAGACATAGAGACAGACAGACAGACAGACAGACAGACAGACAGACAGACAGACAGACAGACAGACAGACAGACAGACAGACAGACAGACAGACAGACAGACAGACATAGAGACAAACAGGCAGACACACAAAGAGACAGATAGACAGAGACAGACAGGAAGAGAGCGAGAGAGAGAGAGAGAGAGAGAGAGAGAGAGACAGACAGACAGACAGACAGAGATTGATGGTCAGATGGACAAACAGAGAGACAGACAGAGAGAGAGACGGACAGACAGACAGAGACAGTCAGACAGGCAGAGAGACAGATGGACAGACAGACAGAGAGAGACAGAGAGAGAGACAGACAGACAGACAGACAGACAGACAGACAGACAGACAGACAGAGATTGAAGGTCAAATGAACAAACAGAGAGACAGGCAGAGACAGACGGACAGACAGATAGAGAGACGGACAGACAGACAGAGACAGTCAGACAGGCAGAGAGACAGACGGACAGACAGAGAGAAAGATGGACATACAGACAGACAGAGACAGAGAGAGAGACAGATGGACAGACAGACAGAGAGAGACAGAGAGAGACAGATGGACAGACAGACAGAGAGACAGATGGACAGACAGATATAGAGAGAAAACAGAGAGAGAGAGACAGATGGACAGACAGACAGAGACAGAAATGTGGCCAGAAAAAGAGGCAGACAGACAGACAGACAGACAGACAGACAGACAGACGGACGGACGGACGGACGGACGGACGGACGGACGGATGGACAGACAGATGGACGGACAGATGGACAGACAGAGACAGACGGTCAGACAGATGGAGAGACAGACGGAAAGTCATACAGATAGACAGACAGACAGTCAGAGAGACAGAAAGACAAACAGAGAGAGACAGACAGACAGACAGACAGACAGACAGACAGACAGACAGACATAGAGACAGACAGACAGACAGACAGACAGACAGACAGACAGACAGACAGACAGACAGACATAGAGACAAACAGGCAGACACACAAAGAGACAGATAGACAGAGACAGACAGGAAGAGAGCGAGAGAGAGAGAGAGAGAGAGAGAGAGAGAGACAGACAGACAGACAGAGATTGATGGTCAGATGGACAAACAGAGAGACAGACAGAGAGAGAGACGGACAGACAGACAGAGACAGTCAGACAGGCAGAGAGACAGATGGACAGACAGACAGAGAGAGACAGAGAGAGAGACAGACAGACAGACAGACAGACAGACAGACAGACAGACAGACAGACAGACAGAGATTGAAGGTCAAATGAACAAACAGAGAGACAGGCAGAGACAGACGGACAGACAGATAGAGAGACGGACAGACAGACAGAGACAGTCAGACAGGCAGAGAGACAGACGGACAGACAGAGAGAAAGATGGACATACAGACAGACAGAGACAGAGAGAGAGACAGATGGACAGACAGACAGAGAGACAGATGGACAGACAGATATAGAGACAGACAGACAGAGAGAGAGAGACAGATGGACAGACAGACAGAGAGAAAACAGAGAGAGAGAGACAGATGGACAAACGGAGAGACAGGTAGAGAGACAAACAGAGAGACAGAAATGTGGCCAGAAAGAGAGGCAGACAGACAGACAGACAGACAGACAGACAGACGGACGGACAGATGGACAGACAGAGACAGACGGTCAGACAGATGGAGAGACAGACGGAAAGTCATACAGATAGACAGACAAACAGTCAGAGAGACAGAAAGACAAACAGAGAGAGACAGACGGACAGAGAGACAGACAGACAGACAGACAGACAGACAGACAGACAGACAGAAATAGACAGGCAGACACACAAAGAGACAGATAGACAGAGACAGACAGGAGGAGAGCGAGAGAGAGAGAGAGAGAGAGAGAGAGAGAGAGAGAGAGAGAGAGAGAGAGAGAGAGACAGACAGACAGACAGACAGACAGACAGACAGAAATAGACAGGCAGACACACGGACAGACAGAGACAGACAGGCAGAGAGACAGACAGGCAGACAGGCAGACACACGGACAGACAGACAGAGAGACAGACAGGCAGACACACGGACAGACAGAGAGACAGACAGGCAGAAAGACAGACAGGCAGACAGGCAGACACACGGACAGACAGACAGAGAGACAGACAGGCAGACACACGGACAGACAGAGAGACAGACAGGCAGAGAGACAGACAGGCAGACAGGCAGACACATGGACAGACAGACAGAGAGACAGACAGGCAGACGGGAGACACACGGACAGACAGAGAGACAAACAAATGGACAGACAGACAGATAGAGACAGGCAGATGGAGGGACAGACAGACAGACAGACAGACAGACAGACAGAGACAGACAGACACACAGACAGACAGAGATACAAGCAGTCAGACAGACTGAATCACAGACAGACAGACAGACGAACAGATATACAGAAGACGGTCAGGCAGAGAGACAGACAGAGAGAGAGAGACAGACAGCGAGACAGACAAAGGGACAGACAGTCAATGCTATAGCACCTGCCTTGAATGTTCACAAGCTCCTCAACTCCACTGTTTTTCATTTACTGTAATGTATACTCAGAAATATGTTATTCATTTGTTATTTGTTCTGTGTCTGTTTCACCAGAATGAGCTAAATTGGAGTCATTTATGGCAATAAAGCCTGAGTAAACACACACAAACACACATGTAGGCAGGCAGGGTTGGGTTGAATGCAGAAGACACATTTCAGTTGAAGGTTAGGTATCCAAATCAAATCAAATCAAATGTTATTTGTCACATACACATGGTTAGCAGATGTTAATGCGAGTGTAGCGAAATGCTTGTGCTTCTAGTTCCGACAATGCAGTAATAACCAACGAGTAATCTAACCTAACAATTCCACAACTACTACCTTATACACACAAGTGTAAAGGGATAAAGAATATGTACATAAAGATATATGAATGAGTGATGGTACAGAACGGCATAGGCAAGATGCAGTAGATGGTATAGAGTACAGTATATACATATGAGATGAGTAATGTGGGGTATATCAACATAACATGGCATAGTTCAAAGTGGCTAGTGATACATGTATTACATAAAGATGGCAAGATGCAGTAGATGATATAGAGTACAGTATATACATATACATATGAGATGAGTAATGTAGGTTATGTAAACATTATATTAAGTGGCATTGTTTAAAGTGGCTAGTGATACATTTTTACATACATTTCCATCAATTCCCATTATTAAAGTGGCTGGAGTTGAGTCAGTATGTTGGCAGCGGCCACTAAATGCTAGTGGTGGCTGTTTAACAGTCTGATGGCCTTGAGATAGAAGCTGTTTTTCAGTCTCTCAGTCCCTGCTTTGATGCACCTGTACTGACCTCGCCTTCTGGATGGTAGCGGGGTGAACAGGCAGTGGCTCGGGTGGTTGTTGTCCTTGATGATCTTTAAGGCCTTCCTGTGACATCGGGTGGTGTAGGTGTCCTGGAGGGCAGGTAGTTTGCCCCCGGTGATGCGTTGTGCAGACCTAACTACCCTCTGGAGAGCCTTACGGTTGTGGGCGGAGCAGTTGCCGTACTAGGCGGTGATACAGCCCGACAGGACGCTCTCGATTGTGCATCTGTAAAAGTTTGTGAGTGCTTTTGGTGACAAGCCGAATTTCTTCAGCCTCCTGAGGTTGAAGAGGCGCTGCTGCGCCTTCTTCACAACGCTGTCTGTGTGGGTGGACCAATTCAGTTTGTCCGTGACGTGTACACCGAGGAACTTAAAGCTTACTACCCTCTCCACTACTGTCTTGTCGATGTGGATAGGGGGGTGCTCCCTCTGCTGTTTCCTGAAGTCCACAATCATCTCCTTTGTTTTGTTGACGTTGAGTGTGAGGTTATTTTCCTGACACCACACTCCGAGGGCCCTCACCTCCTCTCTGTAGGCCGTCTCGTCGTTGTTGGTAATCAAGCCTACCACTGTAGTGTCGTCCACAAACTTGATGATTGAGTTGGAGGCGTGCATGGCCACGCAATCGTGGGTGAACAGGGAGTACAGGAGAGATCCCCCTTTCCCTTTCCATCCAGGCAGGCAGGCAGCCAGGCAGGCAGGCCAGATCCATCTTGGAGCCGAGACATCTGTGTTCAATTAAAACTTCTTGTCAATAGGGGGGCGCTGTTTTCACTTTGGAAAAAATCGTGCCCAAATTAAACTGCCTCGTACTCTATTCTAGATCGTACAATATGCATATTATTAATACTATTGGATAGAAAACACTCTCAAGTTTCTAAAACTGTTTGAATTATATCTGTGAGTAAAACAGAACTCATTTTGCAGCAAACTTCCATACAGGAAGTGAAAAATCTGAAAACGATGCTCTGTTCCAGGGCCTGCCTATTCAATTGCCTAATATTTATCGATATGCATGCACTTCATACGCCTTCCACTAGATGTCAACAGGCAGTGGAAGGTGGAATGGGGTGTCTAGCTTGATCTGAGGCTGAACAAGAGCTATTGGAGTGACAGGTCTGGAAATATCTTTGTCTTCTCTGGCGCGCGAAGTGCGTCGACATTGGCTTCTGAAAAGCGTTCGGTATACACGGCGGATATCTCCGGCTCTGATTTTATTTGATACATGTGATAATAACATCATAAAGTCGTTTTTTTCAACCGAGTTGTATCAGTTTATTTAACGTTTATTGGGACTTTTGGAATTTTCCGTTCTTTGCGTCGAGAGAAGATGGGCTTGTTCGCGCCACATTGCTAGCTAAGGTTGCTAATTCGACAGGAGAAAAGGACATTCAAAAACCAAACAACGATTTATTCTGGACCTAGGACTCCTTGTACAAGATTCTGATGGAAGCTCAACAAAAGTAAGAACAATTTATGATGTTATTTCGTATTTCTGTGGAAAATGTTGATTCCTATTCTTTGCTGTTTTGGCGGGCGCTGTCTCGCAATAACGCAAGCTGTTTGTTATGGTAAAGTTATTTTAAAAAAGTCTAACACGGCGGTTGCATTAAGAACCAGTGTATCTTTCATTTGCCATACAACAAGTATTTGTATGTAAAGTTTATGATGAGTTCTCTGGTTAGATTAGGTGAGTGTCCAAAATAGCTCCGGACATTCTGGTGAATCGATGCTACATACTCACAATGTATAACCACGGTTTGCAGCTCTAAATATGCACATTTTCGAACAAAACATAAGTGTATTGTATAACATGATGTTATAAGACTGTCATCTGATGAAGTTGGTCAAGGTTAGTGATTAATTTTATATCTTTTGCTGGTTTTTGCGAAAGCTATCTATGCGGTGAATAAATGCGGTTGTGTGTTTGGCTATTGTGGTAAGCTAATATAATGCTATATTGTGTTTTCGCTGTAAAACACTTAAAAAATCGGAAATTTGGGCTGGATTCACAAGATGTTTATCTATCATTTGCTGTACACCATGTATTTTTCATAAATGTTTTATGATGAGTATTTAGGTATTTCACATTGCTCTCTGTAATTTTTCTGGCTGTTTTGGTGATATTTTTGATGGTAGCTGCAATGTAAAACTATGATTTATACCTCAAATATGCACATTTTCGAACAAAACATAAATGTATTGTATAACATGTTATAAGACTGTCATCTGATGAAGTTGTTTCTTGGTTAGTGACTAATTATATCTATATTTGGTCGGTTTTGCGATAGCTACCTATGCGGTAGAAACATGGTGAAAATATGCGGTTGAGTCTTTGGCTATTGTGGTTAGCTAATAGAAATACATATTGTGTTTTCGCTGTAAAACATTTTAAAAATCGGAAATGATGGCTGGATTCACAAGATGTTTATCTTTCATTTGCTGTATTGGACTTGTGATTTCATGATATTTATATGCTATTATTTACTTGTGGCGCTATGCTAGGCTATGCTAGTCAGCTTTTACTGATGAGGATGCTCCCGGATCCGGGATGGGTGTTAAGTAAAGGTTAAAGTGAAGAGTTCAACCACACATATCATACAGCAAACTTCAACCACACCTATCAAACAGCAAAGTTCAACAACACATATCAGACAGCAAAGTTCCACCCCACATATCAGATACAAAGTTCAACCACACATATCAGAGGCAGGAAAGTTCAACCACACATATCAGATAGCAAAGTTCAAACACACAAATCAGAGACAGCAAATTTCAACCACACATAACAGACAGCAAAGTTCACCCACACATATCAGAGACAGCAAAGTTCAACCACACATATCAGACAGCAAAGTTCAACCCCACATATCAGAGACAGCAAAGTTCAACCACACATATCAGACAGCAAAGTTCAACCACACATATCAGACAGCAATGTTCAACCACACATATCAGAGAGCAATGTTCAACCACACATATCAGACAGCAAAGTTCAACCACACATATCAGAGACAGCAAAGTTCAACCACACATAACAGACAGCAAAGTTCACCCACACATATCAGAGAGAGCAAAGTTCAACCACACATAACAGACAGCAAAGTTCAACCACACATATCAGAGGCAGCAAAGTTCAACCACACATATCAGATAGCAAAGTTCAAACACACAAATCAGAGACAGCAAATTTCAATCACACATAACAGACAGCAAAGTTCAACCACACATATCAGAGACAGCAAAGTTCACCCACACATATCAGAGACAGCAAAGCTCAACCACACATATCAGAGACAGCAAAGTTCAACCACACATATCAGACAGCAAAGTTCAACCCCACATATCAGAGACAGCAAAGTTCAACCACACATATCAGACAGCAAAGTTCAACCACACATATCAGACAGCAATGTTCAACCACACATATCAGAGAGCAATGTTCAACCACACATATCAGACAGCAAAGTTCAACCACACATATCAGAGACAGCAAAGTTCAACCACACATAACAGACAGCAAAGTTCACCCACACATATCAGAGAGAGCAAAGTTCAACCACACATAACAGACAGCAAAGTTCAACCACACATATCAGAGGCAGCAAAGTTCAACCACACATATCAGATAGCAAAGTTCAAACACACAAATCAGAGACAGCAAATTTCAATCACACATAACAGACAGCAAAGTTCAACCACACATATCAGAGACAGCAAAGTTCACCCACACATATCAGAGACAGCAAAGCTCAACCACACATATCAGAGACAGCAAAGTTCAACCACACATATCAGAGACAGCAATGTTCAACCACACATATCAGAGACAGCAAAGTTCAACAACTACTGAAACTTCTACAATGCATCTGCTTTGAACCAAGAATCATGTCCCCCTGACAAACCGTTTTCATCTTACAAAGTAGGCATTTCTGTTTCCGTCACAGTTACAGCACTGCAGTCGGATAACGTCACAGTTACAGCACTGCAGTCGGATAACGTCACAGTTACAGCACTGCAGTCGGATAACGTCACAGTTACAGCACTGCAGTCGGATAACGTCACAGTTACAGCACTGCAGTCGGATAACGTCACAGTTACAGCACTGCAGTCGGATAACGTCACAGTTACAGCACTGCAGTCGGATAACGTCACAGTTACAGCACTGCAGTCGGATAACGTCACAGTTACAGCACTGCAGTCGGATAACGTTACAGATACAGCACTGCAGTCGGATAACGTCACAGTTACAGCACTGCAGTCGGATAACGTCACAGTTACAGCACTGCAGTCGGATAACGTCACAGTTACAGCACTGCAGTCGGATAACGTTACAGATACAGCACTGCAGTCGGATAACGTCACAGTTACAGCACTGCAGTCGGATAACGTCACAGTTACAGCACTGCAGTCGGATAACGTTACAGATACAGCACTGCAGTCGGATAACGTTACAGATACAGCACTGCAGTCGGATAACGTCACAGTTACAGCACTGCAGTCGGATAACGTCACAGATACAGCACTGCAGTCGGATTACGTCACAGTTACAGCACTGCAGTCGGATAACGTCACAGTTACAGCACTGCAGTCGGATAACGTCACAGTTACAGCACTGCAGTCGGATAACGTCACAGTTACAGCACTGCAGTCGGATAACGTCACAGTTACAGCACTGCAGTCGGATAACGTCACAGTTAAGGGGAGTGTTAAATTGAATGAGACACGAGACAGTTGATGCCGTTCCAATTAACTTTAGGCGGCAAGAGCATTGTTTTCAGCTGTGTGAATTTGGGTGTTTCGCGTTCAGGCGTCCCTGCTTTGATATGATTTTGTTTTGGCCTGACACATACAACAGTCCTCTCAGACCGAAAGTAAAACATCTCCAGATGGGAATAGTTCCTCCAGTCCAGTCCTATATATGGTAGTACAACCAAACCCTTTTGGCATGAAGCTACTCTGCGGCATCTCTGCTCCTCCTCTCTCTCATCTCTACATCTGTGTCCAGCCTCACCTCAACAAACAACTCCAACCTGCTCCTTGACCCAAGGCCTCTGCTGGTCTTTCCGAAAACAACTTCTGCCTCGTGCTCTCCAGGTGTTCCTGATGGATTATGTTAAACTAGGCATAATGGTGTTCTTGCTGTAGCCTTACCAATCTAACAATCATGTTGATAAGACTCGCTATTCTGAGGACTCTCAGCCTTGATCCACTGTAGTGCCTCCTGATATTCCTGCTTTTACAGCTCAAAGGCTCAATCCAGAGGGGCTCCGGCTTGTGGAACTAGTCCCCAAACAATGTAGAATCTGCCCAAGAGAGATGACGTTTCCAGAAGCATTATGGGGTGACTGTAGGCATATACTGTACAAGCAAGAACCTGTTCACAATGTAGCCGTTATAGTTTATAACTATATTTCAGCAGGCTCCTGCAGGAGAGACAGAGCGATGTGAAAAATGCTGTGCTCTGAATGCAGTAACCGTACATGGACCAGAGCTGGCAGACAGACTGTGTCCTCAGGGGCTGCTACCTTTAACAGCAGACATGATGCAGAGATTATACAGTGGAAATCACCAGATATAGGAAATTAGCAGTTACAGGTACGGGACATCACATAGACAGACATATCAACGGAGAGACATATGTATCAGGCATGGGCTGGGGCATCCAGATTGCCTGTGTGTGTGTGTGTGTGTGTGTGTGTGTGTGTGTGTGTGTGTGTGTGTGTGTGTGTGTGTGTGTGTGTGTGTGTGTGTGTGTGTGTGTGTGTGTGTGTGTGTGTGTGTGTGTGTGTACATCCATAGGTGAGTATATCAACACATAGGCCTTTTTTGATTAAAAAGTGTCAATGAACACACACACACACACTAACACACACTAACACACACTAACACAAACACACCAACTAATCTGCTCTAGCTTGTTAGTAGTGACAGACAGCAGTGGAGGTGAGGTTAGACACAGCAGAGGCAGGATCGAGGCAGGATAGAGACAGGTTAGAGGCAGGATAGAGGCAGGATAGAGGCAGGATAGAGACTGAATAGAGGCAGGTTAGAGTCAGGATAGAGCCAGAATAGAGGCAGGATAGAGGCAGGGTAGAGGAAGGGTAGAGGCTGAATATAGGTAGGGTAGAGGCAAGATAGAGGAAGGGCAGAGGCGGGAGTAGATAGCAGTAGAGAGAGGAGCAGAGAGAGGAGAGAGAGGAGTAGAGAGATGAGAGGGGAGAAGAGAGGGGAGAGAGAAGAGTAAAGAGAGGAGTAGAGAGGGGAGAGAGTGGAGGAAAGATAGGAGTAGAGAGGGGAGAGAGAGGAGGAAAGAGAGGAGTAGAGAGAGGAGAAGAGAGGGGAGAAAGAGGAGTAGAGAGAGGAGAAAAGAGGGGAGAGAGAAGAGCAGAGAGATGAGAAGAGAGGGGAGAAGAGAGGTGGAAAGAGAGCAGTAGAGAGAGGAGAAGAGAGGGGAGAGAGAGGAGTAAAGAGAGGAGCAGGGAGAGGAGCAGAGAGAAGAGCAGAGAGAGGAGGGAGAGGAGAGAGGGAGGAGCAGATAGATGAGATAGAGAGGAGCACAGAGAGGAGCAGAGAGAGGAGCAGGGAGAGGAGCAGAGAGAAGAGCAGAGAGAGGAGGGAGAGGAGAGAGGGAGGAGCAGATAGAGGAGATAGAGAGGAGCACAGAGAGGAGCAGAGAGAGGAGCAGAGAGAGGAGCAGAGAGAAGAGCAGAGAGAGGAGGGAGAGGAGAGAGGAAGGAGCAGATAGAGGAGCACAGAGAGGAGCGGAGAGAGGAGCAGAGAGAGGAGCAGAGAGAAGAGCAGAGAGAGGAGGGAGAGGAGAGAGGGAGGAGCAGATAGAGGAGATAGAGAGGAGCACAGAGAGGAGCAGGGAGAGGAGCAGAGAGAAGAGCAGAGAGAGGAGGGAGAGGAGAGAGAGAGGAGCAAATAGAGGAGATAGAGAGGAGCACAGAGAGGAGCAGAAAGAGGAGCAGGGAGAGGAGCAGAGAGAAGAGCAGAGACAGGAGAGAGAGGAGAGGAGTGGTGAAATAAGCAGAGAGAGGGGAGAGGAGAAAGGAGAGAGAGGAGCGAAGAGATAGAGACGAGCAGAGAGAGGAGAGGGAGGGGAGAGAGGAGTAGAGAGAGGAGAGAGAGGGGAGCGGAGAAAGAAGAGAGAGGAGCAGAAAGGAGCAGAGAGTGGAGAGAGACGGGAACAGAGAAAAGAGAGAGAGAGAGGGGAGATAGAGCAGAGAGAGGAGATAGAGAGGAGACACAGAGGAGATAGAGAGGAGACAGAGAGGAGATAGAGAGGAGACAGAGAGGAGATAGAGAGGAAACAGAGAGGAGCGGAGAGAGGAGATAGAGAGGAGACAGAGAGGAGCAGAGCTACAGTCCAGCCCCCTCAGCCTCTTAGTTCCATCATTCTGACCGGCTCCCCCGTAGTTTTCAAATGCTGTTACATCCCCTGGTGTGTGTGTGTGTGTGTGTGTGTGTGTGTGTGTGTGTGTGTGTGTGTGTGTGTGTGTGTGTGTGTGTGTGTGTGTGTGTGTGTGTGTGTGTGTGTGTGTGTGTGTGTGTGTGTGTGTGTGTGTGTGTGTGTGTTGTGTGGTGTGTGGTGTGTGTGTGTGTGTGCGTGTGTGTGTGCGCGTGTGTGTGTGTGTATGTGCATGAGGGCTTGTATCTTATCTGTGTGTATGAGGACATGCATGTGTTTTTTCAATCTGTGTGAGTGGGTCTAATAGAATCAGAGGCTGGGGCCAGGCTTCCACAGCTCTGTCACTCTCCCAGGTGTTAGTTTTCGCCAGGCAGCAGAGGCTTCCACAGCTCTGTCACTCTCCCAGGTGTTAGTTTTCACCAGGCAACAGAGGCTTCCACAGCTCTGTCACTCTCCCAGGTGTTAGTTTTCGCCAGGCAGCAGAAGCTTCCACAGCTCTGTCACTCTCCCAGGTGTTAGTTTTCGCCAGGCAGCAGAGTCTTCCACAGCTCTGTCACTCTCCCATGTGTTTGTTTTCGCCAGGTAGCAGAGGCTTCCACAGCTCTGTCACTCTCCCAGGTGTTAGTTTTCGCCAGGCAGCAGAGGCTTCCACAGCTCTGTCACTCTCCCAGGTGTTAGTTTTCGCCAGGTAGCAGAGGCTTCCACAGCTCTGTCACTCTCCCAGGTGTTAGTTTTTGCCAGGCAGCAGAGGCTTCCACAGCTCTGTCACTCTCCCAGGTGTTAGTTTTTGCCAGGCAGCAGAGGCTTCCACAGCTCTGTCACTCTCCCAGGTGTTAGTTTTCACCAGGCAACAGAGGCTTCCACAGCTCTGTCACTCTCCCAGGTGTTAGTTTTCGCCAGGCTGCAGAGTCTTCCACAGCTCTGTCACTCTCCCAGGTGTTAGTTTTCGCCAGGTAGCAGAGGCTTCCACAGCTCTGTCACTCTCCCAGGTGTTAGTTTTTGCCAGGCAGCAGAGGCTTCCACAGCTCTGTCACTCTCCCAGGTGTTAGTTTTCGCCAGGCAGCAGAGGCTTCCACAGCTCTGTCACTCTCCCAGGTGTTAGTTTTCACCAGGCAACAGAGGCTTCCACAGCTCTGTCACTCTCCCAGGTGTTAGTTTTCGCCAGGCTGCAGAGTCTTCCACAGCTCTGTCACTCTCCCAGGTGTTAGTTTTCGCCAGGTAGCAGAGGCTTCCACAGCTCTGTCACTCTCCCAGGTGTTAGTTTTCGCCAGGCTGCAGAGTCTTCCACAGCTCTGTCACTCTCCCAGGTGTTAGTTTTCGCCAGGCTGCAGAGTCTTCCAAAGCGATTGGATCAAGCTGAAGCGGGAGACAGATGACTCAACAAGCCTCCCTCTCCAACTGCTTCCTGCAGGGTACTTTCTGGACAGGATGTGCCTGAGAACAACCACCTGCTGCTCTGCTTCTAAAACTATCAACACACATGACCCGCCCACCTGAGGATCTGTCTATTTCAGCCATCTATGTCCTGTGTTTGAGGGGTGCAAAATCCACTTTTCACTTAAATCTCGCTCGATGGATTGCTTTCATTTAATTCCTGCGACTCTTGCGCATCCCTGTCATTTTTCCCCATGAACTTTACAACCTCGGAAATGTTTGTAATGACTTGTCAAACACACCCCGGTAATGGCTGAAATGGGCTCAATGGGATACATTGGATTTCCGTTCCATTTATAACCTAAAGGCTGTGACCAGGCTTTAGACATAGTTTCAGGCTTTTATTTTGAAAAATGAGCTAGATTTTTCAAAAGTAGTCAGGTGTCCTCTGAATAGTTCCTGCGTGCGAGAGGGGAGTTCTCCATTTTCTTTTTCTCTCTTATTGAATAGGTTACGGTCCGGTTGACATATTATCGATTATGTTTGTTAAAAACAACCTGAGGATTGATTATAAAAAACATTTCACATGTTTCTACGAACATTACGGATACGTTTTGGAATGTTCGTCGAACGGAACGAGACTGTAGTTTTCTGAACATAAAGCGCAACCCAAACGGCGTTTCTTTCTTATAAAAGTAATATTTATCGAACAAAAATAACATTTGTTGTGTAACTGGGAGTCTCGTGAGCTTAAACATCCAAAGATTATCAAAGGTAAGCGATTAATTTTATTGCTTTTCTGACTTTCGTGACCAAGCTAACCAAGCTAATATAAGGCTAACTGTTCTAGCATTGATTGATACACTCACAAAAGCTTAGATTGCTTTTGTTGCAAAGCATATTATCAAAATCTGACACGATAGGTGGATTAACAACAAGCTAAGCTGTATTTTGGTATATTTCACTTGTGATTGCATGATTATAAATGTTTTTAGTAATATTTTGCGCCCTGCAATTCAGCGGTTGTTTAGGAAAATGATCCCGTAAAAGGGATCCGTTCGCAGAGAAATTAACAATTTTGATGACCGTTGCTACTAGAACACTTTTCTTCAACCCTGGTGACTGAAGACACACCGAGTGTGCATGCTTTTGTTCCCACTATGCACTAGCTCAAAATGAGGAAACTAATCAAGCACTATAATAATCAGTCCCTTGTGTGTTAGTACTGGGTTGGAATCAAACTCTGTACATACTGTGGATGGGATCCCAGGGCCAGGATTGGAGAACACAGAAGGATGGAACACAGGATAAACCAGTAACAGGTTCCAATGACATCACTTCAAACAGTCCAGTCAGCTGGGAAGTGTTCATTCTTGACCATAGGGCAGAGAAAGCCCATCAAAAAATAGTGGAAAGGCAATCGCCTCTTATCAGCAGTCAGAGTTAATCCACTTTTCTTTTTCTCTAAATGTGAAATCCTTCATTTCAGTCCCCATTGACAGCAGCTTGGAACTTGTAAGAGAATGGTCAAATGTGACCCGTTTCAGAAAACTAGGCGTATGTCGCGGGTCACTACTTAATAACAGGAGAGCTTTTGTCAAAAAAGTTTTTGACAAATGTCTTCTCGAACATGTGAACTTTCATGTGCCTTAATAAGAAACGTTATTGCCATCTGTAAATATGTATAAAAGTGTTAAATTACGAACCTAGTTGGTTAAGCCACAGAAAAAGTAAGTAACCTTCCCGCTAGCCATGATTGACTGAGATAATGAGTGGGCTGGACATGCCGAGAGATGAGTTTGGATTGATCTGCCATATAGCACACTTCTGTCAACTTGAGCTGGTCAGTTTGTGTAGGTAATCCTCTCTAACGCATTTTTTTTAAATGCATCGTGTAGTAAAACTGTATAAGCCTAATGTCAAGTTAAAGTGTACTGTTAGCTAGCTAACATTAGCTGGCTGGCTCGCTATCTAACGTTATGTGTATGCTCTCCACTTTCTGGAGGACCGAGTTTTGAAATCAGTGGTATTCCAGTACGATAGCTAAGAAGATAGAGAAAACACCTGTCTCCGGAATACATATACAAACTAATGGCAACCATCAGGCTTGTCCATCGATGATGTATGCGAAAAATAGTCTGGCTGCTACATTTTTAGATATTACACGTTTATAATTTGACAGAAAGTGGTTTCATTTCAAGTTAAAGTGTGCTGTTAGCTAGCTAACGTTAGCTGGCTGGCTCTCTACCTAACATTAGGTGTTTGATCTTATTATTCGCATCTCAGACCCATTTGCTTGACTAGATATAGCCTAATGTTAGCTAGCTAACATTGAACCTGGGCGGTTAGCTACCTGCAGATTAATGCAGGATAGTAACGTCATGAGTTCGGATTGTAGTTCATTGTTTACCTGGCTAGCCAACTAACTACATGTCTTTACAAAATACTCTCGTCCGAGTGTGCCAGAGTGCAGAATAAGTGATGTATTTACGAACGCTCAACCCCCATTGAATATAGCCGATGTCAGTAAACGTTGGCAAAAAAAGCATAAATTAACTGTTGCCAACAGCTCGGTTATAGTCACCAATGCTCTGCATAACAGGAAAACAGCCGAACCAGCTCTTCTTGTCACGTCTGCTTCCTCTCTCCGCTCTGGTGCTAAAGGGCTGTTTCGCTCTGTCGGTTTCTGCTGTTTCATCCCTGTGTCAGCATTATTGTCGTTTCCGTTTCGATCCTTACAGAATGCTGACACCAATATGTGAAGCATCAGGGAGTTTTCTTGTTGTTGTTTTTGTTGGTGACGTCGGGTCCGGGTGCCGTCGCCGATGGAACCGGAGGTGCCTCAGCTGGCTTGTCGGGCTTCCACGCCTTAGCTGGCTTGAGAGGTTTTCTTGCCTTGAGTTGATTCGGCAGGCGCCCATCCGACGTCATGCCTAAGCCGGCTCATCAAGCTCCCACGCCACAGCGGGATCGGCAGGCTTTCACACCTCTGCCGGCTCATCGGGCTTCTACACCCCAGCTGGCTTGTCCAGCGCCCTTGCCTCGGCCGGCCCCTCAGATTTGCCCAGGTGGGATGCCGGGTGGCGCCCCTCACTTCATACGCCTTCCACTAGATGTCAACAGGCAGTAGAACGTTGAATGAGGTGTCTAGCCTGATGTGGGACCGAATGAGAGCTTTTGGAGTGACAGGTCAGCCATATTGGCAGTATTTTGCTGCGCACCTAGGTGCACCATATCGTTGTCTGCAATACCTTAGGTAGACACGAAGAAATGCTCCGTCTGGGACGTTATTGGATAAAAACATCCTAAAGATGGATTCTCAACTGAGTTTGACCAGTTTATTTTGACTTTTATTATCACTTTTTGAATTTTTCGTTCCATGCGTCAAACTTTCATGGACACGTGAGCTCCACTATGCTAGCCAAAGTTGCTAATTCGACAGAAGAAATGGACATTCTAAAAAACAACGATTTATTGTGGAACAAGGATTCCTGGCACTGCATTCTGATGAAAGTTCATCAAAGGTTTTAGAATATTTATAATGTTATACCAAATAACATTATACGAAATAAAATTTTTGTTGAATATGTTGACTCCAACATGGCAGAGAATGGCTGAGCGCTGTCTCAGGTTATTGTATGCTGTGCTTTTTACTAAAGTTATTTTTTTTTAAATCTAACGCATTGGTTGCATTAAGAACCAGTGTATCTTTAATTATATGTCCAACATGTATTTTTCAGCAAAGTTTATGATGAGTTTTTCTGTTAGATTTCATGACTCTCTAAAATTTCTCCGGACAATTTGGAGCATTTTGGCGCCATGTTCACAATGTAAAACCAGGATTTGTAGCTATAAATATGCAAATTTTCGAACAAAACATAAATGTATTGTATAACATGATGTTATAAGACTGTCATCTGATTAAGTTGTTCAAAGGTTAGTGATTAATTTTATCTCTATTTGTGGGTTTTGTGAAAGCTATCTTTGCTGTGAAAAAAATGGCTGTGTTTTTTTGGATATGGTGGTGAGCTAACATAAATATATGTTGTGTTTTCGCTGTAAAACATTTTAAAAATCGGACATGTTGGCTGGATTCACAAGATGTTTATCTTTCATTTGCTGTATTGGACTTGTGATTTCATGATATTTATATGCTATTATTTACTTGTGGCGCTATGCTATGCTATGCTAGTCAGCGTTTCTGATGAGGAGGATCCCGGATCCAGGAGGGTGGGTCGGTAGAGGTTTTAAGAGGTTTTTAAAATCCCCAGTTACAATATATGCATCCTCAGGATTTGTGGTTTCCCGTTTGCATAAAGTCTGGTGTAGTTCCTTGAGGGGCACTGTGGTATCGGCTTGAGGGGTAATATACACGGCTATGACAATAACCCAGAATAATGATTTGGGGAGGTAATATATTGGATTGTGAGATATTCTAGGTCGGGTGAAGTAAAGGACTTGAGTTTCTGTATGTTATCACAATCACACCACGAGTAAATAATCATGAAACATACACCACCGCCTTTCTTCTTCCCGGAGAGTTCTTTATGAACTGAGAACCCAGCTGGCTGTACGGACGGGGACAGTATATCCCGAGAGAGCTATGATTCCATGTTATAGTCCCTGATGCCTCTCTGGAAGGAGATCCTCGCCCTGAGCTTGTCGACTTTATTGTCCATAGACTGAACATTAGCGAGTAATATACTCTGAAGCGGTGGATGGTGTGTACGGACTAGAAGTCCACCTCTTCTCCGCCGTCGGCGTCTTGGAGCAGCCTCTGGGATGAGTTAAATTGCCCTGGGGGGTACGAAGAAAAGGATCGTATTCGGGAAGGTCGTATTCCTGGTCGTAACGCTGGTGAGTTACCGCCTCTCTGATATTCAAAAGTTATTTCCGGCTGTATGAAATAACACAAACAATGTTCTGGGCTAATAATGAAAGAAATAACACACACACAAAATAATACTGCAACGTTGCTTAGGAGCTAGAAGCAGAGCTTCCATGTCTGTCAGCTCCATCTTACATTACTTGTTCCATGCATTCCATTTAGACCAGAACAATAAACCCAAACAGACACAATGTAAATCTTCAGAACCAGGTTTGGGTTCTGGGCTTCCATCCATTTTCCATTATTTTAGCTAAGCCAATCAACATTCATTCTTCGAGATGGAGAAGCCATGGCAACTGCAATCTCTCTCCACAGCTCAATGCCACTGTGCTGCCATCTTGCTGTTAGGCTACCCAGTCATCATCCTGAGATGCCTTTCCCTACATAACAAATGTTTGATTGCACTGCAGATTCATTTGGACGAAGTGAGATTAAAACGTTCGCCTACTGTATAGGAGAGGGCTCGTCTCTGGTCATTACCCTCTCCTTCCCTGGTAATTTGATAGGCCTGACTCAAATTAAAAAGGTGTGAGTATGTGTATGATGCATTGCGAGCATAGGCCAGTCCAACAACTCCCCATTCCCCAATGACAGTGTTGATAAAGAGGAGAACTATTACATTCAGCTCCTCCCAACTAATGTGTCTGTTTTGTTGAAGGAGAGACAAAGTACACACTCTGTTGTAAGCTGGAATTGTTTCCCTGATAAAAACAGCTCTGCTATGGGAATAGCTTGTTCAATTTAGATTTGGATGGCCAGCTTCGAAATGTTTTGTTAAAACTGAGTTGTTGGTTTGGGTTTACTTCTTTGAAGTCTTGGAAGGTAATTCATTTAGGATGATGACAGCAATGTTGTTGAACTAGATAACCTGTTCTTGTGGGGTTAAATTGGTATAGTGTAAATTGGTTTCAGTGGTAGAGCTGTCCCCAATTTGTGACTGAAATTAATTTCCTCTTCTGTCTGTTCCACTCATTTCCCCTTCAATTTAACCCTTGGTTGAAACACAAATCCTGTCTTCATACTAAGTCACTAAGTACTGAAAAGTGAAGCAGAGGCTCTGTGTGGGTCTTAGTTCACACACACGCACACACGTACACACGTGCGCACACACACACACACAAACACACACAAAGACATACAAGCAGGTTTATCATTAAATAGCCTCCGCCTGACACATCCAATAGAATAATAACAGTGGTTTCTGCAGCATAAGGCAATGGAATGCCTTCTTCATTCCAGTACTTAGTAAATCTTTCACTTTCTCTCTTTCATGTGAATAAAGCACTATAAGGGAGATGATGTGCATATTTAAACACATTCATCACTTTAAGCCACAGTTTTTAAGATGGCAGTGATCAATAGAACCATTACAGTAAGCCTGAGGACATGGGAGCTGGAGCTTCAGATTAGTTAGGAGACGTTGTAATAACTATAAGCCCGCAACAAATATTTATCATTTTAGTTTACTGGAACGTAAACTGAAGTCTTCAATTAAATTCTCTCATCTTATTCATTTTCATTACAACTCATTCAATTTCATAGTCTCTCTGTACCGTCCTCTTCCTTTGGAGTACGGAATGTTTACTTCAACATGACACGGCAACATTCTGATATTTTAAGAGGTCTTCTGGCAGACAAAGCTATAATAACCAGAAAAACTGTGACTCTGCTGCTCAACATGCCAACAGGGGTTTCCATTTCAACTCCTTGACGCTTGGCACACTAAATATCTCATCAAATCACACATTCACCAGCCTAATTGTGAATGCTCATCATTTTGCTTCATTGGGGTGACATTAGTTCCACCTCATCTCTGTTAGAAATAGAACAGCTAATTGAGAGATGCCCACAATGACAACAAACTTAATAAAACAAATGCTCCATTAAATTGTAAAATTCCTTGATTAGAATGTACTGAATAGGAATGTATTTCTGTGACTTTATTCTGTGAACTGAGTGGGGGTGTATTACTGTGACTTTCATCCCTGAACTGAGTGGGGATGTATTACTGTGACTTTCCTCCCTGAACTGAGTGGGGATGTATTACTGTGACTTTCCTCCCTGAACTGAGTGGGGATGTATTACTGTGACTTTCCTCCCTGAACTGAGTGGGGATGTATTACTGTGACTTTCCTCCCTGAACTGAGTGGGGATGTTTTACTGTGACTTTCCTCCCTAAACTGAGTGGGGATGTCTTACTGTGACTTTCCTCCCTGAACTGAGTGGGGATGTATTACTGTGACTTTCCTCCCTGAACTGAGTGGGGATGTTTTACTGTGACTTTCCTCCCTGAACTGAATGGGGATGTATTACTGTGACATTCCTCCCTGAACTGCTACTTTGCTTTGATTTGTCTCTGTATGAAGTGGCACAAATGAAATGCTCTCTCTCAATTATTATTATGAAAACAAAATTCAAGGGGCATATGTTTACATTGCCAAAGCAAGTGAAATGGATAAATAACGGTGAAAAAAACTATAAAAATGAACAGTAAATATTACACTCACACAAGTTCCAAAATAATACATTTCAAATGTCGTATTATGTCTATATACAGTGTTGTAACAATGTGGAAATAGTTAAAGTAAAAAGGGGAAAATAAATAAACATAAATATGGGTTGTAAATATAATGGTATTTGCTCCTCACTGGTTTCCCTTTTCTTGTGGCAACAGGTCACAAATCTTGTTGGCACACTGTGGTATTTCACCCAATATATATGGGAGTGGATTTGTTTTCAAATTCTTTGTGGGTCTGTGTAATTTGAGGGAAATATTTTTCTCGAATATGGTCACACATTTGGCAGGAGGTTAGGAAGTGCAGTTTCCACCTCATTTTGTGGCCAGTGAGCACATAGCCTGTCTTCTCCTGAGAGCCAGGTCTGCCTACGGCGGCCTTTCTCAAATGCAAGGCTATTCTCACTGAGTCTGTACACAGTCAAAGCTTGTCTTAATTTCGGTCAGTCACAGTGGTCAGGTATTCTGTCACTGTGTACTCTCTGTTTAGGTCCAAATCATCCAGAGGCAGTGCTCCTAGTGACCAGGCACTTAAATGCAGGGAAAGTTACATCTGTTTTACCTCATTTCTATCAGCATGTTAAATGTGCAACCAGAGGGAAAAAAACACTAGACCACATTTTCTCCACACACAGAGACGCGTACAAGCTCTCCCTCTGCCCTGCATTTGGCAAATCTGACCCTAATTCTTTCCCCCTGATTCCTGCTTAAACTTTTGCTTGTAAGTTTAAGTTTAAGCAGGAAGCACCAGTGACTCCGCCAATAAAAAAGTGGTCAGATGAAGCAGATTCTAAGCTATAGAACTGTTTTGCGGGTACAGACTGGAATATGTTCCAGAATTCTTCCGATGGCATTGAGGAGTACACCACATCAGTCACTGGCTTCATCAATAAGTACATTGATGACGTTGTCCCCACAGTGACTGTACATACCTCAAAAAAGAAGCCATGGATTACAGGCAACATTCACACTGAGCTAAAAGGTAGAGCTGCAACTTTCAAGGAGTGGGACTTTAACCTGGAAGCTTATAAGAAACCCCGCTATGCCCTCCAACGAACCATCAAACAGGCAAAGCATCAATACAGGACAAAGATCAAATCGTGCTACACTGGCTTCGACGCTCGTCGGATGTGGCAGGACATGCAGACTATTACAGACTACAAAGGGAAGCACAGCCGCAAGCTGACCAGTGAAACGATCCCAACAGACGAGCTAAATTACTTCTATGCTCGCTTTGAGGCAAATAACACTGAAACATAGATGAGAGCATCAGCTGTTCCAGATGACTGTGTGATCACGCTCTCCGCAGCTGATGTGAGTAAGACCTTTAAACAGCTCAACATTCACAAGGCTGCAGGGCCAGACGGATTACCAGGATGTGTACTCTGAGCATGCGCTGACCAACAGGCAGGTGTCTTCAGTGACATTTTCAACCTCTCCCTGTCTGAGTCTGTAATACCAACATGTTTCAAGCAGACCGCCATAGTCCCTGTGCCCAGGAACACTAAGGTAACCTGTCTAAATGACTACCAACCCATAGCACACACATCTGTAGCCAGGAAGTGCTTTGAAAGGCTGGTCATTGCTCACATCAAAACCATTATCCCAGAAAATCTAGACCCACTCCAATTTGCATACCGCTCCAACAGATCCACATACGATCTCTATTGCACTCCACACTGCCCTTTCACACCTGGATAAAAGGAACACCTATGCGAGAATGCTATTCATTGACTACAGCTCAGCGTTTAGCACGATAGTGCCCGCAAAGCTCATCACTAAGCTAACGACCCTGGGACTAAACACCTCCCTCGGCAACTGGATCCTGGACTTCCTGATGGTCCGCCCCCAGGTGATAAGGGTAGATAACAACACATCCACGCTGATCCTCAACACAGGGGCCCCTCAGGGGTGCGTGCTCAGTCCCCTGCTGTACTCCCTGTTCACTAATGACTGCACGGCCATGCATGACTCCAACACCATCATTTAGTTTGCCGATGACACAACAGTGGTAGGCCTGATCACAGACAATGACGAGACAGCCTATAGGGAGGAGGTCAGAGACCTGACTTTTTGGTGCAAGGACAACAACCTCTCCCTCAACGTGATCAAGACAAAGGAGATGATTGTGAACTACAGGAAAAGGAGGACCGGGTACACCACCATTCTCATCGACGAGGCTGTAGTGGAGCAGGTTGAGAGCTTCAAGTTCCTTGGCGTCCACATCACCAACAAACTAACATGGTCCAAGCACACCAAGACAGTTGTGAAGAGGGCACGACAAAACCTATTCCCCATCAGGAGACTTAAAAAAGATTTGGCATGGGTCCTCAGATCCTCAAATGGTTCTACAGCTGCCCCATCGAGAGCAACACCATTACTGCATGGAATGGCATCTGCTTGGCCTCCGACCGCATCCAGGACATCTTTACCAGGCGGTGTCAGAGAAAGGCCCTAATTGTCAAAGTCTCCAGCCACCCTAGTCATAGACTGTTCTCTCTGCTACTGCACGGCAAGCGATACCGGGGCGCCAAGTCTAGGTCCAAGAGGCTTCTAATTAGCTTCTACCCCCAAGCCATACGAGCATCTAATCAAATGGCTACCCCAATTTGCATTTCCCCAACACACTCTTTTATGCTGCTGCTACTCTCTGTTATTATCTATGCATAGTCACTTTAAGAGCTCAACCTACATATACATATTACCTCAATTACCTAGACTATCTGGTGCCCCTGCACATTGACTCTGTACCGTTACCCCCTGAATATAACTTCACTATTGTTATTTTACTCCTGCGCTTTAATTTAATGATTTCTAATTATATTTATTATTTCTTTAATTATTTCTTACTTTTATTTCTCACCTTTTTGAGGTATTCTTCTTAAAACGGCATTGTTGGTTAATTATGGGCTTGTTGGTTAATTATGGTCTACAGCTGTTGTGTTTGGCGCATGTGACAAATAACATTTGATTTGAATTGAACAGCATTCTAGTTTGCTCAGTTTTTTGTTAATTCTTTCTAATTTGTCAAGAAATTATATTTTAGTTTTCTCATGATTTGGTTCTCTCTGTCTGTCTCTATCTCCCCCTCTCTCTCACCACCATCTATCTCCCCCCATCTCTCTCCCCCCTCTTTCCCCCCCTCTCCCCCCTGGCAGGATGGAACAGCTCAGCTACAAAGGACCTTTATGTATTAGAATGCTTTCTTGCTTTTATCTGTCTTTTACAGAAACCCAGAGCCCCGCTTTAACGATTATAGGCCAGACCGAGTCTTGTTGAGAAAACATCTCAGGCTTGTCCATCAATGACAACACATTATAACCTTTTACCCGTAATGGTTGTGACAGTGGTGGGAAAATGGCAGGTAGGAAGAAAAGTGGGCTAATTCAGGAAAGGTCTGTTCCATCATCCACTGTGACCTGATGACACGATCACTGTGAGACGCTGTGAGACCATCGTCGTGGGAAAGCAGAAAAACAAGGCCATGCTACACCCTCATGATGATCCCTACACAACCTCTCAAACAAATACAAACACTGACCGTAGACACACTTTCCCTGACAGACGAATACACACACTGACACACTTTCCCTGACAGACAAATACACACACTGACCGTAGACACACTTTCCCTGACAGACAAATACACACACTGACACACTTTCCCTGACAGACAAATACACACACTGACACACTTTCTCTGACAGACAAATACACACACTGACACACTTTCTCTGACAGACAAATACACACACTGACACACTTTCTCTGACAGACAAATACACACACTGACCGTAGACACACTTTCCCTGACAGACAAATACACACACTGACACACTTTCTCTGACAGACAAATACACACACTGACCGTAGACACACTTTCCCTGACAGACAAATACACACACTGACACACTTTCCCTAACAGACAAATACACACACTGACCGTAGACACACTTTCCCTGAGACTCAAAACATGATTATGACATGGATTTTCTTTCTCACATAAACACACGGACACAAACACAAACACACACACACACTAGACATAAACCAAAGACAAATCACCTCACCTATGTCTCATTGTGAGTCTACTGTATATTGCCACAGGCTCCTCAGCCTTCTGACACTCGTTATCTTCTACCCTGTTCTCTTTCCCTCCTCTCTCTCTATATATCTCCCCCCTTTCTCTCTCTCCCTTCTCTCTCGCTCTCTCTCACTCTCCCCTCTATCTATCTCTCTCTCTTGCTTTCTCCCTCTCTCTCTCTCCCCCTCTCCCTCTTGTGTTTTCTTAGAAATAAATTCAATGATGCCAAGGGAAGCCAGGCTTCCCCAACAAATTGACCAATACATTTAAAGAAAAATGTTTTCCCTTCAATTCGCAAGGGGCTGAATGTAATACACTGGAGAAAAGATCTGAGCGAGTGAAACAGCGGCCCTCTGTCTCTCTGCGTGTAGGCCGTCTATCTGATGTTGTCTGGTCCAAAAGAGTATAACATTGTTGCCGCCAACAGCATTGAATGAAGGGAATCCAGCGAGAATTTTAATAAAACATGTGCCACTAAGCGTTGAGCTAAACTGAGCAAGCGCAACTGTGAATAGTCCTGGCGCACCAAAAAAAAGTGTAAGAGGAAGCCAGTTTGGATTTGGCGTCGCTCCTATCAAATCCCATTGAGCACATACGTCATTTACAGAAAAACTTGAGTTGTTGCATCTTGTTATGTTGTTGTGGTGGCTCTTTCCTAAATTAGCCATGGATGGAGACTGGGATTTGGACTTGTGGTTTTACTTAATTCTCTGTACTGACCAATGATTATAATGGCGATTCTGATCCAACCATTAATTCATACATTGCCTTACAAATCAACTGTACATTTTGAAGTTCCTCAAAGCTCCGTTTTAGGACAACTATTGTTTTCACTATATATTTTACCTCTTGGTGATGTCATTCGGAAACATAATGTTAACTTTCAGTGCTATGCGGATGATACACAGCTGTACATTTCGATGAAACATGGTGAAGCCCCTAAATGTCCCTCCCTGGAAGCCTGTGTTTCAGACTTAAGGAAGTGGACGGAGGCAAATGTTTTTATTTTAAACTCGGGAAAAACAGAGATGCTAGTTCTAGGTCCCAAGAAACAAAGATATATTCTGTTGGATCTGACAATTAATCTTGATGGTTGGGCAGTCACCTCAAATAAAATTGTGAAGGACCTTGGTGCTGAAGACTAATCTCTTCAGTAGGTCTTATGATTGAGTCTGGCCCAGGGGTGTGAAGGTGAACGGGAAGGCACTGGAGCAAAGAATCGTCCTTGCTGTCTCCACCTGGCCAGTTCCCCTCTCTCCACTGTGATTCTCTGCCTCTAACCCTATTACGGGGAATGAGTCACTGGCTTATTGGTGCTCTTCCATGCCGTCCCAAGGAGGGGTGCATCTCTTGAGTGGGTTGAGTCACTGATGTGATCTCCCTGTCCGGGTTGGCGCCCCACCTCGGGTTCATGCCATGGGTGAGATCTTCGTGGGCTATACTCGGCCTTGTCTCAGGGTAGTAAGTTGGTGGCTTGAAGATATCCTGTTAGTGGTGTGGGGGCTGTGTTTTGGTAAAGTGGGTGGGGGTTACATCCTGCGTGGTTGGTCCTGTCTGGGGGTATCATCAGACGGGGCCACAGTGTCTCCAAACCCCTCCTGTCTCAGCCTCCAGTAATTATGCTGCAATTGTTTATATGTTGGGAGGCTAGGGTCAGTATGTTATATCTTAAGTATTTCTCCTGTCTTATCAGGTGTCCTGTGTGAATTTAATTATGCTCCCTCTAATTCTGTCTCTCTCTCTCTCTCTCTCTCTCTCTCTCTCTCTCTCTCTCTCTCTCTCTCTCTCTCTCTCTCTCTCTCTCTCTCTCTCTCTCTCTCTCTCTCTCTCTCTCTCTCTCTCTCTCTTTCTTTCTTTCTTTCTCTCTTTCTTTCTCTCTTTCTTTCTTTCTCTCTTCTCTCTGAGAACCTGAGCCCTAGGACCATGCTTCAGGACCTCCTGGCCTGACTCCTTGCTGTCCCCAGTTCACCTGTTCATGCTGCTGCTCCAGTTTCAACTGTTCTGTCTGCGTCTAAGGAACCATGACCTGTTCACCGGACGTGCTACCTTGTCCCGGACCTGCTGTTTTTGACTCTCTCTCTCTCTACCACACATGCTGTCTCTAACTGAATGATTGGCTGTGAAAAGCCAACTGACATTTACTCCTGAGGTGCTGACCTGTTGCACCCTCTACAACCAACGTGATTATTGTTATTTGACCCTGCTGGTCATCTATAAATGTTTGAACATCTTGGCCATGTTCTGTTATAATCTCTACCCGGCACAGCCAGAAGAGGACTGGCCACCCCTCAGAGCCTGGTTCCTCTCTAGGTTTCTTCCTAGGTTCTGGCCTTTCTAGGGAGTTTTTCCGAGCCACGTGCTTCTACATCTGCATTGCTTGCTATTTGGGGTTTTAGGCTGGGTTTCTGTATAGCACTTTGTGACATCGGCTAATGTAAAAAGGGATTCATAAATACATTTGATTGATTGAAATTTGATTGAACTAGCTAACGTTGCCCATGAAAGGAAGTTAGGCTAGCGAGCAAGCATTTTAGCTTAGCCAGGCAGCTTACAGTAGGACAACAAAAAATAAAAGTGTGTACTGTATGCCAGAGTGATAGACCGTTTAGGCAACATGAAAGATGAGGGGGGCATTTGCAGTACTCTACAAGTAGGGTGAGTCAACATGTTTTTCTACTTGCACGAACGTGCACGCACACACACACACGCACACACACAGACAAATCAGAAATAAGAACCCCCCCCCCACACACACACACACACACACACACACACACACGCAGACACGGACACGGACACGGACACAGAGAAATCAGTACCATGGACAGCCACATCATATTTAACTTACTTTGATTGGACTAAATAGTTTTTGGTATCGTTTAGTTGTCACTGTGTTAGACTAAGCAGAGGTGATTTGATGACGTTGAAGTTGAAATGGTGCTGGAATAGTGGAGGCTGTTCCTGTCTTCTTCTTGCAGTAACTCTCCATGGTTCTAAATCAATAGTTGTCTAGTGGTCTGAAAATGTTGGACACATGAACTTGCTTGACCATGCTGTAGGTCATGTTACTGTTTGTTACTGTACATGCAATATGCTTTGTGGACTTGCTATCCGGTTTTGTGATATATCACGTGTGCTCCCTCTCCGGCCTCTAGGTCACCAGGCTGCTTGTTATGGCGCACACCTATCACCATCGTTACACACACCTGCGCATCATCCGACTCACCTGGACTCCATCACCTCCCTGATTACCTTCCCTATATATGTCACTCCCTTTGGTTCCTTCCCCAGGCGTTAATGTTTCTGTTCCAGTGTCATGTCTGTGTGTTGTTCGTGTTACTTGTTTTTTATGTTGTTTATTTATTAAAGCACTCCCTCCCTGAACTTGCTTCCCGACTCTCAGCGCACGTCGTTGCATTATAAAATGAGACAAGATCGTATTTGGATCGCAATTGGATATCACAAAATTAGGGGGAAAAGGAGGGTAAAATACAAAAAACGTTAAATAAATACAAAAAATAACAAAGGTGGGGTTGAATTTATTCTGCCACTATGTCTTCTTATTGTCTCGACCTTTAGGCCTATACCTCGACCTTAGGCCTATGCTGTATATCATGGTCGCAAGGCATATTAAGGCTTCCCCAGGGATTTTACCCACACAGCACTACAGCTTATACAGTATATACAGTGGGGAGAACAAGTATTTGATACACTGCCGATTTTGCAGGTTTTCCTACTTACAAAGCATGTAGAGGTCTGTACATTTTATCATAGGTACACTTCAACTGTGAGAGACGGAATCTAAAACAAAAATCCAGAAAATCACATTGTATGATTTTTAAGTAATTCCGTCTCTCACAGTTGAAGTGTACCTATGATAAAAATTGCAGACCTCTACATGCTTTGTAAGTAGGAAAACCTGCAAAATCGGCAGTGATTCAAATACTTGTTCTCCCCGCTGTACATTTTCTAACGGTATCAGGTACTTTTTTCCATTTTGTGTTAAAATAAAGAAAATGATATGAGCTTAATAGGAGCTCCTGAGTGGCACAGCGGTCTAAGGCACTGCATCTCAGTGCTAGAGGTGTCACTACAGACCTGGTTTGATTCCAACCTGCATCACAACCAGGCATGATTGGGAGTCCCATAGGGCGGTGCACAATTGGCCCAGCGACGTCCGGGTTAGGGCTTGGCCGTTATTGTAAATAAGAATTTGTTTTTATCTGACTTGCCTAGTTAAATAAAGGTTCAATTTAAAAAAGTCATTTGCATATACGAAGACATTAACATAAAGAGGTGGAACAGGGCTCCAACTACCAACAACTTGCTCTGTCTAAGCCTACCTGCACTCAACTGCTCTGTCTAAGCCTACCTGCACTCAACTGCTTTGTCTAAGCCTACCTGCACTCAACTGCTCTGTCTAAGCCTACCTGCACTCAACTGCTCTGTCTAAGCCTACCTGCACTCAACTGCTCTGTCTAAGCCTACCTGCACTCAACTGCTTTGTCTAAGCCTACCTGCACTCAACTGCTTTGTCTAAGCCTACCTGCACTCAACTGCTTTGTCTAAGCCTACCTGCACTCAACTGCTCTGTGTAAGTCTACCTGCACTCAACTGCTCTGTCTAAGCCTACCTGCACTCAACTGCTCTGTCTAAGTCTACCTGCACTCAACTGCTCTGTCTAAGCCTACCTGCACTCAACTGCTCTGTCTAGACCTCCTCATTAATTACTGTTTTTGTTATGTTCTGTTGCATAAATTAACAAGTATATCAATAGCAGGATACCCTGAGATAAAAAATCTACATCTTGGCTCTAGATTACACCTATCAATACATACTTTACATTGAGATCAGACATATCACTATAATCTGAGTGTTCATGTTCAGTAGTTGCTTTCATTTCAACACATTTCATTTGTAACTGTATAAATGTATTACTTTTTTACATTTAAAAAATAAACACCCATCAAAATAATGTTACATTTCTTCTTTTTCTTGTGATGTAAGTGTTGAGACGATGTGTTAAATGCCCAACAAAGCTTTAACGTTGTTATAGATGCAACGGAAATACAATATATTCCATTGAGCCCATTTCAGGCATTACCGGGGTGTGTTTGACAGGTCATTACAAACATTTTGTCACGCCCTGGCCTTAGTATTATTGGTTTTCTTTATTATTTTAGTTAGGTCAGGGTGTGACATGGGGAATGTTTATGTTTTGTTGTTTTGGGTGTTTATTTGGTAAAGGGGTTAATGGGTGTAGTATATGGTTTTGTGTTGAGTGTAGATGTTTAGCATTGTCTATGGTGGTTAGTTGTCTAGGAGAGTCTATGGTTGCCTGAATGAGTTCCCAATTAGAGACAGCTGATTTCGTTTGTCTCTGATTGGGAGCCTTATTTAGGGTAGCCATAGGCTCTCATTGGTTGTGGGTAATTGTCTATGTAAGAACGTTTGTAGCCTGTCTGTATGTGCACAACGTTTGTAGCTTCACGGTCGTTTTGTTGTTTTGTTGTTTGTATAGAGTTTTGTGTCGTGTTCATCTTCGTTCGTGTTAAAATAAAAGAAGATGGCTTATTTTCCAAAAGCTGCATTTTGGTCCGTCAATCCGCCACACGATCGTGACAGAATTACCCACCTTAGGACCAAGCGGCATGGAAGGCGGCAACAGGACCTACCTACACAGGATCTCTGGAGTTGGGAGGACGAATTGGAAAGAGATGGACCTTGGGATCAACCTGGAGAATATCGCCTCCCTCGTGAAGAGCTGGAGGCAGCGAAAGTCGAGAGGAGGCGATATGAGGAGGCAGCACGGAGACAAGGCTGGAAACCCGTGAGTACACCCCAAAAATTTCTTGGGGGGGGCCTTAAAGGGAGTGTGGCGAAGTCAGGTAGGAAACCTGCGCCTACTCCCTGTACTTACCGTGGAGAGCGGGAGTACGGGCAGACACCGTGTTACGCAGTAGAGCGCACGGTGTCTCCTGTACGCGTGCATAGCCCGGTTCGGTACATTTCAGCTCCACGTATCGGCCGGGCTAGACTGAGCGTTGAGCCGTATGTCATGAAGCCGGCCCAACGCATCTGGTCACCAGTGCGTCTCCTCGGGCCGGCGTACATGGCACCAGCCTTACGCATGGTGTCCCCGGTTCGCCTACATAGGCCGGTGCGGGTTATTCCACCTCCCCGCACTGGTCAGGCGACGGGGAGCATAGAACCAGGTAAGGTTGGGCAGGCTCGGCGTTCAAGGGAGCCAGTACGCCTGCACGGTCCGGTATTTCCGGCGCCACCTCCCCGCCCCAATCCAGTACCACCAGTGCCTCCTCCGCGCACTAGCTATATGGTGCGTGTCTCCAGCCCTTTACCACCAGTGTCTAAACCACGCACCAAGCCTCCTGTGTGTCCCCAGAGTCCTGTGCGTCCTGTTGCTGCTCCCCGCACTAGCCCTGAGATGCGTGTCCCCAGCCCGGTGCCACCAGTCCCGGCACCACGCACCAGGCCTACAGTGCGCCTCAGCCGGCAGGAGTCTGCCGTCTGCACTGCAATGACTGAACTGCCCGTCTGCCAAGCGCCATCTGAGCCATCCGTCTCCCCAGCGCCATCTGAGCCATCCGTCTCCCCAGCGCCATCTGAGTCATCCGTCTGCAATGAGCCTGCAAAGCCGCCCGTCTGCCATGAGCCTGCAAAGCCGCCCGTCTGCCATGAGCCCACTGAGCCGCCAGCCAGACAGGAGCCGCTAGAGCCGCCAGCCAGACAGGAGCCGCTAGAGCCGTCCGTCAGACAGGATCTGCCAGAGCCGCCAACCAGACAGGATCTGCCAGAGCCGCCAACCAGACAGGATCTGCCAGAGCCGCCAACCAGACAGGAGCAGCCAGATCAGTCAGCCAGCCATGAGCAGCCAGATCCGTCAGCCAGCCATGAGCAGCCAGATCCGTCAGCTAGCCATGAGCAGCCAGATCCGTCAGCTAGCCATGAGCAGCCAGATCCGTCAGTTAGCCATGAGCAGCCAGATCCGTCAGCTAGCCATGAGCAGCCAGATCCGTCAGCTAGCCATGAGCAGCCAGATCCGTCAGCTAGCCATGAGCAGCCAGATCCGTCAGCTAGCCATGAGCAGCCAGATCCGTCAGCTAGCCATGAGCAGCCAGATCCGTCAGCCAGCCATGAGCAGCCAGATCCGTCAGCCAGCCATGAGCAGCCAGATCCGTCAGCCAGCCATGAGCAGCCAGATCAGTCAGCCAGCCATGAGCAGCCAGATCAGTTAGCCAGCCATGAGCAGCCAGATCCGTTAGCCAGCCATGAGCAGCCAGATCTGTCAGCCAGCCATGGGCCGTCCCTCAGTCCGGAGCTGCAGTCCCTCAGTCCGGAGCTGCAGTCCCTCAGTCCGGAGCTGCCATTCCTCAGTCCGGAGCTGCCCCTTACCCTGGTGCTGCCCCTTACCCTGGTGCTGCCCCTTACCCTGGTACTGCCCCTGACCCTGGTACTGTCCCTGACCCTAGTACTGCCCCTGACCCTGGTACTGCCTCTTACCCTGGTACTGCCCCTTAGTCCGGAACTGCCCCTGAATGCAATGGGGTTAAGGTGGAGGGGGGTCGTTTGGAGGAAGCCTAGGAGGTGTTTAGGTACTGTGGTGACGTGGGGACCGCGACCAGAGCCGGAGCCGCCACCGTGGATGGAAGCCCACCCAGACCCTCCCCTAGACTGTGTATGGTGCGCCCGGAGTTCGCGCCTCAAGGGGGGGGTTATGTCACGCCCTGGCCTTAGTATTATTGGTTTTCTTTATTATTTTAGTTAGGTCAGGGTGTGACATGGGGAATGTTTATGTTTTGTTGTTTTGGGTGTTTATTTGGTAAAGGGGTTAATGGGTGTAGTATATGGTTTTGTGTTGAGTGTAGATGTTTAGCATTGTCTATGGTGGTTAGTTATCTAGGAGAGTCTATGGTTGCCTGAATGAGTTCCCAATTAGAGACAGCTGATTTCGGTTGTCTCTGATTGGGAGCCTTATTTAGGGTAGCCATAGGCTCTCATTGGTTGTGGGTAATTGTCTATGTAAGAACGTTTGTAGCCTGTCTGTATGTGCACAACGTTTGTAGCTTCACGGTCGTTTTGTTGTTTTGTTGTTTGTATAGAGTTTTGTGTCGTGTTCATCTTCGTTCGTGTTAAAATAAAAGAAGATGGCTTATTTTCCAAAAGCTGCATTTTGGTCCGTCAATCCGCCACACGATCGTGACACATTTCTGTTGTCGTAGCATTAATGGGAAAAAATGGAACAAGGAACAAGCAAGAGTATGAAAGAATCGCAGGAGTAAAATGAAAGCAAATAATCAGATTTGCATTAATCTAAGTAACATAACAATAAAGACCCCATCAAAATCCATCAGTTAAAGCTATAACGTTAAAGCAGTTATATCCGTTTTTTGGGATGGGCTACGTCTCAAATCACCCCTTGTCACCTATGTCAGCCTTCCGCATCTGTGGCAGAAGGTGGCCGAGCTGCAGCAGCGTTTGTCAGACCATGAGACATCACAAAAGTCGGTCTTCTCACAAATGTTCATAAAGATGAGACTCTCACGAACATCATGGTGTTCTCCATTTTGCTCTACGACCCCAAACAAGCCCCACCAGGCTCGTCTGTTCCACCGATGTGCCAACTTCTGCCCGAAGTGTCCCAATTGTTACAAACTAATATGACCCCACTATGGAAATGGGAGATTCTCACTAACAGGATGGTGTTATGTGATTTGCTCTACAACCCCTACAAGTTTCACGGGACTCATCTGAATGTAACTGGTACTAGTAAAAAAATAAAATACTGGAAGTATGGAGATACAAAAAGAAAGGGTTAAATATGTTTCAAAAACAGGGCCGGCGTTATGGGCGGGTACTTAGGGGGCCTGGCCCGCCCTACCGTACTTCCTTGCCCCTCCAAATAAAATATACAAATATTGATAATGTATTTGACTGAGATGCGCGCAGATAGAAAGACCCATCATTGTCAGGTAAAGCATCCGAACAAGTGAAACAGTGCCTCTCTGTCTCAGTATGTGTAGCCCATGTATTTGATGCTGTCTAGCCTAAAATAGTATTTCATGACACTCTTTTTTGCCAGATCAGATCAGATAGATGGGGTACATATTGTAAGACAGAAGGGCGCTGTTTTGGCCGATCGGATGCTATTTTGGACTAACGTTGGGAAGGTAACCTACTTCTTGAAGTGATTTGTTTTGCATTCAGATGAAAACACCATGACTGGTTGTGTTCATGTCACATTAAAAGATAGGCTAATATTTTTTACGGTTAAATTAAATATTGTTACCATAAAACTAAAGCAGTCATTTGGACTGCTCATAAATTAAAAAAAATGTATTACTCTGTGTAACGAGGTGCGCTGAGAGTCGGGAAGCAAGTTCAGGGAATTAATAATTTAATGAATTAAAAAAACATAATACAAATGAAGAAACACGAACAACGCACAGACAAGAAACATAAACAATAACACCTGGGGAAGGAACCAACGATCCGATGAAGGCATGAAAGTCTGACGAGCCGGATGAGGCATGAGAGTTTGTTCGATCCGGCTGAGGCATGAGAGTCTGGCGATCCGGCTGAGGCATGAGAGCCTGGCGATCCGGCTGAGGCATGAGAGCCTGGCGATCCGGCTGAGGCATGAGAGCCTGGCGATCCGGCTGAGGCATGAGAGCCTGGCGATCCGGCTGAGGCATGAGAGCCTGGCGATCCGGCTGAGGCATGAGAGCCTGGCGATCCGGCTGAGGCATGAGAGCCTGGCGATCCGGCTGAGGAATGAGAGCCTGGCGATCCGGCTGAGGCATGAGAGCTTGGCGATCCGGCTGAGGCATGAGAGCCTGGCGATCCGGCTGAGGCATGAGAGCCTGGCGAACCGGCTGAGGCAGGGGATCCTGGCGATCTGGCTGAGTCATGAAAGCGGCTCCCGGAGCCGATGTCATTCCACCTGACTCAAAAAAACAAAACAAAAACACTCCCTGATGCTTTCCTTATTCTGTAACGATGTGCGTTGAGAGTCGGGAAGCAAGTTCAGGGAGTGAGTACATTTAATAAATAAACAACATAAAACAAAAGGGAAGGTTATCAGGGAAGTGATGGAATCCAGGTGAGTCTGATCACGCGCAGGTGCACGTAACGATGGTGACAGTTGTGCGCCATAATGTGCAGCCTGGTGACCTAGAGGTCGGAGAGGGAGCATACGTGACACTGCCATTTTTAAAGTCATACCCCCCGTCCTTGACTCCTAAATTAGTCTATAATACACACTGCCGTTGTTAGAATGTTAATATCATAAACAGTTTTATGTGGTTTTCCCTGTTGCCCATCCTTCTCTTGACAGTAGGGCCTGAACCCCTCCTTCTCTTGACAGTAGGGCCTGAACCCCTCCTTCTCTTGACAGTAGGGAGTGAATCCCTCCTTCTCTTGACAGTAGGGCCTGAACCCCTCCTTCTCTTGACAGTAGGGAGTGAATCCCTCCTTCTCTTGACAGTAGGGCCTACACCCCTCCTTCTCTTGACAGTAGGGCGTGAATCCCTCCTTCTCTTGACAGTAGGGCCTACACCCCTCCTTCTCTTGACAGTAGGGCCTACACCCCTCCTTCTCTTGACAGTAGGGCGTGAACCCCTCCTTATCTTGACAGTAGGGCTTGCATCCCTCCTTCTCTTGACAGTAGGGCCTGAACCCCTCCTTCTCTTGACAGTAGGGCCTGCACCCCTCCTTATCTTGACAGTAGGGTGTGAATTCCCTCCTTCTCTTGACAGTAGGGCCTGAACCCCTCCTTCTCTTGACAGTAGGGCCTGAACCCCCCCTTCTCTTGATAGTAGGGCCTGAACCCCTCCTTCTCTTGATAGTAGGGCCTGAACCCCTCCTTCTCTTGACAGTAGGGCCTGAACCCCTCCTTCTCTTGACAGTAGGGCCTGAACCCCTTCTTCTCTTGACAGTAGGGCCTGAACCCCTCCTTCTCTTGACAGTAGGACCTGAACCCCTCCTTCTCTTGGCAGTAGGGCCTGAACCCTCCTTCTCTTGACAGTAGGGCCTGAACCCCTCCTTCTCTTGATAGTAGGGCCTGAACCCGTCCTTCTCTTGACAGTAGGGCCTGAACCCCTCCTTCTCTTGACAGTAGGACCTGCACCCCTCCTTCTCCCAATAGTTGAAGATGCCATGCCCAGTTTATAATCACCCAGGTAATTGCTTCGAAAGTTAACCTAAACTATATTGAAACTAATTTCACACAAATAAATGAAGAAGGCTAAAGTATGATTAGGAGAATGGATGAGTTGATGAGTGAGGGGAAGCGAACAATGTCTAATTATGTAATCACAAATTGTGAATGAAGAACAGGGCTGGCCATTCTATTACATTGATCTAATCTAATTATAATCTCAAAATGTTATGTACTCTATCAGTCTACTCTGGCCTACTTGGAGTATACAGTGAGAGTGTGCGTAATTTACAATGGCAAGAAGACCAAGACGAACGGATGCGCTCATTACCGTTGCTACAAAATCGGAATGAAAATGACTCAGATGGTGGGGAAAAATGAATCATGATGACATCTCTGATGAACATTCTTCTGTTTCTGAGCCTCAACCTGAACCTACACCTCTGAGGCCTAAGCACAACAAAAAAACAGAACTCTATGCATTGAGCAGGTGCCCACGCCACCACCAAAGGAAACGGTAAAATGTAAATAGTCCAGGTGGCCATTTGATTAATTGTTCTTATGGCCTGGGGGTAGAAGCTGTGAAGGAGCCTTTTGGTCCTAGACTTGGCGCTCCGGTTCCGCTTGCTGTCTTGGGTGATCCTGACCTATATTGTAGGTCCTGGATGGCAGGAAGCTTGTCCCCATGTACTGGGATGTACTGGGCCGTACGCACTACTCTCTGTACCGCCTTACGGTCAGATGCCGAGCAGTTGCCATACCAGGCAGTGATGCAACCGGTCAGGATGCTCTCGATGGTGCAGCTGTGGAACTTTTGGGTGATCTGGGGACCCATGCCAAATCTTTTCAGTGTCCAGAGGGGGAAAGGTGTGGGATTCTCCCATGTAAGAATGATGGAGGTCACTGTGTTCTTGGGGACCTTCAATGCTGCAGAATTTTTTTGGTGCCCTTCCCCAGATCTGTGCCTCGACACAATCCTGTCTCTGAGCTCTACAGACAATTACTTCGACCTCATGTCTAGGTTTTTGCTCTGACATGCACTGTCAACTGTGGGACCTTATATAGACAGGTGTGTGCCTTTCCAAATCATGTCCAATCAATTCAATTTACCACAGGTGGACTCCAATCAAGTTGTAGAGACATCGCAAGGATGATCAATGGAAACAGGATGCACCTGAGCTCAATTTCGATTCTCATAACAAAGGATCTGAATACTTATGTAAATACATTTTTCAGTTTTTATTTTTAATACATTTGCAAAATTTATAAAAACCTGTTTTCGCTGTGTCATTATGTGGTATTGTGTGTAGATTGCTGAGGAATTTGTTTTATTTAATACATTTTAGAATAAGGCTGTAACGTAACAAAATATGGAAAAAGTCAAGGGGTCTGAATACTTTCCAAAGGCACTGTATATATACTTTAGTTTTTTTGACCAGGGCCGGCAGCATAAGGAATCTGTTGGAAAGGCATTTGATTTCCATAGGGGTGCACGTTTTTTACACTGGACCTCCTATGTCTGGTGCCGGCCCTGGTCCCAAAAAACTAAATATTTGAGATTTCTTATATCTTCTACATATAGGAAAGACACTTCAGAAATGTATTCCCTATTATTTATTTTTTGACTGTCTGATTTGCCATTCATGAATGTATTATTCAATGCATTTCTATGGGCTATAGTAGTAAAGGCCCAATTCAATATTTTATCAAAAAATTCAAAATCAAATAGCTAAATTATCCATGGTATGCCTATCTTAAAACAATTCCATACATTAGCTTAGTAGAAGCCCAAAGTGGTCTGTTCTTGTAATTTCTAGTCTATGACATTTCAGATTTACATATGATAATTTATAACAAAGTAGTTTGGATTAAGTGAACTACTTTTTCACAGTAACTTTAGTTTATTAAACTATATTTTTCTTAAGGTTTAGTAGATTTAGTGTAGTTTAACTTCTTCCAGTGTGAAGGAATTGGTAGCTTGGTGAATGTAATGTGCGCTGAGAGTCGGGAAGCAAATTTAGGGAGTGAGCACATTTAATAAAGGTACGGAACTTAATACAAAACAAGAGACACAAACAAAGCACAGACATGAAGCTGGAACAGAAATAATAACGCCTGGGGAAGGAACCTAAGGGTGTGACATATATAGGGAAGTTAATCAAGGAGGTGATGGAGGCCAGGTGAGTGTCATGAGGCTCTGGTGCGCATGACAATGGTGACAGGTGTGCGGGATAATGAGCAGCCTGATGACCAAGAGGCCTGAGAGGGAGCACACATGACAGTGAACTATATTTTCAAAGTAGTTATCCCAACACTGCGTCCTGCACACAAAACCCCTAATTAATGAATCAAGACATGACACAAAAGCTGCTAGTTTGGCTACCAACTATCATATTGAAAACCATTGCAGGGGTACAATCCTCACACTCACACACACACGCAAACACACACACACACACACACACACACACACACACACACACACACACACACACACACACACACACACACACACACACACACACACACACACACACACACACACACACACACACACACACACACACACACACACACACACACACACACACACACACACACCATTAAGGTTGTATGGCTAGCTAGGTCCTCTGTTTCATTGGAAAGCACAGCAGGTAGATCCCTCATGTACTGTTTTGCCCATTCCACCACCAGCAGGACACACAGTGCAACAAGGAGCTGTCAATTAATAACGATTCATTCTGCTCATTCTATCCCTCTATCTGAGAGAGGAGGAGAGAGGACCGGCAAGAAGAATAGAGGTGGTAATAGCAAAGGAGAAGAGATGCATGAGGGGAGGAGGTGAAAAGAGAGCCTGGGAATAAATAGAGTAGGTCAATAGATAGAAGGGGACTAATAAGTAGAATAAGTGAATACATAGAAGAGGGCTAATAAATAGAATAGGTCAATAGATAGAAGGGGACTAATAAGTAGAATAAGTGAATACATAGAAGAGGACTAATAAATAGAATATGTCAATAGATAGAAGGGGACTAATAAGTAGAATAAGTGAATACATAGAAGAGGACTAATAAATAGAATAGGTCAATAGATAGAAGGGGACTAATAAGTAGAATAGTTGAATAGATAGAAGATAACTAATAAGTAGAATAGGTCAATATATAGAATACAACAAATAATGAAGACAAGAATGAAGAGAAAATGATAAGAAATGAGCACCTATTATCATAAATACAAACATATCAGTAACAGTATGGCTGTACAATATGTACTGCGAGGAGAGGTGAGGAGAGGAGAGAGGGGAAGAGGAGAGGAGAGGAGATGAGAGGTGAGGTGGGGAAGAGGAGAGGAGAGGAGAGGAGATGAGAGGTGAGGTGAGGTGAGGAGAGAAGAGGAAAGGTGAGGAGAGGAGAGGTGAGGAGAGGAGAGAGGGGAAGAGGAGAGGAGAGGTGAGGAGAGGAGAGAGGGGAAGAGGAGAGGAGAGGAGAGGAGAGGAGAGGAGAGGAGAGGAGAGGAGAGGACTGACGAAGTTTGGAGAGGTGAGGACTCAGAAAAGGAGGGAAATTACTACTAATGTTACAATGGGTCTACAAATCAGTGTGCTTTTATTACAACATGACCTCCAATGTTACAAGTAATATAGGCCTGCCTCTAGAATAGGCTAACCATCTATCAGCACACTGACACATTTTACTATATAATGGAAACATTGTGAGTCTGCCTATTGTAGTGTTACTCTGTACTGTACTCTCTGGAGTTCAACACAGACACACCGTGACATCCGTGATCTCACAACCTTTTAACTCCTCTACATGCAATGTTATCACTGTGGATGGCTCTCTCAGGGGTTGTCATGGTAACCTCCTGACCCCCCTCAGGTCTGCAGCGTCAAATCATCTCCATGGGAAACAAGTGGGAGAGGGGAGAGCAACAGAAAGTAACAGTCAAAGGTGTGTGTGTGGGGGGGGGGGGGGGGGGGTATCAACTTACATTGTATTGTTATGTCAGTAGAGGGAATGGTAGTGGTTGCCAGGGGGAATGTATGGCAGGATCTTTTCCTATATGGAAAACCTGTGTACTTACGGTTAAACAAGTGAGTGGGTAGGGGGGTTGGGGGTTGTGGGTCGGGGATTTCTACCTATGCAATTCTCCTGTACAAGAAACATAATCGGTCTCTATCTTACTCTATACTAATGTGAGTGGATAGGGTTTCAGTTGTGTGCTGTGATTGGATATGGTATGATACAATACACAGAAGGGTTAAGGCATGCTGAAAATGTTGGCCTTATCTTTATGAACGCAACCACTTTAGATACTTCCTGATGGTTCTATGCCTCCCACACTGGTTCTGTACACTTGCACTTCTTCTAATCTTCTTCTTTGGTCCATAACAGGCGTACTGCCACATGAGACATACGTCCACTGGTGTATTTGCATGCAAAGTGGTCTGGTGGAAAATGTGATGAGGAACAACAAACAGCTATTCGACTCTGCATACGTTATCTGTCATCTCTGCGGAAAGTGCCTCGGAGCTCTGGGAGTTTAATCTTAGTCAGGGGACAAATAGGCAAACAAAGCTTTCTTATCGTATCTCTTACAAACGTTTTGAAAAACGCTCAAATTGAACATTCTTCCCCCAAAATATATGTTTCAACGTTCAATGTCGTAGCTACGAGACCAAACAATAGGTCTGGATTTTTTATTAATTCGAAACTTGTAAGGTGTCATTCACTGGGTGATTGTTCTTTCATATCAAAAGGATATATTTACAGCAGGAAACTATTCATTTCAGGCCCAGCGCATCACGCTAAGGTGAGTACCAAAGGAAAGCTAACATTAATGTTATCCGGGCCACTGTTTATAGGAGTAATTGATTAAATTCCCTGATCAGCGAGACAAGCTAACAAACTTCCTCAGTCTTTGATAACAAAGGGGGGAGAGAGAATAAAACAGGAACATCTTTATGTTGAATCAAACTCCCCCTACTTTCAACCTGTATGAACATTAGATAAAGAATCCCAGACAAACTTGGACAGACTCTCCTTAGATAAGAAATAGTGGTCTCCACCAAGGCTTCTCTGGCCAGGATTCAAGCCAAGGTGTGTTGTAGGGAAGCGCATTGCACTTGACTTTTAAAAGGTAATTTAAAAGTCGACACACAGACATCCTCTGCGCCAAAATCTGCAGCGCTGACATCCGCAGCATTTACAGTTAATGTGATTTCTGCAAACGTCGGGAACATTTCAACAAGTCGCCTTGGATTGAATCCCGACCTCAATCTCTTCACTTCTGTCTTCTGTCTGAGTGACAGATAGCAGCTGATGAAAGGGATGAAGTGAGATGATGTAACACCACTCTAAACACTCTGATTCAACCCAATGAACAGCCAATCAACAGCCAATCAACAATTCTACTCTGGATAATGTTTCCATTACTTTCTTGACATATGTAGAGCATACAAACACAGGAGATTTGATAAATGTTCTCTGCACACTATAATCCCTTCACTTACTGAGCAATGCAACCAAATCCATGTACTGTATTGGACTTTAATGGCTATCCATCTCCTACTGCACATTGCTCAGCCTCTGTCTCTCTTCCATCCTCTATCTGGAAGTAATTATCGTGTGTGTGTGTGTGTGTGTGTGTGTGTGTATGTGTGTGTGTGTGTGTGTGTGTGTGTGTGTGTGTGTGTGTGTGTGTGTGTGTGTGTGTGTGTGTGTGTGTGTGTGTGTGTGTGTGTGTGTGTGTGTGTGTGTGTGTGTGTGTGTGTGTGTGTGAGAGCCAGGGAGGATTGTGATAGAGTGGCCACTTATTTCTATTATCAGATCCTAGAGATAAACAAACATGGTGTCCCAACTTCTCCTCCAGCAATTTGATGGATCATTTAGTGAGTGTGTGTGTGTGTGTATGTGTGCGGGAGTGTAAGCCTGCTCACACTAGCTCATGGAATTGTGACTAAGTGTGTGTGTGTGTGTGTGTGTGTGTGTGTGTGTGTGTGTGTGTGTGTGTGTGTGTGTGTGTGTGTGTGTGTGTGTGTGTGTGTGTGTGTGTGTGTGTGTGTGTGTGTGTGTGTGCATGCATACCCACCCACCTAGACACCCACCAACACACCTAGACCCCCACCCACCCACCCACCTAGACTCCAACCCAGCTGCACACCTAGACTCCCACACCCCTAGCCATAAACCTAGCCATCCACCCACCTAGCATCTACCTAGCCATGTACCTATCCATCCACCCACCTAGGTACACACCCACCTTGCCATTCACCCACCCACCCACCTTTACTCCCACATTCCGAGCCATTAACACAGCCATCCACCCACCTAGCATCTACCTAGCCATGTACCTATCCATCCAACCACCTAGGTACCCACCCACCCACCTTGACATTCACCCACCCACCCACCTAGACACCCACCTAGCCATCTATCCACCCATTTATCAATCCATCCACCCACCCAACCACCCACCTAGCCCTAGCCATCTATCCACCCACCTAGCCATCCATCCACCCACCTAGCCATATTTTGCTATATTTCATATTGTAAAATATCTTCTATGTGCTGGGAAATACTAGTTATAATAGGATAACAGTAGGATAATAGTTGCTATCAGAGCAACAGCTGTAAGTGAACGAATCCTCTGTTGGTTGGTGTTGCTTCCCATCGTTCACAAATATTTTCTAATTAGGTCTTAGTCTAGTTTGATGAATCTCAGCCTCATCTCCCTGGATCAATCCCTGGTTCAATACAGCACTTTAATTAATTACTGCCTGATGAGGATGAAGATACTGGAATCTATCTGAGCAAGCAGCTAACTGTGTCTCTCTGTGTGGGGGATGCTGCTTATGGAGGAAGTTAGGAGGGTGTGTTATTACATGTGAACCTGGAGTCACGCACTCTCTTTGTTTCCTAGAAGTCGTCAAGTTAGATTAATGCGAGTTAGAGGCATTACAAGTCATTACTAGTCTCCTCTCTCCTCTATTACATAATCTGGTATTCTCTCTTTCCCTTTATCTTTATCTGTTCTTTCTCTATCTGTTCCCTCTCTCTACCAGCCCTGCTCCTGGGCTGATGTGAGACATTCAGTGGCAGTGTGTTTGTGCTGCTGGGGGGGGTAATCAACAGCTGAAGAGAGAAACACCAGACAGAAGACACAAACATTGACTTTGAGGCACCTTATCAGAGCCAGTGAAGGACCAGGGAAGTGAACAAGAGGGAGAGGTGAAGAGGCAGACAGAGAGACATTCAAAACAGTCTGTGAATTGTGTTGTGTGTGCTCTCATTGTACTGTACTACATTGTCTTTCGAATGAAAGCCTATCCCTCTTGTTCACTGCCGTGGCCAATTAAAACGACCTTCCAGTAGTGGTTGACATATTTGCTGAAAATAGCCACCTCTCCTCACCACCACATACCTTGGATGTCAAAGCACCTTCACGTGCTTTCGCACTCCTCAACTCTCGCAGAGAGGGGTTTCACATTACCATTACCACTTCCTCCATAAGCAAGATGGTGCCAACAGAGATGGTAAAGTCGCTTTTAGTCCTTAGGAAACTACGCAGTGTTTTGTTTTTTTATGTATTATTTCTTACATTGTTAGCCCCGGCTGTATGTTATTACATACAGCCAGGATAACTAAAGGATATCAGAGCGACGTCAATTTACCAGGAATACGACTTTCCCGAAGCGGATCCTTTGTTTGCACCACCACCCAGGACATCGGATCTAATCCCAGAGGCCGACCAAAAACAATGTAGCCACAGAAGAGGTAGATGGTCAGACTTATGGTCAGACTTCGAAGGCGTGCACACCACCCACTGCTTCCAAGTATATTACTCACCAACGTCAAGTCTCTAGAAAAGAATGTAGACAAAATTAGGGAAAAGGTTGCTTTCCAGAGAGACATCAGAGATTGTAACATTCTCTGTTTCACAGAAACATGTCTCTCTCGGGATATGGAGTTGGTACAGCCACCGGGATTCTTCATGCGTTGCGCCGACAGAAATAAAATTCTCTCTGGGAAGAAGAAGGGCGGGGATGTATGCTTCACGACTCATGGTGTAATTGTAACAACATACAGGAACTCAAGTCCTTTTGTTCACTTGACCTAGAATTCCTTACCATCAAATGCAGATCATATTATCTCCCAGGAGAATTCTCGACGGTGAATGTATATCCCCCTTCAAGCCGATACCATGATGGCCCTTAAGGAACTTCATTGGACTCTATGCAAACTGGAAACCATATATCCTGAGGCTGCATTTATTGCAGCTTGGGATTTTAGCAAAGCAAATTTGAGAACAAGACTACCTAAATTCTACCAGCATATTGATTGTAGCACTCGTGCGGTAATACACTGGATCACTGCTACTCTAACTTCCGCGATGCATACAAGGCCCTCCCTATTCATCGTTGGTCTGACCAATCGAAATCCAGGCTTCAAAATTGTTTTGATCACACGGACTGGGATATGTTCCTGACAGCCTCAAAGAATAACATCGATATATATACGCTGATTTGGTGAGTGAGTTTATAAGGAAGTGCATTGGAGATGTTGTACCCACTGTGTCTATTAAAACCTACACTAACCAGAAACCGTGGATAGATGGCATTTAACCATGGAAAGACTAGCTGGCTCTTGTGTTTACGGACATATTCAATCTCTCCCTATCCCAGTCTGCTGTCCCCACATGCTTCAAGATGGCCACCATTGTCCCTGTACCCAAGAAGGCAAAGAACTAAATGACTATCGCCCCGTAGCACTCACTTCTGTCATCATGAAGTGCTTTGAGAGACAAGTCAAAGATCATATCACCTCCACCTTACCTGCCACCCTAGAAACACTTCAATTTGCATACCTCCCCAATAGGTCCACAGACGATGCAATCACCATCATACTGCACACTACCTTATCCCATCTGAACAAGAAGAATACCTATGTAAGAACGCTGTTCATTGACTACAGCTCAGCATTCAATACCATAGTAACTTCCAAGCTCATCATTAAGCTTGAGGCCCTGGGTCTCAACCCAGCCCTGTGCAATTGGGTCCTGGATTTTATGACGGGCCACCCCTAGGTGGTGAAGGAAGGAAACAACATCTCCACTTAGCTGATCCTCAACACTGGGGCCCCACAAGGATGCGTGCTCAGCCCCCTCATGTACTCCCTGTTCACCCATGACTGCATGGCCATGCACGCCTCCAACTCAATCATCATGTTAGCAGACGACACAACAGTGGTGGGCTTGATTACCACCAACAACAAGACAGCCTACAGGAAGGAGGTGAGGGCACTCGGATTGTGGTGTCAGCAAAATAACCTCACATTCAACGTCAACAAACAAAGGAGATGAAGGTGGACTTCAGGAAACAGCAGAGGGAGCACCCCCCCCCCCCCCCCCCCCCCCTATTCACATCAGTGGGACCGCAGTGGAGAAGGTGGAAAGTGTTCCTCATCCACCCACACAGACAGTGTGGTGAAGAAGGCGCAACAGCCTGTTCACCCCGCTATCATCCTGAAGGCGAGGTGATTACAGGTGCATCAAAGCTGGGACCGAGAGACTGAAAAACTGCTTCTAGCTCAAGGCCATTAGACTGTTAAACAGCCATCACTAACACAGAGAGGCTGCTGCCTACATACAGACTCGAAATCATTGGCCATTTTAATAAATGGATCACTAGCCACTTGAATAATGTTTACATATCTTACATACTTATTTCATATGTATATACTGTATTTTATACCATCTATTGTATCTTGCCTTTGCCGCTCGGTCATCGCTCATCCATATATTTATATGTACATATTCTTATTCCATCCCTTTAGATTTGTGTGTATTAGGTAGTTGTTGTGGAATTGTTAGATTACTTGTTAGATACTGTCGGAACTAGAAGCACAAGCATTTTGCTACACTCGCATTAACATCTGCTAAACATGTGTATGTGACCAATACAATTTGATTTGATTTGATACATCGCACCAAATACCCAACTATTTTGATTGGCTTCTTCATACAGACATCAGATTTATCCTGTATATAGCCCCACAGTGGAGGTGTCATAATAGCCATAAAACCTAGCGGTCAAACAGGACAATGGTTCCAATAATTTTTCCACCATTCATTTTAGAAATACTTAAAATAAGCTCTGGGTTTTGTGAAGGCTTACCCTGGCGTGACGTTTTGATAACCGTGTCAATCTATCTAGGACAAAGTGACTTTTATCATTATATTTGGCTCTATTTAATCTCAGATTCAAAAATGCTAATTAGCATCAAAGCAGATATCATGCAAAACTACAAATCCCTGCAAGCTCCTGCACGTCATCCCTAGCTGACACCTTTGTTAATTAACAGGTATTGTGTCAATTTAAAACTTTTACAAAACAGATTACAGAAATGTAAATTTAGTTAAATGTAGGCATTTATTCATTACCACGTTTAACTAACATTAGATAGTTAATCCAGAGATTCTTACCTTTGCCTCGATTCGGCAGTGTCATCCAGATCATAATGGCATTTGTTGTTTGTTATGATAGCCACATTAGCAGCTGATTAGCAATCCATTTTGGGGGGGGTTAATCCAGGCAAACATATTGACGAAAGTCACCTTGTCCTAGAGAGGATTTACATGGTTATCAAAACACAGCCCTTATTTGAAGTGTTTTTAAAATCCCCTATTGGAAAAATGTATGGTGGAACCATTTCCCTGTTTCACCACTAGGTTTTATGGATATTATGACTCATCCGGTGGTACTCTATTGACATGTGAAATGGCTATCTAGTTAGCGGTGGTGCGCGCTAATAGCCTTTCGATCGGTGACATCACTTGCTCTGAGACCTTGAAGTGGTTCCCGTTGCTCTGCAAGGGCCGCGGCTTTTGTGGAGCAATGCTTCGTGGGTGACTGTTGTTGTTGTGCAGAGGGTCCCTGGCTCGAGCCCGGGTATGGGCGAGGGGACGGACGTAAAGTTAAACTGTTACACTAGCATGCTGATCCTTCACAGTGAGCGAAACAGCCCAGCCATCACAGGTTCACACTAGCATGGCATACCCTCTCACGAGGACTAGCCTTACCTCCAGCTAAGAACATTAGTGACGGCCTAGGAACAGTGGGTTCAGGGGCTGAACGACAGATTTGTACCTTGTCAGCTCGAGGATTTGAACTTGCAACCCTTCGGTTACCAGTCCAACGCTCTAACCACTAGGCTACCCTGTCACCCCTAATAAGTTTATTAGACTCCCACAGGGTTAACAGGGTCCCCCAGTACTACTCTGTTAATGAATAGCAGTCATCGCAGGTCATCAGGTTTATAGTTTCCTGGCTGAACCTTATGAGAAGAGAGTGTCGCTTCATCTATTTTTATTTAACTAGGCAGTTAAGATCAATATCTTCTTTACAATGACGGCCTACCCCGGCCAAACCCTAACAATATATAGATTAGATTTTTATATTGTGTTATTTACTGTATGTTTGTTTATTCCATGTGTAACTCTGTGTTGTTTGTGTCGCACCACTTTGCTTTATCTTGGCCAGGTCGCAGTTGTAAATGAGAACTTGTTCTCAACTGGCCTACCTGGTTAAATAAAGGTGAAGTAAATAAACAATTTAAACAATGCTGGGTCAATTGTGCGCCTCCTTATGGGACTCCCATTCACGGCCGGTTGTGATACAGCCTGGAATCAAACCAGGGTCTGTAGTGACGCATCTAGCACTGAGATGCAGTGCCTTTGTCCGCTGCGCCACTCGGGAGCCCAAAATCTATATTCAGCTATATTTCTTGTCTTTGATAGTTTATTTTATTCTGCGTTTTAGATCAGCGGTTAAAGTGTCTTAATAATGACCAAAGGTTACTCTCCTCGTAGATTATTGATGTACTGTAGAGATCAGTTATTTGTGAGAAGAAATGCCATGGAAGCAGAAATTAACAGGTTCAAAAGTCTTTGGGGCTTTTGTAAGTTTGTGGAATGAGTTATTGAGGAATGTGGTATGTCCCTAACACACACAGTGGATATATAAGTAGGCAATTTGAACTCAAGCCAAATGTTCTAACTTTATACTGTATTGGCCACCTCTACCATAAACCTCTTTATACTGTATGGTCCACCTCCACCATAAACCTCTTTATACTGTATGGTCCACTTGTACAATAAATCTCTTTATACTGTATGGTCCACCTTTACCATAAACCTCTTTATACTGTATTGTCCACTTGTAAAATAAACCTCTTTATACTGTATTGTCCACTTGTAAAATAAATCTCTTTATACTCTATTGTCCACTTGTACAATACATCTCTTTATACTGTATTGTCCACTTGTACAATAAACCTCTTTATACTGTATTGTCCACTTGTACAATAAATCTCTTTATACTGTATTGTCCACTTGTAAAATAAACCTCTTTATACTGTATTGTCCACTTGTAAAAAAAATCTCTTTATACTCTATTGTCCACTTGTACAATACATCTCTTTATACTGTATTGTCCACTTGTACAATAAACCTCTTTATACTGTATTGTCCACTTGTAAAATAAACCTCTATATACTGTATTGTCCACTTGTACAATAAACCTCTTTATACTCTATTGTCCACTTGTACAATAAACCTCTTTATACTGTATGGTCCACCTCCACCATAAACCTCTTTATACTGTATGATCCACCTCCACCATAAACCTCTTTATACTGTATTGGCCACCTCCGCCATAAACCTCTTTATACTGTATGGTCCACCTCTACCATAAACCTCTTTATACTGTATGGTCCACCTCTACCATAAACCTCTTTATACTGTATGGTCCACCTCCACCATAAACCTCTTTATACTGTATGGTCCACCTCTAACATAAACCTCTTTATACTGTATGGTCCACCTCTACCATAAACCTCTTTATACTGTATGGTCCACCTCCACCATACACCTCTTTATACTGTATGGTCCACTTGTACAATAAACCTCTTTATACTGTATGGTCCAACTCTACCATAAACCTCTTTATACTGTATGTTCCACCTCTACAATGAACCTCCTCTGTATAGTACCAAAATCTTCTCATGTGCTCCCACTCACAAAGTACATAAAGAGCCTGTCATCACAGCGGTGTGTGTGTGTGCGTATTTGTATAGTCCTCCTGTATACATCTGTATGTGTGTCAGACGTTAGTGAAGACATCAGTCTGTATCGACTCATTCATTAGGCTCATCTCCTGTTCTCCCTGGCTGCAATGCTGACAAACTCCAGGCTGTTGGTTAAGTCCCTGGTGGAGGAGGGAGACCAGCAGTTCTGTGGCCCCTACAAGCTGACTGTGGCGGAGAAGTCCGTCACTGGCGCGGGCAGCATTTGGTAAGCTAACACACCCACACTCCTCTCCTTTACCCTGCTCCGTTTTGAGTTACGTTACCAATGTGGGTCGACATACAAGTTAACTTAGCGATCTCAGTTCATACATTACACACATTATTCTTACCTCCCCAGTAACAGTTTGGTATGGTATAAGGAATACGCAGACAAGCTTTCATGTTTAACTTAAGTGATGTTTATTGTACTTATCAATGTTTTGGATGAGCGCTCTGTTTTTGTTTCTGTTCCTCTCTCTCCATATCTGTAGCTTCCAGATATGCCGGAATAAGGACCCCAGCTATGACAATCGGGCTGGATTTGTAGTGCTTGTCCCGAATCGCGCGTTCATATGAATGACGTATTGGAAGACACCATGACAGTAGCGATGGGTTTATGTAAATGTGTTATATTGTGCTCTATTGCATTATGATAAACCAATTGCAAAGGTTCAAGGACGATAATTCATGATCAATTTAGCTGACTGGAAAATATATGTTTTGATATTTGTAATGGCTTAATTAATGAATTCATGAGTTTATTATGTTCTGATATGAGGGGCTTCCGCTACAAAAGGAGCCTCTCTTTCAGTTCAAGGGGGACCTTTTTCATTGAACTGTTGATTGAGCAACACTGTTTAGCTGTCCCTATAATACCATAAAATCATCTGGGGAAGAAGAGATCAATTATGAGAAACAGCTTCCAGGCTGACCCAGACACCATCATGAGGAGGGAAACAAGCAGGTCTATGGTCCCTCCAGACTGACCCAGACACCATCATGAGGAGGGAAACCAGCAGGTCGATGGTCCCTCCAGACTGACCCAGACACCATCATGAGGAGGGAAACCAGCAGGTCGATGGTCCCTCCAGACTGACCCAGACACCATCATGAGGAGGGAAACCAGCAGGTCGATGGTCCCTCCAGACTGACCCAGACACCATCATGAGGAGGGAAACCAGCAGGTCTGTGGTCCCTCCAGACTGACCCAGACACCATCATGAGGAGGGAAACCAGCAGGTCTGTGGTCCCTCCAGACTGACCCAGACAGTATCATGAGGAGGGAGCCCAGTAGGTCTGTGGCCCCTCCAGGCTGACCCAGACAGTATCATGAGGAGGGAGACCAGCAGGTCTGTGGCCCCTCCAGGCTGACCCAGACAGTATCATGAGGAGGGAGCCCAGTAGGTCTGTGGCCCCTCCAGGCTGACCCAGACAGTATCATGAGGGAGACCAGCAGGTCTATGGTCCCTCCAGACTGACCCAGACAGTATCATGAGGAGGGAGACCAGCAGGTCTGTGGCCCCTCCAGGCTGACCCAGACAGTATCATGAGGAGGGAGACCAGCAGGTCTGTGGCCCCTCCAGGCTGACCCAGACAGTATCATGAGGAGGGAGACCAGCAGGTCTGTGGCCCCTCCAGGCTTACCCAGACAGTATCATGAGGAGGGAGCCCAGTAGGTCTGTGGCCAATCCAGGCTGACCCAGACAGTATCATGAGGGAGACCAGCAGGTCTATGGTCCCTCCAGACTGACCCAGACAGTATCATGAGGAGGGAGACCAGCAGGTCTGTGGCCCCTCCAGGCTGACCCAGACAGTATCATGAGGAGGGAGACCAGCAGGTCTGTGGCCCCTCCAGGCTGACCCAGACAGTATCATGAGGGAGACCAGCAGGTCTGTGGCCCCTCCAGGCTGACCCAGACAGTATCATGAGGAGGGAGCCCAGTAGGTCTGTGGCCCCTCCAGACTGACCCAGACAGTATCATGAGGAGGGAGACCAGCAGGTCTGTGGTCCCTCCAGACTGACCCAGACAGTATCATGAGGAGGGAGACCAGCACGTCTGTGGCCCCTCCAGACTGACCCAGACAGTATCATGAGGAGGGAGACCAGTAGGTCTGTGGCCCCTCCAGGCTGACCCAGACAGTATCATGAGGAGGGAGCCCAGTAGGTCTGTGGCCCCTCCAGGCTGACCCAGACAGTATCATGAGGAGGGAGACCAGCAGGTCTATGGCCCCTCCAGACTGACCCAGACAGTATCATGAGGAGGGAGACCAGCACGTCTGTGGCCCCTCCAGACTGACCCAGACAGTATCATGAGGAGGGAGACCAGTAGGTCTGTGGCCCCTCCAGGCTGACCCAGATAGTATCATGAGGAGGGAGCCCAGTAGGTCTGTGGCCCCTCCAGGCTGACCCAGACAGTATCATGAGGAGGGAGACCAGCAGGTCTATGGCCCCTCCAGGCTGACCCAGACAGTATCATGAGGAGGGAGCCCAGTAGGTCTGTGGCACCTCCAATCTGACCCAGACAGTATCATGAGGAGGGAGACCAGCAGGTCTGTGGCCCCTCCAGGCTGACCCAGACAGTATCATGAGGAGGGAGACCAGCATGTCTGTGGCCCCTCCAGGCTGACCCAGACAGTATCATGAGGAGGGAGACCAGCAGCTCTGTGGCCCCTCCAGGCTGACCCAGAGAGTATCATGAGGAGGGAGACCAGCAGGTCTGTGGCCCCTCCAGGCTGACCCAGACAGTATCATGAGGAGGGAGACCAGCAGGTCTGTGGCCCCTCCAGGCTGACCCAGAGAGTATCATGAGGAGGGAGACCAGCAGGTCTGTGGCCCCTCCAGACTGACCCAGACAGTATCATGAGGAAGGAGACCAGTAGGTCTATGGTCTCTCCAGACTGACCCAGACAGTATCATGAGGGAGGTTGGAGGGTAGGTGACTGACAGGGTGGAGGTTGGAGGGTAGGGGACTGACAAAGTGGAGGTTGGAGGGTAGGGGACTGACAGGGTGGAGGTTGGAGGGTAGGTGACTGACAGGGTGGAGGTTGGAGGGTAGGTGACTGAAAGGGTGGAGGTTGGAGGGTAGGGGACTTACAGGGTGGAGGTTGGAGGGTAGGTGACTGACAGGGTGGAGGTTGGAGGGTAGGGGACTGACAAAGTGGAGGTTGGAGGGTAGGGGACTGACAGGGTGGAGGTTGGAGGGTAGGTGACTGACAGGGTGGAGGTTGGAGGGTAGGTGACTGAAAGGGTGGAGGTTGGAGGGTAGGGGACTTACAGGGTGGAGGTTGGAGGGTAGGTGACTGACAGGGTGGAGGTTGGAGGGTAGGGGACTGACAAAGTGGAGGTTGGAGGGTAGGGGACTGGCAGGGTGGAGGTTGGAGGGTAGGTGACTGACAGGGTGGAGGTTGGAGGGTAGGTGACTGAAAGGGTGGAGGTTGGAGGGTAGGGGACTTACAGGGTGGAGGTTGGAGGGTAGGGGACAGACAGGGTGGAGGTTGGAGTGTAGAGGACTAACAAGGTGGAGGGTAGGGGACTTACAGGGTGGAGGTTGGAGGGTAGGGGACTGATGGGGTGGAGGGTAGGGGAATGACAGGGTGGAGAGTAGGGGACTGACAAGGTGGAGGTTGGAGGGTAGGGGACTGACAGGGTGAGGGTAGGGAAGTGACAGGGTGGAGGTTAGAGGGTAGGGGACAGACAGGGTGGAGGTTAGAGGGTAGGGGACAGGGTGGAAAGTAACTGACTGCGGCGTGGAGTGGAGGGCTACTGATTGAATGACCGATGGGGTGGCAGGGTGGAGGGCTGCTGATTGAATGACCGACGGGGTGACAGGGTGGAAGGCTGCTGATTGAATGACCGACGGGGTGACAGGGTGGAGGGCTGCTGATTGAATGACCGACGGGGTGACAGGGTGGAGGGCTGCTGATTGAATGACCGAAGGGGTGGCAGGGTGGAGGGCTGCTGATTGAATGACCGACGGGGTGACAGGGTGGAGGGCTGCTGATTGAATGACCGACGGGTTGACAGGTTGGAGGGCTGCTGATTGAATGACCGACGGGGTGACAGGGTGGAGGGCTGCTGATTGAATGACCGACGGGGTGACAGAGTGGAGGGCTGCTGATTGAATGACCGACGGGGTGACAGGGTGGAGAGCTGCTGATTGAATGACCGACGGGGTGACAGGGTGGAGGGCTGCTGATTGAATGACCGACGGGGTGACAGGGTGGAGGGCTGTTGATTGAATGACCGACGGGGTGACAGGGTGGAGGGCTGCTGATTGAATGACCGACGGGGTGACAGGGTGGAGGGCTGCTGATTGAATGACCGACGGGGTGACAGGGTGGAGGGCTGCTGATTGAATGACCGACGGGGTGACAGGGTGGAGGGCTGCTGATTGAATGACCGACGGGGTGACAGGGTGGAGGGCTACTGATTGAATGACCGACGGGGTGATAGGGTGGAGGGCTGCTGAGGGGGGATCGATGATGTCTAGGGTCATGTTCAGTAGCCAGAAATGAAGTAGATGTTCTAGATGGAAAATGATCTTCTGTGTTCTTATTGGGAAGTTTAAGTAGTAGCACCTTTTAGAAACTGTTCTAGTGTTTTGCCCACTAAATATAACACAGGTTTGTAGCTATTTGATGAGATACTGACTTAGTTACGACTTCAGACATGGCACGACAACGACAGGGTTCTTCTCTTGATTTTTGTTGCTTATGATTGCTTTTTTATTTGAAAGGCCCGGTTACCATTATATCAATCAAATGTATGTACACATATTGTTTGACAAGATATCATTGTTTTATAGAAATGTTGCTATATCATTAGATAGACACTTGTCAGGGAAACGATCAATGGCATATACAGAGAGCTGTATAATACAGTAGCAAGCACTTTATTAGTATCTTTGTCTTTCTTCTAAATATTTCTTCCACCCTTGTCTGACAAACAAGTTCCTTTTAGTGTTTCATATCATTGCACACTCTGCACTCTGCTTTGGTTCTTGGAGCAAAGAGAGACACTGTTGATCTGAACGTTTCATTCTGTTCCCAAAGTGCTAGTAAAGTATTTCTTCCCTACAGGGAACAGCATCATCAAGGGGCTTGAAGCATGATCTTCTTCTGCATAATCAACTGACTTCTGTGAAGCTACATTTGCTAGAGTAGGTACACGCGTGTATGACTAACACATAAGCCAACCCACAAACAGACACATTTACATAGACTTATAAAAACACACCTACTATGGACATTCTAACCCACACAGTGACACACAGTACACATTCATTTCATGTACGCCCATCTGGTTTAGATTATCTGTGAACTGAGCCCTCGTTGATTCCATTGTGATGTCTTCGAGTGCTTATCCATCCCAACCACACGTAGGGAACTAGATACTTGCTAGGTCGAAAATATACTGGTTAGAACAATAGAATAATTCCATGTGACAGCGTTCGAAAATAAACACATTCATTGGACCTGGACCGATATTAACTAGCATAACTGGTCCCATTTTTGTAAAGAGTTATGGGATATTAGAATCTGCTGTCTTAACCTCTGTCATCTTCAATCTAGACTACTGGATCCAGTCTTGATCACTATGATAATAAAACATATTCACAGAAGAGGGTGAACAACTCCAGTCCTCAAAGACTATAAGATCTCCTTCTGGGCTTTATACTGTACAGTACATCTCCCAGGCACTTCATTTATCAATATATGTCATTGATTGGCTATAGAGAGACTGCACAGCTGGCAGAAATCAATCATAGATTATAAGCCAAGGACCAGAACACTCTATGGCCCTTGAGGCCCAGAGCAGTGCACTCCTGAGATTAAATAGAAAATATTAAACCAACCCTTCCCATGTCAGACCAAGATCCATCTCCTTTAGAGGGGTGTGCTGTTGCACCTCTCCAGACCCTTCAGTTTAAACACAGGTACACCTGGCTTCGTCTCATCCAGGTACTCAAGGACGGGGTTATCATACGCTAGGTCAGCCTTCCTCTGGGCGGATGCAACCTTGGGGTCAACAGGGGTCGTTACCGCGTTAACGGGCGCCGCCTGGTTGTCTCCGGTTGCATGGCCAGTGCTGCAGCAGCTAGTTGCCTTGGTGATGACCCTGTCAAGGGGCTTGAGGGATCGCATCCAGCGAGGCAGGAAGTCCCAGCTCTGGAGACGGACGGGCAGGTGGCCAGGGCTGTGAGCCTGCAGCACAGAGAAATGTTGTTACCAACCAATCGTAGACCAATCAAATTTGATACATCTGAACTATTCAACCACTCTTGGATGACAATGGAAGTTGAGTAGAAAATCCTCATAAAAACGTACAGCATCCATCATCAATTCGACTTCCAATGTTCTCCAAGAATAGCTGATTACAGTATTTCTAACCCACCTGCATCAGGTTCACCAAGGCAATGAAAACAGTCACACACACAAATGGTGCGCCCACTCCCACCATCACTCTCCAGCCAGCCAATGAGAGGCCTAGGACCAGGGACGGGAGGAGCAGGAAGCAGAAGAGGAGGTAGAGGACAGCGAACCAGCGGTACTTGGCGGTGCGTTCACCCAGGGCACGAGCCATGCGTATGGGGACACGTGTCACAGGGATGGGGTACCACAGCAGGATTCCCAGGATGTTGAAGAAGAAGTGACACAGAGCAATCTGGAGACAAGATGGACGGTATTAGGTGGACATTTGAGAGGAAAGACAAGATGGACGGTATTAGGAGGACACTTGAGAGGAAAGACAAGATGGATGGTATTAGGTGGACATTTGAGAGGAAAGACAAGATGGACGGTATTAGGTGGACATTTGAGAGGAAAGACAAGATGAACGGTATTAGGTGGACATTGGGGGAAACCATTTCCTTCAAAAAGGGTTTTACTTGAAAGGTATCTTTTGCTGTTTCTTAGCCCTTTTATTTGAATATAAGTTGTTCTGAATAAAGCCTTTTGCGAAATAAGTTATTCCCCAACGGTCCGTACCTGTATGGCAGCAGCCAGTTTGTCCCCAGGGCTGGCCAGGGCTGCCAGCAGGGCTGTGGTTGTGGTGCCGATGTTGGAGCCCAGAGTCAGTGGATAGGCCCTCTCCAGACTGATCACACCAATACCTGCAAACCAGGAGAAGGGTTCACCATTGTTCATGTGGCACACAGAAAAGTGTGTCTGCTGTAAGATGATAGCGATTTGCTAATTACTTTGTAGTGGGGCAAAGTCACCCCTTACATTGTAGTGGGTAATATTTGTAGTGGGGCTAAGTCACCCCTTACATTGTAGTGGGTAATATTTGTAGAAAGGGCTAAGTCACCCCTTACATTGGAGTGGGGTAATATTTGTAGAGGGACTAAGTCACCCCTTACATTGTAGTGGGTAATATTTGTAGTGGGGCTAAGTCACCCCTTACATTGTAGTGGGGTAAAATTTGTAGATAGGCTAACTCACCCCTTACATTGTAGTGGGTAATATTTGTAGAGGGGCTAACACACCCCTTACATTGTAGTGGGTAATATTTGTAGTGGGGCTAAGTCACCCCTTACATTGTAGTGGGTAATATTTGTAGAGGGGCTAAGTCACCCCTTACATTGTAGTGGGTAATATTTGTAATGGGGCTAAGTCACCCCTTACATTGTAGTTGTGTAATATTTGTAGAAAGGGCTAAGTCACCCCTTACATTGTAGTGGGGTAATATTTGTAGAAAGGGCTAAGTCACCCCTTACATTGTAGTGGGGTAATATTTGTAGAAAGGGCTAAGTCACCCCTTACATTGGAGTGGGGTAATATTTGTAGAGGGGCTAAGTCACCCCTTACATTGTAGTGGGTAATATTTGTAGAGGGGCTAAGTCACCTCTTACATTGTAGTGGGTAATATTTGTAGATGGGCTAACTCACCCCTTACATTGTAGTGGGTAATATTTGTAGATGGGCTAACTCACCCCTTACATTGTAGTGGGTAATATTTGTAGATGGGCTAACTCAACCCTTACATTGTACTGGGTAATATTTGTAGATGGGCTAACTCACCCCTTACATTGTAGTGGGTAATATTTGTAGATGGGCTAACTCACCCCTTACATTGTAGTGGGTAATATTTGTAGAGGGGCTAACTCACCCCTTACATTGTAGTGGGTAATATTTGTAGACGGGCTAACTCACCCCTTACATTGTAGTGGGTAATATTTGTAGAGGGGCTAACTCACCCCTTACATTGTAGTGGGTAATATTTGTAGTGGGGCTAACTCACCCCTTACATTGTAGTGGGTAATATTTGTAGATGGGCTAACTCACCCCTTACATTGTAGTGGGTAATATTTGTAGAGGGGCTAAGTCACCCCTTACATTGGAGTGGGGTAGTATTTGTAGAGGGGCTAACTCACCCCTTACATTGTAGTGGGTAATATTTGTAGAGGGGCTAACTCACCCCTTACATTATAGTGGGTAATATTTGTAGAGGGGCTAACTCACCCCTTACATTGTAGTGGGTAATATTTGTAGAGGGGCTAACTCACCCCTTACATTGTAGTGGGTAATATTTGTAGAGGGGCTAACTCACCCCTTACATTGTAGTGGGTAATATTTGTAGAGGGGATAACTCACCCCTTACATTGTAGTGGGTAATATTTGTAGTGGGGCTAACTCACACCTTACATTGTAGTGGGTAATATTTGTAGATGGGCTAACTCACCCCTTACATTGTAGTGGGTAATATTTGTAGAGGGGCTAAGTCACCCCTTACATTGGAGTGGGGTAGTATTTGTAGAGGGGCTAACTCACCCCTTACATTGTAGTGGGTAATATTTGTAGAGGGGCTAACTCACCCCTTACATTGTAGTGGGTAATATTTGTAGAGGGGCTAACTCACCCCTTACATTGTAGTGGGTAATATTTGTAGAGGGGCTAACTCACCCCTTACATTGTAGTGGGTAATATTTGTAGAGGGGCTAAGTCACCCCTTACATTGGAGTGGGGTAGTATTTGTAGAGGGGCTAACTCACCCCTTACATTGTAGTGGGTAATATTTGTAGATGGGCTAACTCACCCCTTACATTGTAGTGGGTAATATTTGTAGAGGGGCTAACTCACCCCTTACACTGTAGTAGGTAATATTTGTAGAGGGGCTAAGTCACCCCTTACATTGTAGTGGGTAATATTTGTGGTGGGGCTAACTCACCTAGGATAGGATAAAGCAATCCTTCCCCCCCCCCCCCCCCCCCCTTAAAAGATTTAGATGCACTATTGTAAAGTGGCTGTTCCACTGGATGTCATAAGGTGAATGCACCAATTTGTAAGTCGCTCTGGATAAGAGCGTCTGCTAAATGACTTAAATGTAATGTAAATGTACATTGTAGTGGGTAATATTTGTAGAGGGGCTAACTCACCCCTTACATTGTAGTGGGTAATATTTGTAGAGGGGCTAACTCACCCCTTACACTGTAGTAGGTAATATTTGTAGAGGGGCTAAGTCACCCCTTACATTGTAGTGGGTAATATTTGTAGAGGGGCTAAGTCACCCCTTACATTGTAGTGGGTAATATTTGTAGAGGGGCTAACTCACCCCTTACATTGTAGTAGGTAATATTTGTAGAGGGGCTAACTCACCCCTTACATTGTAGTGGGGTAATATTTGATACATTATGTGTATATTGTATACTTCTTACATGCGACCCACAATAAGACTATGAAATGAATGGACAAAGTCTATTAAGAGGAATATCTGACTCCATAAAGATAAAGATAAAGCAACCAATACTCATAAAGGTGCACTATACAGAAATCCCCTCGCCATTTCCTGGTTGCTAAAATTGTAAGTTTGCCTAATTTCAGTGTATGTGACATAACAAGCTATTATAGTGTACAGAATCATTATACCATCTAAACCGCTGTGAAATATAACCTATAATATTGCATGGGAAGCATAGAAATAGCGGACATATTACATACATTATATACCGCTTCTTATACTTGCTTTCAATGAGAATGACAGATCTATTAACTCACATTTATATTTGAATTTGGTTGGGTCACCCAAAAAGTTACATATTGCAGCATTAAAGAGCTACAGGAATACACTATCAAGTAAGGAATAAGAATTGTCTATATCAAAGTCAGAGATTTAATATCATTGTAAAATGAATGAAATCACAAACAAGGCATAAGCTTAATTTACAAAGCTTTCAGAAGCATTAGAAGGAGAGAGAGAGAGAGAGAGAGAGAGAGAGAGAGAGAGAGAGAAGTCATAGCCTGAAAGGCCATGCCACAAGAGTCCCTGGGGTGGAGAGAGAAAGAAAGAGAGAGTGTATTTCATCAGCACAGGTCAGGAACAAAGAGAAAGAGAAACTGATACCCCTTTATAACATGTGACTGTTTGGATTCAAAATCTAAGTTTTTGACCAATAGCATAAAGTAAAGTTAACCTCCAATCACACACCAGACCTACAGGATGTAAAGACAACAGCACCAGTGGTTCTGAACCAGGAGTACTTGAAAAGACTCACGAGACCATAGTCTTACAGGTAAAATGGACATAAAAAGGTACATGTTGGGGATACTGGTACAGTTTGAGAACAACTGGCTTACACTACCAATGTGTAGAACACATCATCCAAGATCGCCCTCCAGGTTCCCTCGGAGAGTTCATCAATGAGCTTGATGCCTTGATAAGCTCCTTTCCTGAGGACGGCTCACCTCTCACAGTTCTGGGCGACTTTAACCTCCCCACGTCTACCTTTGACTCATTCCTCTCTGCCTCCTTCTTTCCACTCCTCTCCTCTTTTGACCTCACCCTCTCACCTTCCCCCCCTACTCACAAGGCAGGCAATACGCTTGACCTCATCTTTACTAGATGCTGTTCTTCCACTAACCACATTGCAACTCCCCTCCAAGTCTCCGACCACTACCTTGTATCCTTTTCCCTCTCGCTCTCATCCAACACTTCCCACACTGCCCCTACTCGGATGGTATCGCGCCGTCCCAACCTTCGCTCTCTCTCCCCCGCTACTCTCTCCTCTTCCATCCTATCATCTCTCCCCTCTGCTCAAACCTTCTCCAACCTATCTCCTGATTCTGCCTCCTCAACCCTCCTCTCCTCCCTTTCTGCATCCTTTGACTCTCTATGTCCCCTATCCTCCAGGCCGGCTCGGTCCTCCCCTCCCGCTCCGTGGCTCGACGACTCATTGCGAGCTCACAGAACAGGGCTCCGGGCAGCCGAGCGGAAATGGAGGAAAACTCGCCTCCCTGCGGACCTGGCATCCTTTCACTCCCTCCTCTCTACATTTTCCTCTTCTGTCTCTGCTGCTAAAGCCACTTTCTACCACTCTAAATTCCAAGCATCTGCCTCTAACCCTAGGAAGCTCTTTGCCACCTTCTCCTCCCTCCTGAATCCTCCTCCCCCTCCCCCCCCCTCCTCCCTCTCTGCAGATGACTTCGTCAACCATTTTGAAAAGAAGGTCGACGACATCCGATCCTCGTTTGCTAAGTCAAACGACACCGCTGGTTCTGCTCACACTGCCCTACCCTGTGCTCTGACCTCTTTCTCCCCTCTCTCTCCAGATGAAATCTCGCGTCTTGTGACGGCCGGCCGCCCAACAACCTGCCCGCTTGACCCTATCCCCTCCTCTCTTCTCCAGACCATTTCCGGAGACCTTCTCCCTTACCTCACCTCGCTCATCAACTCATCCCTGACCGCTGGATACGTCCCTTCCGTCTTCAAGAGAGCGAGAGTTGCACCCCTTCTGAAAAAACCTACACTCGATCCCTCCGATGTCAACAACTACAGACCAGTATCCCTTCTTTCTTTTCTCTCCAAAACTCTTGAACGTGCCGTCCTTGGCCAGCTCTCCTGCTATCTCTCTCAGAATGACCTTCTTGATCCAAATCAGTCAGGTTTCAAGACTAGTCAATCAACTGAGACTGCTCTTCTCTGTATCACGGAGGCGCTCCGCACTGCTAAAGCTAACTCTCTCTCCTCTGCTCTCATCCTTCTAGACCTATCGGCTGCCTTCAACACTGTGAACCATCAGATCCTCCTCTCCACCCTCTCCGAGTTGGGCATCTCCGGCGCGGCCCACGCTTGGATTGCGTCCTACCTGACAGGTCGCTCCTACCAGGTGGCATGGCGAGAATCTGTCTCCTCACCACGTGCTCTCACCACTGGTGTCCCCCAGGGCTCTGTCCTAGGCCCTCTCCTATTCTCGCTATACACCAAGTCACTTGGCTCTGTCATAACCTCACATGGTCTCTCCTATCATTGCTATGCAGACGACACACAATTAATCTTCTCCTTTCCCCCTTCTGATGACCAGGTGGCGAATCGCATCTCTGCATGTCTGGCAGACATATCAGTCTGGATGACGGATCACCACCTCAAGCTGAACCTCGGCAAGACGGAGCTGCTCTTCCTCCCGGGGAAGGACTGCCCGTTCCATGATCTCGCCATCACGGTTGACAACTCCATTGTGTCCTCCTCCCAGAGCGCTAAGAACCTTGGCGTGATCCTGGACAACACCCTGTCGTTCTCAACTAACATCAAGGCGGTGGCCCGTTCCTGTAGGTTCATGCTCTACAACATCCGCAGAGTACGACCCTGCCTCACACAGGAAGCGGCGCAGGTCCTAATCCAGGCACTTGTCATCTCCCGTCTGGATTACTGCAACTCGCTGTTGGCTGGGCTCCCTGCCTGTGCCATTAAACCCCTACAACTCATCCAGAACGCCGCAGCCCGTCTGGTGTTCAACCTTCCCAAGTTCTCTCACGTCACCCCGCTCCTCCGCTCTCTCCACTGGCTTCCAGTTGAAGCTCGCATCTGCTACAAGACCATGGTGCTTGCCTACGGAGCTGTGTGGGGAACGGCACCTCAGTACCTCCAGGCTCTGATCAGGCCCTACACCCAAACAAGGGCACTGCGTTCATCCACCTCTGGCCTGCTCGCCTCCCTACCACTGAGGAAGTACAGTTCCCGCTCAGCCCAGTCAAAACTGTTCGCTGCTCTGGCCCCCCAATGGTGGAACAAACTCCCTCACGACGCCAGGACAGCGGAGTCAATCACCACCTTCCGGAGACACCTGAAACCCCACCTCTTTAAGGAATACCTAGGATAGATGCACTGTTGTAAAGTGGCTGTTCCACTGGATGTCATAAGGTGAATGCACCAATTTGTAAGTCGCTCTGGATAAGAGCGTCTGCTAAATGACTTAAATGTAAATGTAAATCTGAACATGTATAACAACACTCATCCACCCAACATGTTTCAAGTTAGAATAGGAACCCACCTTCCTGTCCAAAGGCTGTCCAAGATTCTGACTAGAAAATTCAAGATGAACTGACAAACAAGATAATCAGTGGTGTCATGAGTTCAGTATATTCAGATGTCCCATGCAAATACATATTGACACACAACATCCAACCAGAGCTTTTCCCAAACCACCACTTCACTGAGACTCTATTTGAAAAGGAAATATTCGCATGACAGAAAACCAGCTGTTCTAAAAACTGTCTGATGTCATTAAATCTAAACAAGGAACTGACTTCGTCCCAGTCAACCAGTCCGTTTATCTCACTGCTAGAAATAGAGCAACTTAACTTGTCCACCTTAAACTACTCCACCTCCAACGCTTCCTTCCTCAGTCCTTCAGCCTTCTCCTGGAACTGTGGACATCTAGCCTCTAGCGTGGTCCTGTCTCTCTGCTTCCTTCCTCAGTCCTTCAGCCTTCTCCTGGAACTGTGGACATCTAGCATCTAGCGTGGTCCTGTCTCTCTGCTTCCTTCCTCAGTCCTTCAGCCTTCTCCTGGAACTGTGGACATCTAGCCTCTAGCGTGGTCCTGTCTCTCTGCTTCCTTCCTCAGTCCTTCAGCATTCTCCTGGAACTGTGGACATCTAGCCTCTAGCGTGGTCCTGTTTCTCTGCTTCCTTCCTCAGTCCTTCAGCCTTCTCCTGGAACTGTGGACATCTAGCCTCTAGCGTGGTCCTGTCTCTCTGCTTCCTTCCTCAGTCCTTCAGCATTCTCCTGGAACTGTGGACATCTAGCCTCTAGCATGGTCCTGTCTCTCTGCTTCCTTCCTCAGTCCTTCAGCATTCTCCTGGAACTGTGGACATCTAGCCTCTAGCATGGTCCTGTCTCTCTGCTTCCTTCCTCAGTCCTTCAGCCTTCTCCTGGAACTATGGACATCTAGCCTCTAGTATGGTCCTGTCTCTCTGCTTCCTTCCTCAGTCCTTCAGCATTCTCCTGGAACTGTCGACATCTAGCCTCTAGCGTGGTCCTGTCTTTCTGCTTCCTTCCTCAGTCCTTCAGCCTTCTCCTGGAACTGTGGACATCTAGCCTCTAGCGTGGTCCTGTTTCTCTGTTTCCTTCCTCAGTCCTTCAGCATTCTCCTGGAACTGTGGACATCTAGCCTCTAGCATGGTCCTGTCTCTCTGCTTCCTTCCTCAGTCCTTCAGCCTTCTCCTGGAACTGTGGACATCTAGCCTCTAGCGTGGTCCTGTCTCTCTGCTTCCTTCCTCAGTCCTTCAGCCTTCTCCTGGAACTGTGGACATCTAGCCTCTAGCGTGGTCCTGTCTCTCTGCTTCTTTCCTCAGTCCTTCAGCCTTCTCCTGGAACTGTGGACATCTAGCCTCTAGCGTGGCCTTGTCTCTCTGCTTCCTTCCTCAGTCCTTCAGCCTTCTCCTGGAACTGTGGATATCTAGCCTCTAGCGTGGCCATGTCTCTCTGCTTCCTAATCGGAGTTCCAGGGAACATCGCAGTGATGTTCAACCATCGTTAAAACCACGATCTTTCCAGTTTGAGCCGGAGACCGAGTTTATCAACTTTCAAAGCAGAATTACTTTACCATTGTTCCTCAACTATAGTGTATGAAATAACATTTTCTAGCTCTGAGTCTCTACTTATATCTAATGTAAAAAACATTATTTCAAATGTTGCTAGTCAAATGACTTCCCAGACTATTTGCATTGCCCCCCCCTCCCCTCTCCATACCACTGCCACTCGGACTTCGGCGGAAGTCGTGACAATTACATTTACTTTTGTTACTTAAGTATATTTCAAACCAAATACTTTTAGACTTTTACTCAAGTAGTATTTTACTGTGTGACTTTCACTTTTACTTGTGTCATTTTCTACTAAGATATCTTTACTTTTACTCAAGTCTGACAGTTGGGTACTTTTTCCACCACTGACCAGTAGACACCAGTCATCTGAAAGCCACAATCTTGTAGAATTTCCAGACACTCATTAGTTATTTCAACAGTGTAAAATACGAATGTACGATTATTTAAGTATTTGTATTTGATATACTTATTTTCTGTGTATTTAAGTATTTTCTAATACACAGCCCACTACAACTACTTAAATTGGAAGTAGGTTTAAATACAAGCCAATACTTTCCAAATGTATTTGCAAATACATTCCAATATTCAACTACACTTGTATTTTCAAACAAACTTTGGCTAAATACTTATTTAAGAATGTATTTGAAGGTAATTGAAAAATAAGAAGAGAGAGAGAGACCTGCACACCGTCAACATGAGGAATAATCCGAAACTGAGTCTTAGATGCGAATAGAAATATGATATATTGGACAGTGGAGGCTGCTGAGAGGAGGACGGCTCATAATAATGGCTGAAACGGAGCAAATGGAAAGGCATTAAATAGATAGAAACCATGTGTTTGAAGTATTTGATACCATTCCACCTATTCCGCTCCAGCCATTACCACAAGCCCACCCTCCACAATTAAGGTGCCACCAACCTCCTGTGATGTTGTGATAATGTATACCAGTACATTGTTTACATTATAATTGAAAGAACATTTCCCCAAAACATTTCCATTTCCATTTCCTAAAATTCTCCAGAGATCAGATATGAAATAGATATGAGGGGTTGATTTGACTTTCCATGTGTTAGAGCAGGAACAACTCTGATAGTTCATTGGTTGCTTGGTTATCCAACATTCTACAGGTAAATTAAGATAAAGACATCGTCATTTGTGGTTTCACATAAAGAGTTCAAGATATTCAGAGGGCCCATGCAAAGTCCCACTGACACACAACATCTAACCATGGCCTTTCCATAACTACCAACTCACTAAGACTATATTTGGATAGCAAATCCACTGGACAGAAAAACAGCTTTTCAGAGTACTGTACCTCCTGTCAGATGAGAACAGTACTTTATATGACAGCCTAGCGCGGTCATGTCTCTCTGCTGCCTAATCAGCATTCCCGAGAACATCCCAGTGATTGGTTGTCCTTCGCCAAAACCAAGATATAGCTAGTTTGAGCCAGATGCCGACTGTATCTGATCTACTTTGCCTCATCACGCTGCTTGTATGGGTCCACGACCTATGGTTTATCTGGATGAAACCCTGTCTCTTTGTATGTTCATATAGAATATATGCCATTTAGCAGACTTTTTTTCTAAGCAACTTTTTCATGCTTGCGTACGGGTGGTCCAGGGAAGACACGGGTGGCAGGGAAGACACGGTGCGTACGGGTGGCAGGGAAGACAGGTCTGCTGGCTGTCCTTTGGGGAGTAACAGGGGTTATGAATATGTCTTCTGGGGTGATGTTATGAGATTTGAAGCCAGATGAGAGTGGACAGGTACAGTGTCAGTATGTTTTCACATCAGACACTCAGGAAATGGCCGGTATACTCCTCAATACTGTCCTGGGATTTGTTGTTCCCTTCTCGTGGCCACCGCCTATATCCACCTCCACAGAAAGGTGAACCAAACAGCCTTCTTCAGGAGCCGCAGGATGACTAGGTTAGTGACCAGCATCATTGTGACCTTCATCATTCCATGCACTCCTCACCGTGTCACAAAACAAGAAGCTCCCGCGCTCAGGTCTGTTCAACGCTGGTCCGACTAATCTGATTCCACGCTTCAAGACTGCTTCAATCACGTGGATTGGGATATGTTCCGCATTGCGTCCAACAACAACATTGACGAATACGCTGATTCGGTGAGCGAGTTCATTAGAAAGTGCATTGGCGATGTCGTAACCACAACAACTATTAAAACATTCCCAAACCAGAAACCGTGGATTGAAAGTGACGAACCACTGCTTTTAACCAGGGCAAGGTGACCGGAAACATGACCGAATAAAAACAGTGTAGCTGTTCCCTCCGCAAGGCATTCAAACAAGCTAAGCGTCAGTATAGAGACAAAGTAGAGTTGCAATTCAACGGCTCAGACACAAGAGGTATGTGGCAGGGTCTACAGTCAATCACGGATTACAAAAAGAAAAACAGCCCCGTTGCGGACCAGGATGTCTTGCTCCCAGACAGACTAAATAACTTCTTTGCTCGCTTTGAGGACATTACAGTGCCACTGACACGGCCCGCTAACAAAACCTGCGGACTCTCCTTCACTGCAGCCGACGTGAGTAAAACATTTAAACGTGTTAACCCTCGCAAAGCTGCAGGCCCAAATGGCATCCCCAGCCGCATCCGCATCCGCACCCAGAGCATTCGCAGACCAGCTGGCTGGTGTGTTTACGGACATATTCAATCAATCCTTATCCCAGTCTGCTGTTCCTACATGCTTCAAGGGGCCACCATTGTTCCTGTTCCAAAGAGAGCTAAGGTAACTGAGCTAAACGACTACCGCCCCGTAGCACTCACTTCCGTCATCATGAAGTGCTTTGAGAGACTAGTCAAGGACCATATCACCTCCACCCTACCTGACACCCTAGACCCACTCCAATTTGCTTACCGCCCCAATAGATCCACAGACGACTCAATCGCAACCACACTGCACACTGCCCTAACCCATCTGCACAAGAGGAATACCTATGTGAGAATGCTGTTCATCGACTACAGCTCAGAATTTAACACCATAGTACCCTCCAAACTCGTCATCAAGCTCGAGACCCTGGGTCTCGACCCCGCCCTGTGCAACTGGGTTCTGGACTTCCTGACGGGCCGCCCCCAGGTGGTGAGGGTAGGTAACAACATCTCCACCCCGCTGATCCTCAACACTGGGGCCCCACAAGGGTGCGTTCTGAGCCCTCTCCTGTACTCCCTGTTCACCCACGACTGCGTGGCCGCGCACGCCTCCAACTCAATCATCAAGTTTGCGGACGACACTACAGTGGTAGGCTTGATTATCAACAACGACGAGACTGCCTACAGGGAGGAGGTGAGGGCCCTCGGAGTGTCGTGTCAGGAAAATAACCTCACACACGTCAACAAAACAAAGGAGATGAAGGTGGACTTCAGGAAACAGCAGAGGGAGCACCGCCCTATCCACACCGACGGGACAGTAGTGGAGAAGGTAGTAAGTTTTAAGTTCCTCGGCGTACACATCACAGACAAACTGAATTGGTCCACCCACACAGACAGCGTTGTGAAGAAGTCGCAGCAGCGCCTCTTCAACCTCAGGAGGCTGAAGAAATTTGGCTTGTCACCAAAAGCACTCACAAACTTTTACAGATGCACAATCGAGAGCATCCTGTCGGGCTGCATCACCGCCTTGTACGGCAACTGCTCCGCCCACAACCGTAAGGCTCTCCAGAGGGTAGTGAGGTCTGCACAACGCATCACTGGGGGCAAACTACCTGCCCTCCAGGACACCTACACCACCCGATGTCACAGGAAGGCTATAAAGATCATCAAGGACAACAACCACCCGAGCCACTGCCTGTTCACTCCGCTATCATCCAGAAGGCGAGGTCAGTACAGGTGCATCAAAGCAGGGACCGAGAGACTGAAAAACAGCTTCTATCTCAAGGCCATCAGACTGTTAAACAGCCACCACTAACATCGAGTGGCTGCTGCCAACATACTGACTCAACTCCAGCTCACTTTAATAATGGAATTGATGGAAATTGATCAAAAATGTATCACTAGCCACTTTAAACAATGCCACTTAATATAATGTATATGTATATACTGTACTCCATATCATCTACTGCATCTTGCCATCTTTATGTAATACATGTATCACTAGCCACTTTAAACTATGCACTTTTATGTTTATATACCCTACATTACTCATCTCATATGTATATACTGTACTCGATACCATCTACTGCATCTTGCTTATGCCGTTCTGTACCATCACTCATTGATATATCTTTATGTACATATTCTTTATCCCTTTACACTTGTGTGTACAAGGTAGTAGTTGTGGAATTGTTAGGTTAGATTACTCGTTGGTTATTACTGCATTGTCGGAACTAGAAGCACAAGCATTTCGCTAAACTCGCATTAACATCTGGTAATCATGTGTATGTGACAAATACAATTTGATTTGATTTGAATGTGCTGGGAGTGGCAGTCATCTTTGTGGGGGAAAAGGCTATGAGAGGGTTCTGGGAATCCAATTGCAGAATTGCTGGATCTCTGACCGACAGCTGCTTGGATCCATTCCTCTACGCCTTCACCTCCAGAAACATCCAGCCAGAGAACAGTATGAACAGTGTGACTTCCTGGTCACTGATCCACTGAAGATTTACACCCATTTGTTGTTATATCAGGTAATGGAATATTCCCTTTGATTTAAGAAACGTGATTTATGCTGTACCTTAATGGGATTAGCATAACTGGTTTACCTGATGATAACCCAAAAAATACCCATTAATCCATTGTTCATGTTTTTATAAATATTCAAACCATACATCAAATGAAGATGCATGAGGAAGTTTAACTCTGGCTTCATCAAACTATGTGATGTGAAGTGGGTCAATGTTTATCTGATTGTACATGTTTAACTGCCTGCTGTCTTTCTACGGTATATTAACATGCTATCTCACAAACCACAGGGGTTTTAGTCTGGACCAGCATGTCAGCAATGAGATAAAACTAGAATGTATGTCTCTGTGTGAGTTCATAGATTGTGTTTGTAGGCTACGTATTTCAGGTATACATCAATGTTTTTTCTGAGAATAGATTTCATAACCCAAGTGAATCTGTTAGTCTTGTTCAAACTATTGACCTTTTCTTCTCCCCCCCGAACAACTGATTTGAATAAACCAAATTGATAAATGGCCTTTATTTATGATTATTCTGTCTATAATTTCAATCATTACATAAAACCTACAAATGTTGTTTTAATTGTTATTCATGCAAGAATGGGGTAGGTAGATGTTCCCCTAGCCAGAAGTCAGAATGGGGTAGGTAGATGTTCCCCTAGCCAGAAGTCAGAATGGGGTAGGTAGATGTTCCCCTAGCCAGAAGTCAGAATGGGGTAGGTAGATGTTCCCCTAGCCAGAAGTCAGAATGGGGTAGGTAGATGTTCCCCTAGCCAGAAGTCAGAATGGGGTAGGTAGATGTTCCCCTAGCCAGAAGTCAGAATGGGGTAGATAGATGTTCCCCTAGCCAGAAGTCAGAATGGGGTAGGTAGATGTTCCTCTAGCCAGAGGTCAGAATGGGGTAGGTAGATGTTCCCCTAGCCAGAAGTCAGAATGGGGTAGGTAGATGTTCCCCTAGCCAGAAGTCAGAATGGGGTACGTAGATGTTCCCCTAGCCAGAAGTCAGAATGGGGTAGGTAGATGTTCCTCTAGCCAGAAGTCAGAATGGGGTAGGTAGATGTTCCCCTAGCCAGAAGTCAGAATGGGGTACGTAGATGTTCCCCTAGCCAGAAGTCAGAATGGGGCAGGTAGATGTTCCCCTAGCCAGAAGTCACTCACCTATAAGTGGTGTCAGGGCAGAGGTGAACACAGAGCTGCTCTGCACTACAAAGGTCATCCCTGCTCCCACAAACATGGCCAGGTAGCCCGCCAGCCAGCCAAACGGATACGGCAAGTCTACATTGAAATGGTTAGAGCAAGATCCTGATTAGGTCTGTCTGTCTACCTGTCTGTCTTTCTTGTCTGTCTGAAAATCTTGCTAGTGGATTTCAGAAATAGGCAGGGTTTAGACATAATTAAGACTTTGTTGCTGTGGTAACTAGTGACGACCCTGATTAGGTCTGTCTGTCTGTCTTGGCTTTCTCATATATTGTATGTAAAAAATCTTGCAATCTATCTCTGACCGGCGCCCACCTGTGTTGATGACCTTTTGGATGACCTTTGCCACTTGACCTTGGAGGAGGGAGTTGAGCAGCTTGACCAGGAGCACCAGGCAGGTGCAGAGCAGGGCCAGGGAGCCGGCCAGGAGGATCAGCCCCACCGTCAGGTCTGACAGATCGGCATCAGCAAACAGATGCCTACCTGGAGGAAACCAGGAGCACCAGACAAATAATTCACAATAATGTGCTCGTCTGCAGTTCAGTTGGTAGAGCATGGCGTTTGCAATGCTAGGATAGTGGGTTTGACTCCTGGGACCACCCATATGTAAAAAATGTATGCACACATGACTGTGAGTCTCTTTGGAGATAAGTGTCTGCTAAATGGCATGTATTATTTTCTCTATACAGATGTAGGATCATAATTTGAGCAGTCTTTTTTGTTGAAAATGTTCCTGCACAGCAGGAAAGGCAAACTTGTAGTGTATTCAAGGTTTAAAAATGCTTCTAAAGTTTGTAATTTCCATTTTAAACATGTCAGATTTGATTTGCCCCAACAGAAAATGCGCTACAAAAAATATCCATTAAATATAATCCACATAATAATTCACATTTCTTGTTGCTGCAGGATTCTAGTCCTGCTGTAGGAAACTAGCTGAAATTGAGATTCTACATCTGTATAAAGTTCTTATTCTGCTAAAACAATGAAAATGAACTATAAATAACCCAAATCTAAAAAATAATCTAAAAACCTCTAAATAAATAATAATTAAAATAAGTGTGATGTCAAAAATAGTATGTAAAACAGTGGTATGTAAGTTTAATGTATGTCATTTATGTTGGATTTACATTTCTGGATGTTAAACTCGGAGGAGAGATTCTGAGTGGTCCAGGTGATGTCACCTTCCTGCAAGCAGAGATGGGCGGGGCTACAGTTGTCAGAACCAGTGATGCTGATATTCATAGAGGACTGAAGAGAGGACTGATGGGAAAGAGAAGGGGAGAGAGTTTAGAAGCATATGAGATAGATAGCAGAGAGAGTGCAAGGTAGAGAGAAGATAAACATAGCAAACAGTATGCCTTATGTCTTATCATTCACAGACAGTATATTCATAAATCACTGTGATAGTGACAGTGAAAGTCTCATCAGCGACAGAGCTTATCGCACCAAAGCCTTAACAGCTGGTGGGGGTGACAGGCTCAAGAGTGACGGTGGTGACAGTCATGATGATGATGACGGTGTTGGCCGTGACAGTGTTGAGACCGTGACGTGGTGAGGCAGAGGGTCTGTGGGTGACAGTGATGACAACGATGACAGTGTTGAGACAGTGATGGTGTTGAGGGTCTGTACCGTAACTAGCCCGGTGTGGCACCACTTCTTCACTAGGCTCCTGTTCCTCATCCTCTCATCTCCCATCGCGATGCCGGTGATCACCTGCCTATCCAACTGATGGAGACAAGACAGAGTGGTTGTTAACTTTTATTTTATTTTTGTCATTTAGCAGACTCTCTTCTCCAGAGCTACTTACAGTTAGTGCATTCATCTTCAGATAGTTGGGTGGGACAAACATATATCACAGTCATGGTAAGTATATTTTTGTAGTGGATGCGAGCTTTGAGTGAAAGCCATTGGAGTGTGCGGAGGAGCGGGGTGACATGGGAGAACTTGGGAAGGTTGAACACCAGCCCGGCAGCAACATTTTGGATAAGTTGCAGGGGTTTGATGGTATAAGCAGGGAGCACAGCCAACATGTTTATGACAGGTATTCATTGGGTGTTATATTGACAGTTTTTTTTATATTGTATTATGAGTTTAATGACTGATTAATACCTGTATGATAAGTTTAATGACTGATTAATACCTGTATGATAAGTTTAATGACTGGTTAATACCTGTATGATGAGTTTAATGACTGATTAATACCTGTATGATGAGTTTAATGACTGATTAATACCTGTATGATAAGTTTAGTGACTGGTTAATACATGTATGATGATTTTAGTGACTGGTTAATACCTGTATGATGAGTTTTTTGACTGATTAATACCTGTATGATAAGTTTAGTGACTGGTTAATACCTGTATGATGAGTTTAATGACTGATTAATACCTGTATGATGAGTTTAGTGACTGGTTAATACATGTATGATGATTTTAGTGACTGGTTAATACCTGTATGATGAGTTTTTTGACTGATTAATACCTGTATGATAAGTTTAGTGACTGGTTAATACCTGTATGATGAGTTTAGTGACTGGTTAATACCTGTATGATGATTTTAGTGACTGGTTAATACCTGTATGATGAGTTTTTTGACTGATTAATACCTGTATGATAAGTTTAGTGACTGGTTAATACCTGTATGATGAGTTTAGTGACTGATTAATACCTGTATGATGAGTTTAGTGACTGGTTAATACCTGTATGATGAGTTTAGTGACTGGTTAATACCTGTATGATGAGTTTAGTGACTGGTTAATACCTGTATGATAAGTTTAGTGACTGGTTAATACCTGTATGATGAGTTTAGTGACTGGCTAATACCTGTATGATGAGATTAGTGACTGGTTAATACCTGTATGATGAGTTTAGTGACTGGCTAATACCTGTATGATGAGTTTAGTGACTGGTTAATACCTGTATGATAAGTTTAGTGACTGGCTAATACCTGTATGATGAGTTTAGTGACTGGTTAATACCTGTATGATGAGTTTAGTGACTGGTTAATACCTGTATGATGAGTTTAGTGACTGGTTAATACCTGTATGATGAGTTTAGTGACTGGTTAATACCTGTATGATAAGTTTAGTGACTGATTAATACCTGTATGATGAGTTTAGTGACTGGTTAATACCTGTATGATGAGTTTAGTGACTGGTTAATACCTGTATGATAAGTTTAGTGACTGGTTAATACCTGTATGATGAGTTTAGTGACTGGTTAATACCTGTATGATGAGTTTAGTGAATGGTTAATACCTGTATGATGAGTTTAGTGACTGGTTAATACCTGCATGATGAGTTAAGTGACTGGTTAATACCTGTATGATGAGTTTAGTGACTGATTAATACCTGTATGATGAGTTTTGTAACTGGTTCGGTGATGACCTTCAGTAGCTCTGGTGCGTCCTCTCCAGTCTGGATGTTGAAGCTGGTGACCACGATGCGGGCCAGGTAGGTCATCAGCCCTGTAGCCACCTCCATCGGCAGCAGTACCAGCACAGACAGCCAGTTGAAACAGTCATGGATGGTAGCCCCAGCAAACGCCCTGAACACAGAGACAGAACCCAGTTGTGGGTTGGTTAATTGTGTGTTTGATCTCCTCCAATAACTTACCTTTGCGATGTTATGGGTACTTGTACTGATTACTTTTAAATAATATGCCCTTACGCATTACTTGTTTCGTCATGTACTTATGTGACTGAGTTATGTGATTAAGTTAGTTTAGTGAAAGTGTCCATTTCACTTTATAATTGACAATAAAGTGTTTTTAACTTTGAACTCTGAGCAGAAAGGTCCTTGTGATGACATGGGCAAAAGTAATACAATCTCCGTAGTGCTGGGTGCTTAATAAGTTTAGTGATATGGGGTCAACAGCTTGAGAAATGTCATTGCTGCTGTTGATAGGCTTATGTATGGTTAGATGATGTTATACTGTTAACATGACAGCACATGGACTGGAGAGAAGTACAGTTCACTCTCCTCTCCTCCTCTCCTCTCTCCTTTCTCCTCAGCTTTCTCCTCTCCTCTCCCCTCTCCTTTCTCCTCTCCTCTCCTCTCCTCTCTTCTCTCCTATCCTCCTCTCCCCTCTCCTTTCTCCTCTCCTTTCTCCTCTCCTCTCCTCTCTCCTTTCTCCTCTCCTCTCCCCTCTCCTTTCTCCTCTCCCCTCCTCTCTCCTTTCTCCTCTCCTCTCCCCTCTCCTTTCTCCTCTCCTCTCCCCTCTCCTTTCTCCTCTCCTCTCCCCTCCCCTTTCTCCTCTCCTCTCCCCTCTCCTTTATCCTCTCCTCTCCCCTATCCTTTCTCCTCTCCTCTCCCCTCTCCTTTCTCCTCTCCTCTCCCCTCTCCTTTCTCCTCTCCTCTCCCCTCTCCTTTCGTCTCTCCTCTCCCCTTTCCTTTCTCCTCTCCTCTCCCCTCTCCTTTCTCCTCTCCTCTTTCCTCTCTCCTTTCCTCTCTTCCATCTCCTCTCCTCCCATCCCCTTGTACCGTTTGAAGTCATTTCTCTCCCCTGCCTGCATCATGGCTACGATGGTGTTGGTGACCGATGTCCCAATGTTGGTCCCCATGATGATAGGAACGGCAGACCGGACCTCCAGCACTGTCAGAAGGAAACAGACAGACAGACAGACAGACAGACAGACAGACAGACAGACAGACAGACAGACAGACAGACAGACAGACAGACAGACAGACAGACAGACAGACAGACAGACAGACAGACAGACAGACAGACAGACAGACAGACAGACAGACAGACAGACAGACAGTTACACAACCTCCCATATTTATGTAATGACTTTGGCTTCTTCTCAGACTGCATAGTGCCATGATTATGGTAATGCTAGGGATTAAATATTATCAAACCTGACCCTTCCTATTTCAAAATGCTTTTAATGGAGGAAAAACTGAAGGTAATTTGCAGGTGAGTGGAGGCATCTCAGTTTTTAACTGAAGAACTGGCTTTATTATTGCTGGGGCCTATTATGCAGATGATGACCCTTTGCGTATTCACACATACATACAGCTCACAGACAGACAGGAGGCACAGGGAAGCTGAGCGGTTGTAATTGCCCATAAATCCCCTGGTGTCCTCTCTGAGATTGGCTGCTTAGACAGAGACAGTCCTGGCATACTGATGTACCATAGCCACTGGTCACATACACACAGTGAATGAGAGGTCTCTGTGGATAACCCCTATTAGCAGCAGACAGCCCACCCCAAGAGACTGTTGTACATAACTAAGCACTGACAATGATGAGAGAGCTCCACCACTTTGTTTCAAATTCATAAGCATCGTGTTTTCACTGGTCCCTTTAATCCTATTCACTCAGTTCAGATTTACAAGCCATGTTTTCACCCTCATGCAGATCAACACAAGCCCAAAAACATGTATGCACAAACCCACAAGACGGCACGCACACACACACACACACACCTGCACGAACACACACACAAACACAGAATCTCTCTCTCCAAGTACTCACATCCTGAGGAGACGAGGCTGACGATGATGGAGGTGGATGTGGAGGAGCTCTGGACCAATACAGTGACCAGTATCCCCACCACCAGCCCTGCTACTGGGTTAGACAGCACCGCATTGTCTTTGAAGATGTCCCCCGCTACCTTACCTTCAGTCACACACATACAGGATGTACAGCTCTTAACACATCTCCTACATCAGGACAATAGACAGGGTTTCCACCTAGTTCAGAGTTAGAGTAAACACACAGTTTACAGTACCATATCATGAATCAGTTTGTACCAATAGTATCAGTTTAGTTATGTCTAGTTATACAATAGTAATTGTCATCGACTCAACAGGTTTCAACAGGTTTCCACAGGTTTCAACAGGTTTTCTCATCACAGTCATCAAAATGCACGAGTCAGTTAATCTGACAAAGCACATCCAGAGAGGACAGGACAGAGTGCAAAACATCCTAATTATAGTGAGAAAGAAAATCCCTCATTACCAAATTAATCTCAGAGGGACAGTTGAGTGTAATCTACTCACCCCCAGCCAGCTGGAACGCTGAACTTAGTGTGTCTAATGAACAGACGAAGAAGAAGAGGAGGAGGAGGAGTAGAGGGATCTTGGAGCAGTTGATGAAGAATTCTCTGACTCTGTTGGGACTGAGCTCCATGTCAGGTTCTGCGGTGGCTGCTGATCAAAACAAAAGAAACAACCAGAGAACGAAAGAACAAGAAAGAAAAAGATGGAAAGAACAAATGCATTATTACAATGTTTCTTCCTGAAGAACAAACAAACATTTGTCCTAGTTTAGAAACAGTATCGCTTTGAAAAGACAAGGCAACAACGTAATGACAAAATAAGCAACTTCTCTCCCCATTGTGACCTAATTTTTGTGTGTACAGTACATGTACTGACATGTACTGTACGTATAAGAGATAGATGCACACACACACTCTTAACACACACTCTACACACATCCACACATTATTAATATTTAGTTGTATTGTTTCTTTATTTATTAATTGTGTACATTTGTGACTTTAGTTGTAGTTTTAGATATATACACATTATATACACTCAGTGGCCAGTTTATCACGAAAATGGATTGCTCGTAAAGACAGTGAGTCACGTAGCCGTGGCTTGCTATATAAAGCAGGCAGACAGGCATCGAGGCATTCAGTTACTGTTCGATTGAACATTAGAATGGCCAAACGAGTGACCTAAACGACTTTGAGCATGGTATAATCGTTGGTGCCAGACACGCCAGATCGAGTATCTCAGAAACAGCTGCCCTGCTGGGCTTTTCAGAGGTTGAAGGAGAATGGCAAGAATCGTGCAAGCTAACAGGCAGGCCACAAACAGACAAATAACAGCGCAGTACAACAGTGGGGTGCAGAATGGCATCTCGGAACGCACAACTTGTCACGGCTATTGCAGCAGACGACCACACCGGGTTCCACTCCTATCAGCTGAAAACAAGCAGAAGCGGCTCCAGTGGGCACGTGATCACCAACACTAGACAATTGAGGAGAGAAAAAAACCTATGCCAAGGCACATTGAAGCTGTTCTGGCAGGTCATGGTGGCCAACGCCCTATTAAGACACTTTATGTTGGTGTTTATTTTATTTTTGTAAGGTTCTGTATTATTTTCTTAGTCAAACTTGTGTTCTGTTTTGTTGTGTTCTTGAACATAGACATGTCTTTCATTTTTGTTCATTGATTTCACCTGTGTTAGTTACTCACCTGGTCTCATCAGCTCCAGATTTAGTTCAGTTCATTCTGTTTGTGCCTTTGTGAGGTATTTTTCATTTTGACTCTACTAAGCCTTTTCCTAGATCGGTTGTGAGAACCTAGTTTTGATTCACCTGCCTGTTTGCCTACCTGTGTATGACCATTGCCTGCCTGTGACCACGACTCCTGCCTTCTGCGAAGGCGAAATTAACACCTGCCACGCTCAGTGCGTGAATCTACACCTTTTTCTCCCTGAGTATTCATGACAATTTTGGCAGTTACCTGTAGCAGCAGGCAACACAGAGAATGGAACAGCTGGAAAGGGGAAACGGCTTGAGTCGTAGAAAATGTAATAAAACATTGGGGATAAAATTCGGATGATCACTTCACTGAGAGCTTGGCCGTTTCTAAAAGGACAAATCTGTGTGTTTTTGGAGCCTTTGTTCATGTTTTGCCGGGGCCCCCATAATGCACAAGGAGGCTGAGGAAGTGATTTGCTGTTTGGGATAAGTTTCTCAAAAACATGTGAAATCACAAAAAAGGTGTCTAGACCCTTCTATAACAAAACATTGACATAAATGTGTTTGTAAAAAAAGGAACATTTTCCTTTCATGTTTTAAATGCATGTAAATTGTAAAGTATTTTTGTTTGTAATGTATTATTCACTGTGTTGGACCCCAGGAAGACTAGCTGTCAGATTTGGTGTGGGCCAATTGGGATCCTAACAAAATAAAATAAAAAATGACTTACTAATAGGTTATCACAATGACTCTCCTCCACATTCACTACACAGTATCTCCTCTTGTAGGAGTGTTGATGTAAATATAGTATAATGCAGGGGTAAAATGTGTCTGAAACTTCAGAGTGCTGTACCTTGCTCTTTGGGGGGACTGTTCCCTTCCCTTTGTTTGGGGGAGGAGGTGGGTGAGGTTGGTTCATCCTCCTGGCTGTACCCCTCCAAGCTGCTGATGAGGTCCAGAGTGGACCCAAGGCCCGACTCCCTGTCCTCCTCCAGGAGATGTTTGGGACGCAGGGAAGCGGGTGTTCCATGGGTCCGTCCCCCTAAAACCACAGTTTATATTTCACTGAATTCAAACAATTAATTCTGAATTTGAGGTTGAAGATAAAGTCAGAGTTGTATTTATTGACAAAGTGCCTTGAATTCTCTGGGCACACTTTTTGATATGATAAAATATCACTCTTGGAATTTACCGTTGTAGTTGATCATAGGTTCCACGCTGGATGAAATTATTGTGATTAGACGAGAGGACATGATGACTTCACTGTATAGGGCTGTAGAGAAATAGTATTATATTATATTTGACCATTTTAAATAAATGAAAAACCCAGCAACAAAAATACACAGTACCAGTCAAAAGTTTGGACACACCTACTTATTCAAGGGTTTTTCTTTATTTTTACTATTTTATACATTGTTGAACAATAGTGAAGACATATGAAAAAACACACATGGAATCATGTAGTAACCAAAAAAGTGTTTTTTTATAGTTGAGATTCTTCAAAGTAGCAACCCTTTGCATTGATGACAGCTTTGCACAGTCTTGGCATTCTCTCAACCAGCTTCACCTGGAAGGCTTTACCAACAGTCTTGAAGGAATTTCCACATTTGCTGAGCACTTGTTGGCTGCTTTTCCTTCACTCTGTGGTCAAACTCATCTCAAATCATCTCAATTGGGTTGAGATTGGGTGATTGTGAAGGCCAGGACATCTGTTGCAGCACCCCATCACTCTCCTTCTTGGTCAAATAGCCTTTACACAGCCTGGAGGTGTATTGAGTCATTGTCCTGTTGAAAAACAAATGATAGTCCCACTAAGCGCAAACCAGATGGGATGGCATATCGCTGCAGAATGCTGTGGTAGCCATGTTGGTTAAGTGTGCCTTGAATTCTAAATAAATCACTGGCAGTGTCACCAGCAAAGCACCCCCACACCATCACACCTCTTCCTCCATGCTTCACGGTTGGAACCACACATGCAGAGATATCCGTTCACCTACTCGGCATATCATAAAGACACGGCGGTTGGAACCAAAAATCTCACATTTGGACTCATCACACCAAAGACATATTTCCACCAGTCTCATGTCCGTTGCTCGTGTTTCTTGGCCCAAGCAAGTCTCTTCTTATTATTTGTGTCCTTTAATAGTGGTTTCTTTGCAGCAATTCGACCATGAAGGCCTGATTCACACAGTCTCCTCTGAACAGTTGAGGTTGAGATGTGTCTGTTACTTGAACTCGGTGAAGCATTTATTTGTGCTGCAATTTCTGAGGCATGTAACTCTCATGAACATATCCTCTGCCTCAAAGGTAACTCTGGGTAGTCCTTTCAAGTCCTTTTGAGTCTTAAAGTAATGATGGACTGTCGTTTCTCTTTGCTTATTTGAGCTGTTCTTGCCATAATATGGACTTGGTCTTTTGCCAAATCGGGCTGTCTCATGTATACAACCCCTACCTTGTTACAACACAACTGATTGGCTCAAACACATTAAGAAGGAAAGAAATCCCACAACTTAACTTTTAACAAGGCACACCTGCATGCCAGGTGACAACCTCATGAAGCTGGTTGAAAGATTACTAAGAGTGTGCAAAGCTGTCACTAAGGCAAAGGGTGGCTACTTTGGAAAATCTAACATTTAAAATACATTTTGATTTATTTAACAGTTTTTTGGTTATTACATGATTCCATATGTGACATTTTATAGTTTTGATGTCTTCACTGCTATTCTACAATGTAGAAAATAGTAAAAATTAAGAAACCCCTGGAATGAGTAGGTATGTCTAAATATTTGACTGGTACTGTATACCAACAACTGTCTATAGCCATTGTGGTCCTCTTTTGTAGGCAAGGGTAGCACGGCAAAAATAATTGACATGGGCGCTATTTGCCATACATTCAATTTGAACTCAAGATGGGAGCAGTTTAAAACTTCTTAAGACTAGGGGGCGACATTTTCACTTTTGGATGAATTGGTGCCCAAATTAAACGGCCTCGTACTCTGTCCTAGATCATTTGATATGCATAGTATATTACTATTGGATAGGAAACACTCTGAAGTTTCTAAAACTGTTTGAATTATATCTGTGAGTAAAACAGAACTCATATGGCAGGCAAACTTCAAAACAGGAAGTGAAAATTCTGAAATGGGTCACTGTGAAAGGCATCGCCTATTCAATTGCCTTATATTTATGGATCTGTATTCACTTCATACGCCTTCCACTAGATGTCAACAGGCAGTAGAACGTGGAATGAAGCGTTTAGCCTGATGTGGGACCGAATGAGAGCCTTTGGAGTGACAGGTCAGGCATATTGCCAGTTCTTGGTCACGCACATTGGGAATGTCATGTCCTTGTCTGCAATGCGTTAGATAGACATGAAGAAATGCTCCGTCTGGGACGTTATTGGATAAAAATGAGAAAAACATCCTGAAGATTGATTCTCAACTGAGTTTGACCAGTTTATTTGATTTGTAATATCACTTTTTGAAGTTTTCGTTCATTAGCGTAAAGTTCTATGGACACGTGAACTACACATGCTAGCCAAAGTTGCTAATTCGACAGAAGTAATGGACATTATAAAACAAAAAAATGATTTATTGTGGAACTAGGATTCCTGGCACTGCATTCTGATGAAAGATCATTAAAGGTAAGGGAATATTTATGATGTAATTTCGTATTTCTGTTGACTCCAACATGGAGGAGAATGGCTGAGCGCTGTCTCAGATTATTGCATGCTGTGCTTTTTACTAAAGTTATTTTTTAAATCTAACATAGCGGTTGCCTTAACTTCTTGCAACTATAGGGGGTGCTGTTTCGCATTAGCATAATTTTCTCTACAGATTAAACTGCCTAGTACTCAATTCTTGCTCGTACAATATGCATATTATTGTTATTATTGGATAGAAAACACTCTCTAGTTTCTATAGCCGTTTGAATTATGTCTCTGAGTGAAACAGAACTCATTCTACAGCACTTTTCCTCCCAGTGTGTGAGATTTAGACATCTTGGCTTCTGGTTCCAGATCAGTTTTAAAAGTCTCTGTAAATCCTATGAGATACAAACACTGCCCACGCCTTCCTCTAGATGTCAGTAAGTGGTGACAATTTGAATGGAGTCGATTGCGCAATCATGGGCTCTATAAATGACAAAATACCGGAAGTAGCGTTCTTTCGGACTCTGCGCTCAACGCAAGAAGGATATCTGACTGGCCTTTTTCCAAGCCTTGGTTTAGCCAGTAATATAGCGTCGGTCATGTTTTTACTCGTTATAGGTGTTAGAAACATCATAAAGTAGTTAATTTAAACCGTTTTATAGCAATTTATATCCTTTTAGTGCGATTTTGAGGGATTGCTTTGTAATACACTTTGAAGCTCCGGGCACGTTTCGGGGTCCCGGTCGTACGTTAGTGGGCATTTCGACGGACAGATGGCATCTTTCGACCAAAAGAAGATTAGACCCAAGAAAGGATACATTGCCCAAGAATCTGATGGAAGATCGACTCATAGTAAGAAATATTTAAGATGATAAATCGTTGTTCTGTAGAAAAATGTCAAACGCACGTTCCGCCATTTTGTTAGATGTAGCTTTGCTTGGCGCAACCTGTATTGAAAAGTAAGGATAATTTAAAAAATGTAATTCCGCGATTGTATTAAGAATTAAATTGTCTATCAATCGTTGTCCACCCTATATTTTTTAGTCAAGTTTATGAGTATTTATGTATAAGACTAGATCACTGTCTAATATGGTGCACGACATTTTCTTACCAGCTGGTCTACTTTTGTCATTGTCTAACCATGATTTTGGTGGATAAATATGCATATTTTCGAACAAACTCTATATGTATGTTGTAATGTGATGTTACAGGAGTGTCATCTGAAGAATTCTGAGAAGGTTAGTGAAAAAATTTATATATTTTGGCGATGTTGACGTTATCGCTCTCTTTGGCTAGAATCAATGCTCTGGTAATGTTTGCACATGTGGTATGCTAATATAACGATTTATTGTGTTTTCGCCGTAAAACACTTAGAAAATCTGAAATATTGTCTGAATTCACAAGATCTGTGTCTTTCCATTGCTATGTGCTGTGTATTTTTAAGAAATGTTTTATGATGAGTAAATTGGTAATACTCTCTGTAGTAATTCTAGGAGCTTTGGTGAGATTTGTGATGGTGTCTGCAATGGCAAACTATGATTTATACCTGAAATATGCACATTTTTCGAACAAAACCTATCCTATACCATAAATATGTTATCAGACTGTCATCTGATGAGGTTTTTTCTTGGTTAGTGGCTATCAATATCTTAGTTTAGCCGAATTGGTGATAGCTACTGGTGGAGAGAGAAAATGGTGGACAAAGAAAAGTGGTGTCTTTTGCTAACGTGGTTAGCTACTAGATTTACATATTTTGTCTTCCCTGTAAAACATTTTAAAAATCTGAAATGGTGGCTTTATTCACAGGATCTGTATCTTTCATTAGGTGTCTTGGACTTGTGATTTAATGATATTTAGATGCTACTATTTAATTGTGACGCTATGCTAGCGATGCTAATCAGTGTGGGGGGGGGTGGGGGGTGCTCCCGGACCCGGGGTAGAGGCTCGTGAAAGGTTAAGAACCAGTGTATCTTTAATTATATGTTAAACATGTATCTTTCATCAAAGTTTATGATGAGTATTTCTGTATTTCACGTGGCTATCTGTAATTACTTTCGCTATTTTTGAGCCATTTCTGAACATGGCGCCAATGTAAAACCACGATTTGTGGCTATAAATATGCACATAATCGAACAAAACATAAATGTATTGTATAACATGATGTCATATGACTGTCATCTGATGAAGTTGTTCAAAGGTTAGTGATTAATTTTATCTCTATTTGTGGGTTTTGTGAAAGCTACCTTTGCTGTGAAAAAATGGCGGTGTGTTTTTGGATATTGTGGTGAGCTAACATAAATATATGTTGTGTTTTCGCTGTAAAACATTTTAAAAAATCGGACATGTTGGCTGGATTCACAAGATGTTTTTCTTTAATTATATGTACAACATGTATTTTTCATCAAAGTTTTATGATGAGTATTTCTGTATTTCACGTTGCTCTCTGTAATTATTCTGGCTATTTTGGAGCCATTCTGAACATGGCGCCAATGTAAAACCACGATTTGTGGCTATAAATATGCACATAATCAAACAAAACATTAATGTATTGTATAACATGATGTCATATGACTGTCATCTGATGAAGTTGTTCAAAGGTTAGTGATTCATTTTATCTCTATTTGTGGGTTTTGTGAAAGCTATCTTTGCTGTGAAAAAATGGCTGTGTTTTTTGGGATATGGTGGTGAGCTAACATAAATATATGTTGTGTTTTTGCTGTAAAACATTTTAAAAATCGGACATGTTGGCTGGATTCACAAGATGTTTATCTTTCATTTGCTGTATTGGACTTGTGATTTCATGAAATTATATTATATTATATCCCTGTGGCGCTAGGCTAGGCTATGCTAGTCAGCGTTTCTGATGACAGTTATCCCGGATCCGGGATGGGTGGTCCAGAGAGGTTTTAATAAAGAAACAAAAAGGCCAACCCTCTGTAAGTCCTTCATTTATTGTGAATATGCCAATTCTAGTCACAAGCTATAAAATGAAAAAAGTCAACACTAGCTTTAATTCCAAGGTTGAGACTGCAATACCTACATATCAGATAGACATGGAACAGGGACAAACGCTGCCCTTACCTTTCGTAACCCTCTCTGCTTTCACTGTGTTCATCCTTTCACCAGCTAGCTAAAGAGAAGGTGTGATAGCAGCCTTTGATAGCAGCTAGCTAAAGAGAAGGTGTGATAGCAATTAAATGTGAACAAAGGCAGGCTACATTGTATTAACTGACAGCAGTCCTTGATGTAAAGGGTCAACAGTCCTCTGCTCTCTGGCAGTACTCAGATAAACTTGTCTTGTAGACATCATCCCTACCAGTAAAGGCCTTGTTAGATGAAGATAACACTTCTGTTCTCAGAAACATCACTCTCCTCAGAAACATCACTCTCCTTAGAAACATCACTGTCCTCAGAAACATATCTGTCCTCAGAAACATATCTGTCCTCAGAAACATCACTCTCCTTAGAAACATCTCTGTCCTTAGAAACATCTCTGTCCTTAGAAACATCTCTGTCCTCAGAAACATCACTCTCCTTAGAAACATCACTGTCCTCAGAAACATATCTGTCCTCAGAAACATCTCTGTCCTCAGAAACATATCTGTCCTCAGAAACATCACTCTCCTTAGAAACATCTCTGTCCTCAGAAACATATCTGTCCTCAGAAACATCACTCTCCTCAGAAACATCTCTGTTCTCAGAAACATCACTGCCCTCAGAAACATCACTGTTCTCAGAAACATCACTGTCCTTAGAAACATATCTGTCCTCAGAAACATCACTGTCCTCAGAAACATCTCTGTTCTCAGAAACATCTCTGTCCTCAGAAACATCACTGTCCTCAGAAACATCTCTGTCCTCAGAAACATCACTGTCCTCAGAAACATCAATGTCCTCAGAAACATCTCTGTCCTCAGAAACATCAATGTCCTCAGAAACATCAATGTCCTCAGAAACATCACTGTCCTCAGAAACATCTCTGTCCTCAGAAACATCACTGTCCTCAGAAACACCTCTGTCCTCAGAAACATCACTGTTCTTAGAAACATCACTCTCCTTAGAAACATATCTGTCCTCAGAAACATCAATGTCCTCAGAAACATCACTGTCCTCAGAAACATCTCTGTCCTCAGAAACATCAATGTCCTCAGAAACATCTCTGTCCTCAGAAACATCTCTGTTCTTAGAAACATCTCTGCCCTCAGAAACATCACTGTCCTCAGAAACATCACTGTTCTTAGAAACATCACTCTCCTTAGAAACATCTCTGTCCTCAGAAACATCAATGTCCTCAGAAACATCAATGTCCTCAGAAACATCACTGTTCTTAGAAACATCACTCTCCTTAGAAACATCAATGTCCTCAGAAACATCAATGTCCTCAGAAACATCACTGTTCTTAGAAACATCAATGTCCTCAGAAACATCTCTGTTCTTAGAAACATCACTCCTCAGAAACATCTCTTTCCTAAGTTTCCCCTCTAAATTTCCTGTGCTTAAGGTCGTCAGACTGCCTGCCGACACTTTCTACGGAAATCAGACTCCCTTCCTTCAAAGTTGTCTTGTTCTCTCTGTAGGGGAAAGCTTTTTTCATGTCTAAACTGTCGCTTAGAGGTTTTCAGATCGGGGACACCTGCGGAGTTGTTAACTCTAATGTGTTCTTAAAAGCCTAGAACCTTTTCTGTGACTGTGAGTTGAGTAATTATTTTAGAGTGACGGTAGCACTCAGATGTTCTGTGCCATCTTGCTGGTTGAGCTGTGTGAGGAATCCAGGCACCAACAGAGTTACAGCAGGCTAATATATACATCTACAGAAAGAAGTGAGTGCAACTCTGAATTCCTTTATGTGAGTGTGAGTGTGTGCGTCTGTGATCGTGTGCGCGTGTTTGCGCCTCTGCGGGTGTGTCCGTGTGTGCCTTCTAATTCTACCTACATGATGTACCTCTCCAAGATGAGAATTATTTTGTGGTTTGTATTCATTGTAAATAATGATGAGTGAGAAAGTTACAGACGGTCAAAGATAATACCCCCAAGACATGCTAACCTCCCCTGTTATTGGTAATGGTGAGAGATTAGCATGTCTTGGCATGCACATTATTGTAGAAGTGTTTCAAAAGATATGATATTGTTATTTATGTTAAAAGTTACTCCAAAATGACAATACATTATTTATCATTCATTTCTATTTGGCAAAGAATCTTCTGAAACACAACCAAATCAAACTGCAAATGCATCCAACAAGTTTGCAAAGTCACAAGCTTGATGTAGTCATTTTGTGCTAGGAATATGGGTGTGTATATGCGTGCGCGTGTGTGCACGTGTGTAAGTGCGTGTGAGTATGTGCGATTGACTTCTAATTCTATCTACACGGTGTACCTCTACAAAATGCGAAATATTGTGAGGGTTTCTTGAAGCACAGCAAATCCCTTGAATCAATTATTAATAGGATATAATTAAGCAAGCATCATGATGGATGGGAGCTCTCCAAAGACAAAGCAATATGTATTCATTGGAATGGAGTTATGCATTTACATTTGTCATTCAAAATTGAATCATTTATGCAACTCATGTAATGTCTTTTGTATAAAGGTTGAACAGCTTCGAAACACTGGGGTTGCATACATGGTAAAGTAATGTGATGATCATTATCCTTAGTTTGTAGACTTACCTTTGGGCTTATCATAAAATTATACTATCACATCACTACATAGACCTTATAAAGTAGATCTCACATCACTACATAGACCTTATAAAGTAGATCTCACAACACTACATAGACCTTATAAAGTAGATCTCACATCACTACATAGACCTTATAAAGTAGATCTCACATCACTACATAGACCTTATAAAGTAGATCTCACATCACTACATAGACCTTATAAAGTAGATCTAGATCTTATAAATTAGATCTCACATCACTACATAGATCTTATAAAGTAGGTCTCACATCACTACACAGATCTTATAAAGTAGATTTTACATCACTACATAGATCTTATAAAGTAGATTTTATATCACTACATATATCTTATAGTAGATCTCACCGTGGTTTGTCCCTTAGCTTAATGTTCCTTTGATGAAGTGTGTCACCTAAAGTCACTCCCAAAGAAGAGACTCTTCATGAGGAAAATGAAGAACCAGTCGTATTATATACCAGCTGACTGAGTTTAAGTTTAAAAAGGGACACCACATGTCTTACTGATTAACTGGTCACATCATTGGGCCTCACACCATTAATCAATAACACCAATTGAGAACATTAATATCACATCACAAACTGAGGTATGCAGGATAGTGGCTGTTATGTTGTACCATTTTAGTTTATGTCATGGTTGAGCTGAGGTGGTTGTTCAATAGGGCATCATTTAATATAGACCCTCTGAGTGTAGATTAGAAACTGCATGGGAGGAGGAATTTTTCTATTTAATTAATAACTCAAATTATGTGCTTCTAAAAGCAGGGTAAATCTGACACCTAGTGGTGAGAGTGGAATATTCTAAAAGTTCTTCATTACGGACTGTCCGGTAATTCAAGGTGAGGTTTTCTCCACATTATGAATCTAGGATGCTTATTATGTATTTCTCATCAAACAGCACTGGTGACCTGATAAGACTCTGTAGAATGAATGCTTTAATGGAATAAGATGTCTTACTGAAGATCTTCTGAACACACAGCAAGCGAGCGAGAGAGAAACGGAGAACATTCAGGGCCTCCCGTAAGTTCCCCGGGGTAAAGGCCTCCAGAGAGAGGGAAATGTCGGATGTTAATTATTACTCTGTTCACAGAACTTTCATATCAGCAGTATTTTCACCCAGATCTTCTGAACCCAGGCAAGTAATAACCCCTGACAAACAAGAGAGAAACGGATTCAGTGTCTCCATTCTTCCTCAGGGGAGATGGGAAGGTCCCCCATGGAAGATACAGGATCATGATATTTGTAGGTCTTCAGCTGGTATTGAAAAGAGATTAAGATGTCGGTTAGCAGGTGGGAGAGAAATCCTGGATTTTAGCATCACACACAAACCCGTGATAGAGGCAGTCTGGCACAGGTCCAGGATCACCAGGTAAATCCTGGGTAATGTTGCTAATTCAGGCCAACTGTGCCAGGGCCAGGGCATTGTCTCTGCTGCCCAGCGTGGCACGGGGAGAAACAACACAGAGCACTAATGGGCCAGCCATAACACATGCCAGCCAAACTACTGCTACCTTCAAACATGCCAGTGTAACACTGAAAACAGTACCATGAGAACAGTGAAACATGCCAATTGACATTGCAACAACTTAAGGTAAAATGAAAACATGGCAACTTGATTAAAATGAAGGATGCGTCATATACTGTACACCTAGTGTGGAGGTACAGAAATGACCCATGTTGTGGAAGTACATTGGAGTCTGTCATAGTTGAAGTGTATCTATGATGAAAATTACAGGCCTCTCTCGTCTTTTTAAGTGGGAGAACTTGCACAATTGGTGGCTGACTAAATACCTTTTTCCCCCACTGTAAATGAATGGTAAATACTGTAGTGTCATTTTGGAGTCACTTTTATTGTAAATAAGAATGTTTCTAAACACTTCTACATTAATGTGCATGCGACCATGATTTTGGATAATCCTGAATTAATCATGAATAATAATGCATGAGCAAGTTAGAGCGTCAAAGATCATACCCAAGACATGCTAACCTCCCCTGTTATTGGTAAAAGGTACTCTAAAATGATAACATTATTTACCATTGATTTATATGGGGGAAAAACTCAGAAATAACCTGCAAATGCATCCAACAAGTTTGTCAAGTCACAAACTTGATGTTGTCATTGCATGCAAGGAATATGGGAACAAATACTCAACTTTGGACTACTTTTTTTATGAGAATGTTTAAGGGTGTCAATTTTGACACCTACCTTTGAAAAAAAATATTTTTAAATAAAATCTCTTTCTCTGAGCAATTGTTTTGGTACTCTTTCCATGAGAGACTGACTTGGTGAAATTAGTCTGAAAAGGGGATAATCCGTCATACTGGTGACCTTGCAATCACTGGAAAATAAACTGTATGAGCTCCGTTCGAGACTATCCTACCAATGGGACATTAAAAACTGTAATATCTTATGTTTCACTGAGTTGTGGCTGAACCATGACATGGATAATATACACAGTTGGCTGGGTCTTCTGTGCGTCGGCAACACAGAAGAGCTACATCCGGTAAGACAAGAGGTGGTGGTCTGTGTCAATTTGTCAACAACAGCTGGTGCGTGATCTCTAATATTAAGAAAGTCTCGAGGTTTTGCTCACCTGAGGTAGAGTACCAAATGATAAGCTGCAGACCATACTATTTACCAAGAGAGTTGAACTATATTTTCTGTAGCTCTCCATTCACCACCATAAACCAATTCAGGCACTAAGACCACACTCAACAAGCTGTAAAAGGTCGTAAGCAAACAAGAGAATGCTCACCCAGAAGCAGCATTACAAAGTGAAACCCAGACGCGAGCTGCCCAGTGAGCCTACGGAAGCCTACCAGAGGAGGTAAATGCCTTCTATGCTTGCTTCGAGGCAAGCAACACTGAACCATGCATGAGAGCACTAGCTGTTCTGGACAACTGTGTGATCATGCTCTCTATGTCCGATGTGCGTAAGAACTTTAACATTCACAAGGCCAGAGGGTCAGATGGATTACCAGGACGCATACTCAAAGCATGTGCTGACCAACTGACGAGTGTCTTGACTGACATTTTCAACCGCTCCCTGACCGAGTCTATAATACCTACATGTCTCAAGCAGACCACCACAGTCCCTGTGCCCAAGAACTCCAAAGTAACCTGCCTAAATGACTACCGCCCCCGTAGCACTCACGTCTGTAGCCATGAAGTGCTTTGAAAAGGCTGGTCATGGCTCACAACACCATCCTCCCAGAAACCCACTACAATTTGCATACCTCCCAAACAGATCCACAGATGACCCAATCTCCATTGCACTCCACACTGCCCTTTCCCACGTGGACAAGAAGAACACGTATTGTGAGAATGATGTTTGTTGACTACAGTGCAGCTTTCAACACCATAGTGCCCTCAAAGTGCAGCACTAAGCTAAGGACCTTGGGACTAAACATCTCCCTCTGCAACTGGATCCTGGACTTCCTGATGGGCCGCCCACAGGTGGTGAGGGTGGACAACAACACATCCGCCACGCTGATGCACCATTGATAGCATCCTGGCTGGTTGCATCACCGCTTGGTATGGCAACTGTTCGGCATCTGACCACAAGGCGTTACAGTGGGTAGTGCGTACAGCCCAGTACATCACTGGGGCCAAGCTTCCTGCCATCCAGGACCTCTATACCAGGCTATGTCAGAGGAATGCCCTAAAAATTGTCAAAGACTCCAGCCACCTTAGTCAAAGACATTCTCTCTTCTACTGCACGGCCAGCGGTACTGGATTGCCAACTCTATGTCCAAAAGGCTCCTTAACAGCTTCTACCCCCAAGCCATTAGACTGCTAAACAGTTAATCAAATGGCTAACCAGACTATTTGCATTGACCCCCTTTTTACACTGTTGCTACTACTCGCTGTTAATTATCTACGCAGTCACTTTACCCCTACCTACATATTACCTTGACTAACCTGTACTCATGTACAGGGGCTTCTGGTACTTAAGGGATCATAGCTTTCACCTGGATTCAAATCCATTTGTCACATACAACAGGTGCAGATCTTACAGCGAAATGCTTACTTACAAGCCCTTAACCAACAATGCTTTATTTTTTTATAAAGAAAATAGATTTTAATTAACTGCCGTAAGAAAAGTAACAACAAAATGAGGCTATGTACAGGGGCTACTCAGTTGTGTTACTTTTCTTACTGCAGGTATTTATTGATTTTATATTTTCTTTTTCAAAAAATCTGCAATGTTGGTTAAGGGCTTGTAAGTAAGCGTTTCACTGTAAGGTCTGCTGCACCTGTTGTATTCGACGCATGTGACAAATAAAATTGGATTTGAATCCAGGTGAAAGCTATGATCCTTTATTGATGTCACTTAAATCCACTCCAAATTAGTTTAGACGAAGGGGTGGAAACAGGTTAATTTATTTTCTTTCAATTGCAACATGGATTGTGTGTGTGTGTTCCATTCAAAGGGTGTATGGGCAAGACAAAACATGTAGGCGTCTTAGAACTCGGTATGGTAGTAGGCATCAGGCGCACCGGTTTGCATTAAGAATTGCAACACTGCTGGGTTTTTCCACACTCAATTTGCCAACACAACTGTGGGAAGCATTGGAGTCAACATGGGCCAGCATCCTTGTGGAACGCTTTCGAGACCTTGTAGAGTTCATGCTCCAGCTGTTCTGAGCGCAAGTGTAGTCATTATTGCTAATCTTAATCAAGGGCGTTAATTTCAGACCCCACTGTACATACACAAACACAGCGCTGAGCCTAATGAATCACACTTTTCCCCAGCCCAACTTGGTTCACAAGGAGAGGGACAATGTTGACAAACACTTTTTCTTGCTTAACTCAGAAAATGTCATAGTTCCTACTTAAAATCACATCAACAATTAAATGTTTTATCTTCTGTATTTTGATCAGGTCTAAGGGAAGAGATGGGTCCACTCAACGGGATTGATTTATTGTGAAGAATACACATTCAGTTTGGTAGATACAGAACCATCATGGGTATCCCTGTCGCATGTGTGTTTCTAATTACTCACCAACTCAGTGTTTGCTTTAAAGTAAATGTGGAAAGGCAAGTGACTAAGCATGCATGCATGTATAAATAATGAGCAGATGGAAGGCTCATGGCCCGATATTCCTGCAGGGCCAAGCAGTCGTCACTTCAGCTCCTCTGTAGAGGACGTCTCAGAACCTTCTGGGCCCTCCTAAAAATGGGCACACAGTTTGGGACATCACGGAATAAAGTACCACACACTTAATTCATCTTGAATTAGTGACTATTGATTCTGGTAATGCTGTTAGTAAATATAAGGATTCCAAACCACACACCTTGACTTTGTCCAGGTCCGGCCCACCTGGAAGGGATCTCTGTGGAAAAATAGAGAATAGGCTAGAGATGTGTCAGGGAGAAGGAGGGAGGGTGGAGGCAGGATGGGAGGTTGCTCACCCCCTTGATGGGCTGGATCTCGTCACTGGATATTGACCGGTTCTTCAACTGTTTCTGGGGGGGGGCACTGGCTAGACGGATCATAAAACAGGGAGTGGCTCAAATCAGAATCACACCAGTCAATAAAGCCTGGAGGCAACAGTACAGCCAAGTGCTGAATGAAACAGGATTTCTGTGGCATGTTCAAATGCCAGCCAGGAGTTACGATGATACAGCTGGAACTCACTTCTTTGATCTTCTGCTCCATGGCCGTTAGGTTCATAATTATAACAAATCTAGAGTTGGCTGTACACAAATGATTTAACTCCTGTGGCCAATCTGAGGAGGATAAGAGGATTAGCTCATTAGTTCATATATGTCAAAGTCCACCAAGTGGCAACACTCCCAAGGGAGAGTATTCAAATCAAATGGTATTTGGTCACAGGCACCAACCTTGCAGCGAAATGCTTACTCACAAGCCTTACACCAACAAGGCAATTAAGAAAAATAAGTTAAACATTTATCATCAAGAGAGCTGGTAATCACTTCACTGAAAAAAAGAAGAGCAGCAGTAAAATAACAGTAGCGAGTCTATATACAGGGGGTACCAGTACAGAGTCAATGTGCGGGGGCACAGGTAAGTCAAGGTAATATGTACATGTAGGTAGAGTTAACCTGACTATGCATAGATAACAAAACAGGGAGTAGCAGCAGCGTAAAGGAGGGTGGAGACATTGGAAATAGTCTGGGTAGCCATTTTATTAGATATTCACTTGTGGCTTTAAGCTGTTTAGAAGCCTCTTGTAGGTAGACTTGGAACTCCAGTACTGCTTGCCATGTGGTAGCAGAGAGAACAGTCTGACTAGGGTGGCTGGAGTCTTTGACCAGTTTTAGGGCCTTCCTGACACAACCTGGTATATAGGTCCTGGATGCCAGGAAGCTTGACCCCCGGCGATGTACTGGGCCGTACGCACTACCCGCTGTAGTGCCTTGCGGTCAGATGCCGAGCAGTTGCCATACCAGGCAGTGATGCAGCCAGTCAGGATGCTCTCGATGGTGCAGCTTTGAGGATCTGAGGACCCATGCCAAATCTTTTCAGTGTCTTGAGGGGAATAGGCTTTGTCATGCAGTCTTCATAACTGTCTTTGGGCCATGATAGTTTATTGGTGATGTGAACACCAAGGAACTTGAAGCTTCCAACCTGCTCCACTACAGCCCTGTCGATGAGAATGGGGGCATGCTCGGTCCTCCTTTTCCTGTAGTCCACAATCATCTTTGTCTCGATCACGCTGAGGGAGAGGTTGTTATCCTGGCACCACTCCTCCCTATAGGAGGCCAGAGTCTAGGCCTGCGAATGGTGTCTTTCAATCATGCTGTGGTAGCGTGACAAGCGATTGAGCCTGCGTAGGTGAAGGTACCCTGTGGATGAGGAGGGTTTATAATCCAACTTCCTGTAGGCTTCAGCCCTGTCTCCAACCATCTCATTAACTATGGATGACAGGTGGTATAAATTGACCCATTACCATGATGTGATTGTAGCTAATATTTGACCACAGGTACCATTCCATTTCCATGAAGCATCAAACCATTCATCTGGTCAACAACAAAAAAAGTATCCCTAGCCCAGCAATAGATTAACACTTTTTTCAAAGAGCTGACCCAACACCAGCTTGAACTGTTAGTATACCCTTACAAACACAGGGGCCACAATTCACACAAAACATTGATTCACACCACAGTTGATGCCTCATTACTCTTAAAAGGAGCAATGTATAGCAACATCATACACTGAATGTATAGTACATGATATTGCAACATTGTATTGAATGGATAATGCATCATACTGTAACATTGTATTTCAACAAAGAGTTACTGGCATGAGCATCTCTCCCTCAGCAGGTGGATGGAGTGTTATGGTAGTCTGTCAGTCTGAGGCAATTGAGCTAGATGTTGATTTCAGGCCTGACTGGACTCTTTCCTCCATTCCAGAATCCCTTGTTTTGTATAGCACTTCTACAACAAGGACCTGTAGAATAATGTTGCACTGACTCAGAAAACACTGCCTATCGATTAGTCCACATGACTGACTCAATAACAGCCAAGGTGACAGATCCAAATAGGACACTTAGATGTGTTTACTATCCACACAGCATCATTGGCACACAAACACAGCAAGAGGAATGTCCCCTTAGACTTCAGTAAGGTTGGCAAAAAACACCCTGGCTGCAACTCAAGTCTCTTCCCCCCCATCCCAGTTTCATCCCTCCACCATGAGACAGAAAAGGGTAGCTAGGTTTCCATCCAATTGGTGACAGATTCATGCAAATATTCTAAAATCTGCTGCATTTTCCCAGGGGGTAGCTGTAACGTACCATAGAAAATGTTTTCATTTGTGGATTTCCATCAAATGTATGAAATGTTACAAATTCTAAAGTTAGCTAGGTAGCTAACACTCCTTAGGTGAATAACATTAGCTAGGCTAGAGATTAGGGGGTTAAGGTCAGGGTTAGCTAACATGCTAAGTTGCAAAGTTGCTAATTAACTAAAATGCTAAAGATGTCCATGAAATTCAAACACGCGTTATAAGCCCGATCATCCTACTTCCACAATTAAGTAACCTTCTGTTTTTTGTAACCACACCAAAATGTATAATATTCTAATTTGAGCATCTTGGATTTACATTTACTACGTTAAGTTTAGTCTGAGACCAGGCTGACCGCCTTTCTAGCAAAATGATTTAAAATAAAATCAGTACGTGATGACGTAGCACACATATTTACTTCTGCCACTTAGGTTTTCATGTACCGAATAAAAATCAAAAGTTCAATGTGTTTCTATTATATTTGACTCTACCGATAGTGGTGACAATAAGACAATTTATGCTTGATCCAAAAATGTGGTCTGGGCCTTCGTATGGAAGGGGTGACAATTGCGGAGCCTCTGGAGGAATGCAGAGGCCAAAATGAGCACCATCGTGTGCCTCCGAAATGTTGTGACAATGCTGAGGGCTCCGTATTGACATGTTTGGTTAACGATAGGTGGGAGGGGGGGGGGGGGGGGGGGGGTCCTGTATAAACAAACTCACTTCCTTGGCAACAGCACAAGTAGTATGAATGCCCTGACTTCTGCAGAGGCTGTATCACCGTAACTGCAGATGCTGGATTGACCATGCGGCACCTGCCCGCACAGCATCTGTTGGCTCAAGTCTGTGCCAAGGCCAGAGTAGGCACATTTGCTATTTAAACACAACAGTTATAGCCGCTGCATGGTCAAATCTACAGTCCGCATTCACCACCTGCTGTTCTGAGTGAAGACATCACTAATCTGCAGTTCTGAGTGATGACAACCTGCCATCCACTCTTACACAGATATGACTTGATATTTACCTCGGTATTGAGTGCACTTATTCCCACAACCACTGAAATAATCATATGGTCTTTTCAAACTCAGTTGATCCCCCCCCCCCCAAAAAAATTGACATTTAACACCCCTCCTCCACAAAGTAGTGACCTGTCAGAGGCACATTATCACTTGAGCCAACCTATTGGGTGTAATTTAGCTACAGCAGCAGAGTATTAGAGTGGGTAGAAAACCCCACAGTTCTGTCACTCAGGTGGTTCCAAACACCTATTAGGCATTTCCCCAATGTCAGTCAATTCATACCTAATAAATAAACTGACAAGCAGAAACGTGGAGGGCCGAGTGTCACCACCTAGCTAGCATCTGTGCTGGTGACAATTCTATCAGAGATGTGGGAATTGGAGATTCACAATTACAGCCTACGAACACAAACGAAGTCATGAGAATCACAACCACCCCACTGATTCCAAGGACGTGTCCTACACAGTACATGATCACTGTCCATCAGCTTTACTACACTCAGTTATATACACCCTTTCTACGGATCCTGAAACAGTTAACAATACTGCCTCACTCTCCCTGGCATGGAGTCACAACTCAGCCATAGACGGCTCACCTGATCCTGAAATCAGTTCCTTAGGTCGCCCCAATCGCCCTCATTTCAGTGTTACCATAGAACAGTCTCCATCCCCCACTGGCCAAGCACACGTCCTGCCACTGTGTTGAGCCTATAGCCATTAACTCACCAACTGTTTCTACAAGCATTTACTGTCTAATGGATGGGTCTAGTTTTACACAAGCCATGCATTCCAATGCATAGCCTAATGCCTGCCGGAACAATGAGTATCTCAGCACCCATTAAATTAAAAGGATTGAGTTCAGAAGATTTAGGACAATTATGCCACACAACCTGATTTATATTCTACACATACATAGACCGGGATAATGTATATTACGTCAAATATGGAACACATTTGAACTACTGTGAATACCGTTTTCAAATGACAAAGCGCTCACACACCACACTTACCTTGTCCCCTGCCTGTTTCTTTTGGCACTACCTGGATATTACATATGGGTCTGCATGAGATTAGACCAAATTGCCTTGATAGCTGACAGCGTCAATTACAGCAAAGCATCATCCGAGAGCGAGATAAAACAGACAGAGGATGAGTACACGTAGAGCACAGATGACTGAACACGTCCAGAAATCGCCAGAGGAAAAATGACAGATTGCAAACCATGGGAGGGGGGGGGGATACTAACCTCTCCTTATTTCTTCCCTTTTCCTCTCAGATAAGTGCTGGTGGGGCGATCACTTGTGTACTGCTTCCTCTGACAGTCACACCCGTCACTGTCCATTCATAGTCCCACTGGCACACTAGGCATGTATGGATGCATACACACCCGCACTAGATGTGCATCCTCTGATCAGTCCGGTGTGTGTAATATAAAAAGGTGAAGACACTACTCCATTAACTTTTACATTTCTCGTACTGAAGGATTGTTTTTCTTTGACTGAACAGAAATGAATTGTGTAATAACTAATGCTTTCAAATCTGTCACACTATTCCCATCCAGAGACGGGGGAAGTGGCTTTAGAGGGGCACCGTCAAGCAACACGTTTATGGAGATTAAGCCAAGCTGCGATTGGCTGAAAGACAGGTGACCAACCAATCGCAGCCCAAGTGGCATGTGAAATTCAGATGACATCACTCAGATCAGAGAACTAAAATAGTGTGTAATTACGTTGGATGCTCGTAGTCTGTCCTTGAGACATTACACTGACAGACATGTGCAACCAGTCAGCTGGAGGTAGATAGATCAATGATACCTGATTTATTAATGTGTAATGCATGGAAAGATAAGTTAATACTGAAGTTAGACCCTGAATAGCACTCTGATAACACAGACAGAAGGATTGACCATCACAGAGGACCTGGCATTCAAAGGATTGACCATCACAGAGGACCTGGCATTCAAAGGATTGACCATCACAGAGGACCTGGCATTCAAAGGATTGACCATCACAGAGGACCTGGCATTCAAAGGATTGACCATCACAGAGGACCTGGCATTCAAAGAATTGACCATCACAGAGGACCTGGCATTCAAAGAATTGACCATCACAGAGGACCTGGCATTCAAGGGATTGACCATCACAGAGGACCTGGCATTCAAGGGATTGACCATCACAGAGGACCTGCCATTCAAGGGATTGACCATCACAGAGGACCTGGCATTCAAGGGATTGACCATCACAGAGGACCTGGCATTCAAAGGATTGACCATCACAGAGGACCTGGCATTCAAAGGATTGACCATCACAGAGGACCTGGCATTCAAAGGATTGACCATCACAGAGGACCTGGCATTCAAAGGATTGACCATCACAGAGGACCTGGCATTCAAAGTGCAAACACAGCAAACAATGATGTGCTCAAAAGTATTAAATGCCAGATAATTAAACTTTTACAAGAGAAGTGCTAAAATAAAACCAGTTAAATCTCAAATCACAAAGAACATGTACTCAAAGTGCTTAGTTAAATATAAAGTTAAACTTAGAGATGCAAGACCCTCGTGAATGAAGTCATTCCTTGATTCCAAAATAACTGAATTCAGGGGAGGAATTGGAACCTATAACAGACTCGGCATTTCATTTTGTACATAAGGTATGATAAGACATGTCTCTGAGCTTAGACAATCATAGGCAAAAGTGCTAGACTATTGTCCTCTTAATAGTTGGGGTCTTCATGTATACAGTGTTAAATTTAACACCAACTCCCCCCACACACGTTTCCTGTGAGCTTGGAACCTGATGAGTGACAGACTCCAGGCTCTGCTGCTACAACAGGGGTGGGAGTGGGATGGTTCTCTGACTCCTCAGTGTCTGTGGGGGCTCCATCCCCCTGTCACCTCTCCAGCCTCCCCCTGTTGAGTCTCCTGGTCGTGGACAGGGGGTTTCAGGAGGAACCGGGGCAGCTCCAGGTGTTCCTTGGTCAGCAGGCCTCTCTGGTCATCCACCCTACAGGCCTGGGCCCTGGACAACAGCTCTATCATCACTGAGAGACAGGAGGGAGGAGACATGGAGAAAGAGAAATACATTAAGTTTGTCTCAGACTAGGGCTAACGTGAGTCTTAAGAGTACAGGTACTAGGTAGTCTATGGCATTTAGTCCCATTACAGCTACTAGGTAGTCTATAGGGTTTAGTCCCATTACAGCTAATAGGTAGTCCATAGGGTTTATTCCTATTAAAAGCTACTAGGTAGTCTATAGGGTTTAGTCCAAGACAGGTGCAGTAAATAAGCCATGACCCCATGGTTCTGACTCGTACCCTCCATCTCATGGTTTTTCCTGACCCTGGGCTTGGCTCCGGGTCCGTCTGCCTGGGGAGACACGTGGACCTCTGGGCCTACTGGAGATCTACCGCTCTCCTGAAAAGGGATTTTCACATTTTACTTTAAGCTTTGGACTCCCAAACATCCTGTCTGTCAACAGTGCAGTACTCACCTGTGTGACTGGAGTTTGGCCACTGATCCTGGGACTGCTAACTGAAAAGACAACACAGCAGTAAGTCATAGGCTACTGAACACATTATGGGGTTTGATATCTGGGAAAACCTGAGAGTCACATAGAAGAATCAAACATAAAAAGACACACCCAAGTAACTCACAGTAATGATTAGTCCTCAGGGAGTGACCACTTATCTAAAGTGAAGGCAGTTGTGGTTACTGAGTTTAAAAAGGTCTGGAACACCAGTTAGGATACATAACACCAGAACAAAGCCTGGTCCTGTCCACCATCGGGACAAAGCACTAGTTAGCATGTGTGTGCTAATCTGTAATGTATTCACCTTTGTCCAGCTGCAGCTTCTTATTGGCCAGTTTGAACACACTAGTGCTCATGCTCAGTGGCACATCACTCTCACTCTGCAATACAGGGATGTTTACACGTCACTCCCACTCTGCAAAACGGGATATGTTCACACAAACCACACACTCAAAATCATATTTTCCCTAACCCATACCTTAACGCTAAACCCCCTAGAAATAGCATTTGACCTTAAGGGGATGAACAAAATGTACCCAGTTGGTCAAATGTGTTTGTTTACTATTCATTGGTACTTCTCGTCCCCACAAGTACAGGTAAACACGTCCATACACACCCACCATGGTGACCCGGGCCTGGTGTGATGCGAGTTGGTGTTTCTGTAGTACCGCAGACAGGGCATCCTGCAGAGTCTTACTGGACTTCACCATGATGCCCACTGTCTTACCAGTGAACACCACCTCTAACCTGAAACACACACAAGCACAACACAGTAAACACATTAAAAACACACAAACACACACGACCCTACGCGACGCCGTAAAAGGGGCAAACGTAGCGGTCTCCTGGTCAGGCTTCGAAGACGGGCACATCGCGCTCCACTCCCTAGCATACTACTCGCCAATGTCCAGTCTCTTGACAATAAGGTTGATGAAATCCGAGCACGGGTAACATTCCAGAGAGACATCAGGGATTGCAACGTGCTCTGCTTCACGGAAACATGGCTAACTCAAGAGACGCTAACGGAGTCGGTGCAGCCAGCTGGTTTCTTCACGCATCGCGCCGACAGAAACAAACATCTTTCTGGTAAGAAGAGGGGCGGGGGGGGGATGCCTTATGATTAACGAGACGTGGTGTGATCATCATAACAACACAGGAACTCAAGTCATTCTGTTCACCTGATCTAGAACTCCTCACAATCAAATGTCGACCGCATTATCTACCAAGGGAATTCTCTTCGATCATAATCACAGCCGTATATATTCCCCCCCAAGCAGACACATCGATGGCCCTGAACGAACTCTGACTCTTTGTAAACTGGAAACCACACACCCTGAGGCTGCATTCATCGTAGCTGGGGATTTTAACAAGGCTAATCTAAAAACAAAACTCCCTAAATTCTATCAGCATATCGATTGTGCTACCAGGGCTGGTAAAACCCTGGATCATTGTTATACTAACTTCCGCGACGCATTTAAGGCCCTCCCCCGCCTTTCGGAAAAGCTGACCACGACTCCATTTTGTTGATTCCAGCCTACAAACAGAAACTAAAACAAGCTCCCGCGCTCAGGTCTGTTCAACGCTGGTCCGACCAATCTGATTCCACGCTTCAAGACTGCTTCGATCACGCGGATTGGAATATGTTCCGCATTGCGTCCAACAACAACATTGAAGAATATGCTGATTCGGTGAGCGAGTTCATTAGGAAGTGCATTGACGATGTCGTATCCACAGCAACGATTAAAACATTCCCAAACCAGAAACCGTGGATTGACGGCAGCATTCGCGTGAAACTGAAAGCGCGAACCACTGCTTTTACCAAGGGCAAGGTGACCGGAAACATGACCGAATACACACAGTTTAGCTATTCTCTCCGCAAGGCTATCAAACAGGCTAAGTCCCAGTACAGAGACAAACTAGAGTCGCAATTCAACAGCTCAGACACAAGAGGTATGTGGCAGGGTCTACAGTCTATCACGGATTACAAAAAGAAAACCAGCCCCGTCGCGGACCAGGATGTCTTGCTCCCAGACAGGCTAAATAACTTTTTTGCCCTTTTTGAGGACAATACAGTGCCACTGACACGGCCCGCTACCAAAACCTGCGGGCTCTCCTTCACTGCAGCCGAGGTGAGTAAAACATTTAAACGTGTTAACCCTCGCAAGGCTGCAGGCCCAGACGGCATTCCCAGCCGCGTCCTCAGAGCATGCGCAGACCAGCTGGCTGGTGTGTTTACGGACATATTCAATCAATCCTTATCCCAGTCTGCTGTTCCCACATGCTTCAAGAGGGCCACCATTGTTCCTGTTCCCAAGAAAGCTAAGGTAACTGAGCTAAACGACTACCACCCCGTAGCACTCACTTCCGTCATCATGAAGTGCTTTGAGAGACTAGTCAAGGACCATATCACCTCCACCCTACCGGACACCCTAGACCCACTCCAATTTGCTTACCGACCCAATAGGTCCACAGACGACGCAATTGCAACCACACTGCCCTAACCCATCTGGACAAGAGGAATACCTATGTGAGAATGCTGTTCATCGACTACAGCGCCACATTTAACACCATAGTACCCTCCAAACTCGTCATCAAGCTCGAGACCCTGGGTCTCGACCCCGCCCTGTGCAACTGGGTCCTGGACTTCCTGACGGGCCGCCCCCAGGTGGTGAGGGTAGGTAACAACATCTCCACCCCGCTGATCCTCAACACTGGGGCCCCACAAGGGTGCGTTCTGAGCCATCTCCTGTACTCTGTTCACCCACGACTGCGTGGCCATGCACGCCTCCAACTCAATCATCAAGTTTGCGGATGACACTACAGTGGTAGGCTTGATTACCAACAACGACGAGACGGCCTACAGGGAGGAGGTGAGGGCCCTCGGAGTGTGGTGTCAGGAAAATAACCTCACACTCAACGTCAACAAAACAAAGGAGATGATTGTGGACTTCAGGAAACAGCAGAGGGAGCACCCCCCTATCCACATCGACGGGTCAGTAGTGGAGAAGGTGGAAAGTTTTAAGTTCCTCGGTGTACACATTACGGACAAACTGAATTGGTCCACCCACACAGACAGCGTTGTGAAGAAGGCGCAGCAGCGCCTCTTCAACCTCAGGAGGCTGAAAAAATTCGGCTTGTCACCAAAAGCACTCAAACTTCTACAGATGCACAATCGAGAGCATCCTGTCGGGCTGTATCACCGCCTGGTACGGCAACTGCTCCGCCCACAAGCGTAAGGCTCTCCAGAGGGTAGTGAGGTCTGCAGAAGGCATCACCGGGGGCAAACTACCTGCCCTCCAGGACACCTACACCACCCGATGTCACAGGAAGACCATAAAGATCATCAAGGACAACAACCACCCAAGCCACTGCCTGTTCACCCCGCTATCATCCAGAAGGCGAGGTCAGTACAGGTGCATCAAAGCAGGGGCCGAGAGACTGAAAAACAGCTTCTATCTCAAGGCCATCAGACTGTTAAACAGCCACCACTAACATTTAGCGGCCGCTGCCAACATACTGACTCAACTCCAGCCACTTTAAAAATGGGAATTGATGGAAATTATGTAAAAATGTACCACTAGCCACTTTAAACAATGCCACTTAATATAATGTTTACATACCCTACATTACCCATCTCATATGTATATGTATATACTGTACTCTATATCATCTACTGCATCTTGCCATCTTTATGTAATACTAGCCACTTTAAACTATGCCACTTTGTTTACATATCCTACAGTACTCATCTCATATGTATATACCGTACTCTATACCATCTACTGCATCTTGCCTATGCCGTTCTGTACCATCACTCATTCATATATCTTTATGTACATATTCTTTATCCCTTTACACTTGCGTGTATAAGGTAGTAGTTGTGGAATTGTTAGGTTAGATTACTTGTTGTTATTACTGCATTGTCGGAACTAGAAGCACAAGCATTTCGCTACACTCGCATTAACATCTGCTAACCATGTGTATGTGACTAATAAAATTTGATTTGAAACACAGTAAACACACAGGCACAACACAGTAAACACACAAACACAGTAAACACACAAACACTGCGGGTCAGTAAGACAGAAAGAGGAAGTGACAGATGACTCACGCAAACGTCACCCTCAGCTCCAGGGAGACCTGCTGGTCCCTCAGTATTGAACAGTCCTGCTCCAGAGATAGGGGCTTCTATAGGAGGACATAAGGGTAACTGTCATTTAGGATGTTGAGGTGAAGTGAGCATTGTTGACAACATTTAAACCTCTGGCTGGAAGACAATTCCCATTTTGGCTCACCCTGTCCTTGCCATGGAGGTAGATAATGATGTCTTTGAGGGGGAAGCCTCTCTTCTCACAGAGGCCAGACAGCATTTCTCTGAGGGGGAGGCCGGGCCATATGGGGGCCAGGGATGCACTGCCATCAGGCAGGTAGACACAGCAGTAACCTCCCTCCACACTACCGCAACCATCACCCTGCCCCTGGTCTGAGGGACCAGAGCGACCATTCTGGACAAGAGAAGTCAGGGAGAAAGAGGAGCAGATGGAGGAAAGGAAGTGAGGGAGAAAGAGGAGCAGTAGGGGTAGTGATGGAGAGAGGGGAACAGGAGGAGAGAAGAGTGAAGGAGAGGGGTGTAGTAGGAGGAGAGGGGGTGAGGAGTGAGGGAGAGGGGAGTACGAGGAGAGAAGGGAGGGTTGAGAATGAATGGTTATACTTAATCTTCCATGTCTATATTTGTTTAACTAATCTCCTCCCACATCCCAGATGACCAAGTATGATGAATTTACCTCTACACTGCTGTTGGACATCCGATAGTCCTTACGAGACACATTCACCTTAGTGTACGACACGTCTACTGAGAGGGGAGAGGGTGACGGGGGAGGACAGAGAAACAGACAGAGGGTAAACAAACTAGAGAATATCACAGATAGAGTTAGACAAGAGATTTGTAGGTTTATGTCTGAGGGGAAGCCTACCTCCCCACGATCCCCTCTTCTCCCGCTGCTTATCCTTCTGCTGAACACAGGTTACAAGCTATTACACAACCACACTGATTACACACATCCAAATGAAATAATGGAAATGTTCCTCATTAACGGTCAAAACATTGCTTTCATAGTCATTGTTGAAGTTCATCCATACCACCTTCTTGCGGTCATTGAGGGAGCAGCTAAAGGTGGCCATGTTCTCCCATGATCCTGTGCTGGTAGGTTCGGCGGGGATGCTGGGTAGTGGCCTGCCCTCCACACTGGCCAGGGTACACTTCTGGTAAAGAGGGGAGCGGACAAAGCGCCTGTAGCTGTCCATCTTCATCAACTTTAAAATCTGACCCAGGGAAGGAGGGACAAACAGACAGACACCAGTTACTGGCATGGCACTGGACTTTCCACACTATTACACTAGAGTTGGTCATGAGTTTGAGTTGCTCTACATCGATCTCCTTCAAACAGAACTGAATTCCAAGCGTATAACATGCGCTAGCTAGCTGGTCTGTGTGAGCTGTGTATGCGGCAGGCAGATGGCAGCAGAGCTGACCTGTTTCTGGGCCTTGTCAAACATTTCAGCTGTAGGCTTCAGCAGGTCCTTCTCCTCCACACGAGCCGTGTCGTCGATGTTCACAGCGTAGGGAGCGTGGTCAGACAGGTACGTCTGGAAGATGGCATGAGCCTCCTCACTTAACTATGGGAATAATACGAGTCCCATAGTGACACCCAATTCACCATTTAGGGCCCTGGTCAAAAGTAGTGCACTATATAGGGAAATGCTTACTCAGCTGTGGTGCAAATAATAAGTGATCTGTTACCAGTGTGATCATAAACCTCAAGTTTAGAAATTGTTAATTGTCTACCAGTCATACATCAGTCCAGCTCCACATAAATACATCAGTACAGCTCCACAATCTGGTCCAAACAGACACACATGCAACTCTCCTTCCTCAGTCCCTACTTCAACACATCTATTCAACTGTTACCATTCAATTAAGAGAAGACAGAGGAATAAGCCCATACCTCTTTCATCCGGCTGGGTGGAATCTCCCGGAACTTCTCGCAGGCCTGATAGAACAGGATATTCTCCGCACTCACCTCTGACCTCAGGAAGGCCTGCGTGACAACATAGACCTGATGAACAGATGACCTACCATACAGCTCCCATCAGATCTTGTCAACAGATGACCTGTTCACTAAATACAATTTAAAAAATGCCCATACGCTCCAAAATATTTAGCTGTACAACCTGGAATTGTATTTGTGAGTTATGATCAGGCGTCGCTGTACCGCTGCCATATCCCGCAGGCCCAGAGAGTAAATCAAATGCGTCTATAGGTCTACGGCTAGCCAATCAGATACAGGCATCAGTCCGGTAAAATAAAAATAATTTCAATGTATGCTTACTCAGCTGTGGTGCAAATAATATAAGTGATCCGTTACCAGTGTGATCATAAACCTCAAGTTTAAAAATTGTTAATTGTCTGAGAATAACATTGGCTATGCTTGAATTGCCCTGCCAATACGCAGGGATAATGCTTTGGGCCTATAGCCTACTGCACAAACCTCAGTACACTGTTTTAAATAGGTTATTGTTTAATATGCTTGCATTTGTTTTTAAATCTGAGCAGTAGATCTCAGCTAGCAGGTATTTTAACTTTTTTTACCCCTTTCTCTCCCCAATGATGAACTTGTCGCTTCATCGCTGCAACTCCCCCAAAACATGACCCGCCAAACCACACTTAAAACCCGCCCGCTTTACCCGGAAGCCAGCTGCACCAATGCGTCAGAGGAAACACCATTTAACTGATGATCGAAGTCAGCCTGCAGGTGCCCGGCCCACCACAAAGAGTCGCTAGAGCGCGATGAGCCAAGTAAAGCCCCCTCGGCCAAACCCTCCCTTAACCCGAACGACACTGGGCCAATTGTCTGCCACCCTATGGGACTCCTGGTCGGTTGTGACAGCCTGGGAACGAACTCGGGTCTGTAATTACCCCTTAAACACTGCAGTGCCTTAGACCGTTGCGTCAATCAAGAGGCCTAACATTTTAGCTTTATAAAATAATCAAATCTCAATCAACAAATAAAACCAATTCTAGTGCTCCTAAAAAAAAAATGTTTTAAAGGCCTGCTGTATGACTCCTCCCGTTGCTTTACTCTGAGAAAAACATGTTTGCGTTTGCTGAGTGGCGACAAAGGATTCATTCTTCTCAATTAATAGCAATGATTTCTGAAGGTGAGTGTGTGTGGCTCACCTTGAAGTAGCATACTCCCATGGGGTCTTCCAATAGCTTCTCGAAGCACCCAGCCCAGCTGAGGACACTGCTGGCCTGGGCATCTCCCCCTTGGGCCCCTGGCAGACTGGTACAACTGCCCCCACAGCCACGACCAGACATGTTCAGCTCTGAGAAATCACACACTAATAAAAACCATACACACCCCGAAGCCTCAGGGTAGCAGACTGACACTGCTTCCCGCACAGGCATGCTCATATTTGAGAAACAGCTCAGAGACAGACAGGTACAAACACACACAAGCTTACCGCCATCTGACACTGCCTGGCTCTGCAGAGACAAGGGGAAAGTGTGTCAGTCTCAGTCAAATACAATATCACATGATCCATCAATACAAAACACAGTTCCACAGACATTAAAATCTAAAGTCAGTAATGTAGAAGTGGAGACCAACTTCATGGAATAGAAACAGACCAACGCTATAGACCAGAATATCATTCAAAAATATTACAATCACTCAACCAGGCATTGACAATGAGAAATCTCAGGCAGTGAATGAAGTGAAAAACACACCAACGCAGCATCAGGAAGTGATAGTGAAGAAAAACAGCTGCATGTCTTTGTTCTGACAGCTCTCCTCTACATTAGAGCACTCAAGCAGGCAAGGCCCCAGCTCACACAGGAAGAGTGGGTGTCACTGTACTGTTCTCATTCAGCTTTCAGGACAGAGAATGTTTGGTTTTCAGGTGCAGTGAAGCTTAGACTTCATGTTCTTTCCCAAAGAAAGGTGAAGTCGGGACAGGAATGTGCATGCTGTACTGAATGCAAACAAAAGACAAGCAGACATTCTACATTTCAGAGCACACCAGATGGACCTAAGCAATCCTACAGCCTCATGCATAAGGTGCATGCTAACTGCTAAGATGAGCAAACATAACTTTATGAGTCCACTAGGAGTGTGCTGGTTCTGGGGAGGTGTTCATACAGCATCGAGTAGGAGTGCTGATCTAGGATCAGGTCCCCTCTGTCCATTAAGATACGAAGTTAACTAGTCCTAGATCAGCACTCGTACTCTGAGACGCTTTATAAATACGGTCTCTGATGAATGACAAGATCCTTGGAACTCACTGTGTTGTGTACAATAGTGATGACAATGATGCTGCAAATTATGACAATATGTCCTTATGACAAGTCCTTCCATAAGACCATCATAAGCATGCATTTCTTTGAGCGTGGACACTCCAATCACAGGTCACTCCTCGTATCCACCCGGACTCACTTAAGATGTCTCAACAGCCTCCTGAGGATATGAGTCACTTCCCTGACATCACCACCCAACACCCAGTGTTATGTGACTCAGTCATCAGTGATTGCGCCACAGAGGCAGAGGCAGAGGCACAACACCACATGCCATAGAGATCGGATGTGATATCGCTGAGGAGGGCAATCTGTAAACAATGTCTGTATACTTTGTTTGACAGTGGCTTAGATGCCTAGTTGGTTTCACTAACAGCCAACATTGTCTTGTAGCAGCTTTGGTATCACACCCCAGTCTATTTGGCAGCAGCTTAATAGTTATTAATAAAATCACAATTTATCATCCGGTCTTCATCTGAAAGGCATTACTCAAAAAGAAACAGCTGTTTAAAGCATAGCCCTTTTCTCCATTGATAGCTGAGCACAAATGTCAGGAAACCCTTTAAAAGCAGGATAAAGCCTGATCATCAACAGGCTTGTGCTAACTCCTCCTATGGAACTAGCAATTATTAAAACGTTTTAAAAACAATTATAATAAAGTCGAGAGCTGCAGAATGGATGAAGATACTCCAAACTTGTAGAATGTTTATAATCCAGATGTTGACTGAATTATAGCACATAAAACATTTCTGGCACAGACCGATGGAGTTCAGTAATTGGGGGGAATTAAGGTTTCAATTTGTCAAATGTCAGTCTTTTATTTTTGCTAACACACTTATACATTGTTATTGTATCAGGTATTTTGTTAATATATGGTGCGTCATTTGCATAACTACACTGGGTGTATTTACCTATATAAATTAGAGGAACAGAGCTGCAACCACCAATCACCTAGGCCTACCTGCACTGTCTATACGTCCTCATTAATTACTGTTGTCACGATCTGTTGTAGAATTTACCAAGTGTGATAATATCAGGATACCCTTTTTTAAAATAAATTTAGCTCGAGATTACACATACTTCACATTATTTGTGAGATCAGACAAAATCACTAATCTGTGTTCATTTTCAGAAGTTGCTTTCATTTCAACACATTTGTAAACATTGCAACTGTATAAAATGACTTCAATTGCATTAAAAAAATGTACACCCATCAAAATAAGGATCTTTGTGATGTAGGTGTCTAGACGATGCATTAAATCCCTGTCAAAGCTTTAGCGTTATTAAAGATTCAACGGAAAGACAATGTATCCCATTTCAGGCATTACACACAGACAGGTCATTACAAACACTTTCACAGCTGTATCGTCGTCGGGATCGGTTTCCCTTCCACGGGACGGTTGAGCTAACGCGATTAGCATGAGGTTGTAAGTAATAAGAACATTTCCCAGGACATAGACATATCTGATATTGGCAGAAAGCTTAAATTCTTGTTAATCTAACTGCGATAAACTTCAAAGTGTTTCCTTTCAAATGGTACCAAGAATGTGCATATCCTTGCTTCAGGGCCTGAGCTACAAGCAGTTATTAAACTTGGGTATGTCATTTTAGGCAAAAATGAAAGGGGAAAAAAGGGGCTAAACCTTATGAGAAAAAAATAAAATCAAAATCGGCACAAACAAGAGTATAAAAGAGTTACAGGAGTAAAATAAAAGGAATCAATCCTACGAGATTTGTGTCAAATGGATTTTGCACCCCTCATACACAGGAAATAGATGGCTGAAAGACAGATCCTGAGGTGGGTGGGGCATGCGCTTTGCCAATAGATCCTTAGGTGACCCAGAACAAATCTTGACTTGAGGCCAGCTCTAGATAGGGCAGTTTTTGAACATTACAGATAGAATTTTGTTGAGTTGACTCCTACTGTACATGGCAGAGATGCAGGTCTGTTCACATGATATATGTCTATCTGAAAAGTATGTAACATTACACCTCACTAAATTCAACCCAAGTCTACAGAGAAACTGACAACTTACCATCTGACCAACACCAGGAACACCCAGAGTCTTTATGTTCTTAGACATGGCTGAAGTAACGGTGGGATTCCAAAATGATGATCACCCATTGAGGGTGTCACAACAAAGTGAACCACCCTGCACTGACATACTTACATCCTCCTCATTCAGGACTCCCTGTCATTTCCTGTCTAAAAGGGAAGAGTTGCTGTGGCAATGGGCCGCAAAAGGGGAAGCAGGGTTACAGTGATAAAACTGCTCTCGTCTTGGCTCTTGAGAAACTCTGATGTGGGTGGTGTGCTTGTGTTCCTGTCCTACTGTATTTCAGACTAGACAGTGTAGGCTATGAGACTTAACTCAGGTGAAAACTTGCCTGAGCAAATATAGCTACCGGATATAGCACCAACAGCGCATTATGAGAACAGGTTGTGAATCCAACCACAAGAGCTGTGACTCCGCTTCCCACCCCATTAGAGATAGCGTTGTCACCAGCCAGCCCTATGATTGCCAGTGGATAAAGGCACATCCAATCAAATACTTTAAAAACATTCAATAGGCTACTCAAAGTAAATATTTCCGGTAGAAAAATTGTCAAATTTATTTCCAAAAATTCCAACAAGTCGTTTGAGTCTTTCTACAATTAGGCATACCTTTATTTGAGTTGGTGGACAGGTATTGTTGTAGGTGTTCAGTTTCCCAAACTTGTACTGAGCAGTTCTCTTCGCCAGGCGAGAGAGACTTCGGCAGAGCCCGCTGAAGGCCACCATCTTTCAGGTAAAAAGCTTTTGGGACTGAATTAAAATGTTTTTACATAGCACTACATGAGAGAAGTGTTTGATAAGAAAGCAGTTAAAAAGATAAACTACTGCTTGAAGAGTCTGCAAATATTGAAAAGGAAAGATGCATTTGAAGAAGACATACTATTTACAAACACAAACATAAGAATACCTGTTATAATTCAGACATAGGGTTATAGCCTACCTACAAAAACTGTTTGGATCACCAATTTCGTTCACCCTTGCCTCTCTCCAAGTCAAAGTTCAGGGCATGGTACTAGAAACACCTATGGATCAAATCTAAAAGCCAATGAAGTAGAGCCAATCAAGTGGAGCCAATCAGGTGGAGCCATTCAAGTGGAGCCAATCAAGTGGAGCCAATCAAGTGGAGCCATTCAAGTGGAGCCAATCAAGTGGAGCCAATCAAGTGGACCTTAAATGCATGTCCGGCGCGTGATCAAAATGAAGAAAAAGCCGCTCGTCTCTCTTATAGTAGACCTTTTCGTACTAGTGTGGCTTTTCGTGTAACAAGCCAACGTTTACAGAACAGATTCTCTTCTTTTTTTTATGAGGCGGGATGTGGCCCTTCCATCCTTGCTTTAGGGGACAGTGTTGGGACAGTGTTGTAATCTCTCAGGCCAATAGAATGCCATTCCATCAGCAGAGGAGAGCAGAGCAGAGGCTGTAACAGGAATATATGGGTCAGGGGACCTTTCCTTCTCCTGCCCAGACTAATAGGAATTGATTTATTTGAGCTCTCTGGGAGGAGAAATATGTGTTTATCCTCAGTTAGGCAGGCCTGAATAAATGACGGCAAATCACTGCAAGTTTTAAATGGTAAAAGAGACCGAAAGGGGGAGAAATGTGATGGGTAACTGTATTTGTTTGATCAACAGCACTCTCTGGTGGCCACAGAGGAAGTGAATCTGAAGTCCAGAGAACAGACCTTTATGGCTTCAGAGCCAGACTGACAGGTAGTGAGGAGAGTTGAACTTCATATCCCATGATGCAGTGTACTTTTGTACTGTACTGCTCATAATTTTTTGAAATGTGCTGTCTGTGAAAAGGGCTCCTGATCCTTTGGAAGTCAACATGCAATTTGCATGGTTCAACTATAAAGTCAGCAATTAATTCTGATAAGAGGTGCATTGACATCAGTCTTTCATGAGTTATAGTGTGTGTGCAAATATGTGTTGGAGGCAGACATGATGCCAAGTTATGAAATATTGTAGCCATGTCCAGGTTTGACCGCTGGCATTTTGTTCAAACCAACTCAATGGCCTTAGGGTTGACACTCTAACCACGAGGTTGGGAGTTCAATCCCTTGCTGAATCATACCAAAGGGTGTAAAAATGGAACCCGATGCGTCTTTGCTTGGCACTCCGCATTAAGGAGCTAGATTGAAGGTAAGGCCATGCGATAGACTAGAGTCCTGTCCAGCGGGTCCATCAAACTGCCTCATGCTACAGAAACAAAATATTTGCTCCTCGGGAAAGGCTACTTACTAAATGTGTTCTGAATCTTGTAAAACAGTCCAATAGCACCACCGACAGTCTTATCACTCCTTTCCATGAACATCAAACTCCAGGTGCCAAGCAGGGCACGAACATGCTCCGGTATTATCTGTATATCGCTTGTGTTACTGTCTGGTAGCCGTGGGCTGTGGGTGGTGAGGTGATTTGCATTCATATCAGTGTTTATATCAGCCACAGTGTACAATAGCTTTCTGTAGAGACGCTCACTCACACCTCGTCCAGGGAACTCCGTGCATGACCAGAGATCCAGCACAAGAGGTAACATATTTGATTCAATGTAATGATGTAGGCTAATGTATTTAATGATCCTATCAACAGGTTTTATTTTAAAAGTTTTTAGTAACATTTCTAGGTTTTTGACATTGAGAATGTCCTGAATTAAATATTGTTTGTGGGTTTCATTTACATTTGAACCCATTTCTATTTTGATTAACTTTTTGAATGAATAGAAACTGACTGACATCTCATCTTTGTCAGATGGTACTAATGAAGGCGAGGACAGGGACAGGCTTGTATTCACTTGCTAGCCTTCTCATGATCAGTAAGGAACAATCCCATTTCCCTTTTTTTTTTTAAATCCAGTTTAATATTACCTGGTGAATATTCTGGATTTATGTTAGTTACTATTGAAGCCTTCACTTTTCCCCCTTCTCTGTCTCCTGTGACCCAATCCTCTACTTACACACACACCTCTCTCTTTCCCTTCATCCCTGCTGTCATTCTTCCCTCTCTTTCCCTCTCTCCGCCTCAACCTTCTCTCTATATATTTCTCTGTAGGTAGTGTCTGTTCTACCTGTGTTCCCTTGATGTGTCTAAGGTGCAACTTAACCCACTCACCTGGAATATCTGCTACGGGATTACCAGACAAGGGTAACCATTCCACTTTATTACTCCATCCTAGGGTTGCAAAGGGAGGGCATATTACTGGTAACTTTAAGTTTACCATTAAACTGCCAGAATTTTACAAATTCTGGCAGTTTAATTTCTGGCCCTCTGTGTGGCCTTATTTGCCATGTGATAAGATAATTTTTAAATAAGAAATAGAATGACGGAACTGTAAAGCCTTATCCTAAATATAAACCTTAAACTTAGTGAATACCATTGGTGTTTGATAAAGGGTTTCAGCATGAATATCCTTTTTTTTTAATGTATTTTACTATGTCAATATGTCTTTGTAGTAAATGTTTGTGTGCTAAATTGGTGGCAGTTGTGAAAAGTCAATTGGTCGAAGAGTTAAATGAAAATAATGCATAGTTGATAAGATGCTTTTTTCATTAATTAGGCTTTTGTCTTGAACCATATGGTCTATCCACTAGAAACTCATGGACAATATGGACACAGATATAAAATTCAATCCTATATATAAACATTTTTTTTACTTATTCAAGTATAAATTACAAATTTGAATAGATTGCCATAGATTACATGTTAATGACCTAAATTACTGAATGTTCCGGTAACTGTTAAATTACCGGTAGCTTGCAAACCTACTCCTTCCCCTGACCTTCAGACTTTTACATTAGACCATTACAGTATTCTAGCTTGTTGTATTTGTGTTAACTTGATCTTTCTTGAAAATCAGACAAAATCTATATTCAAAGCATCTATAGTCTTTCTTCCTCTCCATCCAACTCCCTCAGCCTTCTGTGACAACCTGTGCTCAGACACTACCCAATGCTTCAATGCTACTGGTCAGTATTCATTTCATATACTCCCTACTGCCAATGGATAGTTGAGTTATCAATTTTTATATGGTGGTTGTTTGAAATGTTAGTGGAATGAGTGATTGTGTCATGGCATCAACTACACATACAGTGGGGAGAACAAGTATTTGAAACACTGCCGACTTTGCAGGTTTTCCTACTTACAACGCATGTAGAGGTCTGTAATTTTTATCATAGGTACACTTCAACTGTGAGAGACGGAATCTAAAACAAAAATCCAGAAAATCACATTGTATGATTAAGTAATTCATTTGCATTTTATTGCTTGACATAAGTATTTGATACATCAGAAAAGCAGAACTTAATATTTGGTACAGAAACCTTTGTTTGCAATTACAGAGATCATAAGTTTCCTGTAGTTATTGACCAGGTTTGCACACACTACAGCAGGGATTTTGGCCCACTCCTCCATACAGACCTTCTCCAGATCCTTCAGGTTTCGGGGCTGTCGCTGGGCAATACGGACTTTCAGCTCCCTCCAAAGATGTTCTATTGGGTTCAGGTCTGGAGACTGGCTAGGCCACTCCAGGACCTTGATGCTTCTTACGGAGCCACTCCTTAGTTGCCCTGGCTGTGTGTTTCAGGTCATTGTCATGCTGGAAGACCCAGTCACGACCCATCTTCAATGCTCTTACTGAGGGAAGGAGGTTGTTGGCCAAGATCTCGCGATACATGGCCCCATCCATCCTCCCCTCAATACGGTGCAGTCGTCCTGTCCCCTTTGCAGAAAAGCATCCCCAAAGAATGATGTTTCCACCTCCATGCTTCATGGTTGGGATGGTGTTCTTGGGGTTGTACTCATCCTTCTCCTTCCTCCAAACACGGCGAGTGGAGTTTAGACCAAAAAGCTCTATTTTTGTCTCATCAGACCACATGACCTTCTCCCATTCCTCCTCTGGATCATCCAGATGGTCATTGGCAAACTTCAGACGGGCCTGGACATGCGCTGGCTTGAGCAGGGGGACCTTGCGTGCGCTGCAGGATTTTAATCCATGACGGCGTAGTGTGTTACTAATGGTTTTCTTTGAGACTGTGGTCTCAGCTCTCTTCAGGTCATTGACCAGGTCCTGTCGTGTAGTTCTGGGCTGATCCCTCACCTTCCTCATGATCGTTGATGCCCCACAAGGTGAGATCTTGCATGGAGCCCCAGACCGAGGGTGATTGACCGTCATCTTGAACTTCTTCCATTTTCTAATAATTGCGCCAACAGTTGTTGCCTTCTCACCAAGCTGCTTGCCTATTGTCCTGTAGCCCATCCCAGCCTTGTGCAGGTCTACAATTTTATCCCTGATGTCCTTACACAGCTCTCTGGTCTTGACCATTGTGGAGAGGTTGGAGGCTGTTTGATTGAGTGTGTGGACAGGTGTCTTTTATACAGGTAACGAGTTCAAACAGGTGCAGTTAATACAGGTAATGAGTGGAGAACAGGAGGGCTTCTTAAAGAAAAACTAACAGGTCTGGGAGAGCTGGAATTCTTACTGGTTGGTAGGTGATCAAACACTTATGTCATGCAATAAAATGCAAATTAATTACTTAAAAATCATACAATGTGATTTTCTGGATTTTTGTTTTAGATTCCATCTCTCACAGTTGAAGTGTACCTATGATAAAACATTACAGACCTCTAAATGCTTTGTAAGTAGGAAAACCTGCAAAGTCGGCAGTGTATCAAATACTTGTTCTCCCCACTGTATATACATGCACACGTAGTGGCTTGCAAAAGTATCCACCACCCTTGGAATTTTTCCTATTTTGTTGCCTTACAACCTGGAATTAAAATAAAACAAGAAATAAGACAAAACAACTGAAAATGTGCATAACTATTCACCCCCCCCCCCCCCCCCCCCCCCCCCCCAAAGTCAATACTTTGTAGAGCCACCTTTTGCAGCAATTACAGCTGTATGTCTCTCTAAGCTTGGCACATCTAGCCACTGGGATTTTGCCCATTCTTCAAGGCAAAACTGCTCCAGCTCCTTCAAGTTGGATGGGCTCCGCTGGTGTACAGCAATCTTTAAGTCATACGACAGATTCTCAATTGGATTGAGGTCTGGGCTTTGACTAGGCCATTCTAAGACATTTAAATGTTTCCCCTTAAACCACTCGAGTGTTGCTTTAGCAGTATGCTTAGGGTCATTGTCCTGCTGGAAGGTGAACCTCCATCCCAGTCTCAAATCTCAAAGACTGAAACAGGTTTCCCTCAAGGATTTCCCTGTATTTAGCACCATCCATCATTTCTTCAATTCTGACTAGTTTCCCAGTCCCTGCCAATGAAAAACATCCCCATAGCATGATGCTGCAACCCCCATGCTTCACTGTGGGGATGGTGTTCTTGGCGTGATGAGGTGTTGGGTTTGCGCCAGACATAGCGTTTTCCTTGATGGCCAAAATGCTCCATTTTAGTCTCATCTGACCAGAGTACCTTCTTCCATATGTTTGGGGAGTCTCCCACATGCCTTTTGGCGAACAACAAACGTTTTTGCTTATTTTTGTCTTTAAACAATGTCTTTCCTGGCCACTTCTGTAAAGCCCAGCTCTGTGGATTGTTAATAGTGACGTGGAAGGTTACTGTTAGTCATGTGAATTGTAAGCAAATGGTTGTTTAGAAACTCATCAAGACAATCAGAATAATTTCTTCAGGCAAGTTCCTGTGTCTCCACCACCATGCTGACTGATGGAGTTCCTGTCTCCACCACCATGCTGTAAACCTCCAGTTCTGCCATCTGTAATACATTAGCAACAATATGATGGAGTTGAACATCTTTATTCAGACCCTTGGTTCAGAAGCTGGAACACACAGGTTGTGTATTTAAATGAGGCGTTGACTTACAGAGCAGACAAACACTCAAATTGTCTGGCGCCATTTATGGGTCACAACTGTCCATTCACTCAGATCCCAGACGTTCCTGAAGACATTGCTGCAATAAAATACAGGATTTTGTTATGTACCCGGCAACTTTTGCAAACTCGTTTCACGAAACTAGGTGTATGTCGCTGGTCACTACTTCACAGGAGAGCCGTTTGAAAGTAAATAAAAAAAAAATTCTAAATGTGTTTTTTGGCAGAAATGCCTTCTGGAAAATGTGAACTTCCATGTGCCTTAATAACAAACGTGTGCTATGTGTAAATACAAATTAAATTGTTAAATTAAGAGCCTAGTTGGTTTAGCGACAGAAAAAAAAACAGCAACCTTCCCGCTAGCCATGATTGGCTGAGATAATGAGTGGGCTGGACATGCCGAGAGATGAGTTCGGATTGGTCTGCCATATAGCACACTTCTGTCTATTTGAGCTGGTCAGTATATCTACGTATCCTGTCCAATGCGGCTTTAAACTTTTTATTGTGTAGTGAAACTGCATAAGTGTTCCTCTCCACTTTCTGGAGGCCCGAGTTTTGAATCAGTGGAATTCCAGTACGATAGCTAAGGAGATGGAGAAAACACCTGTCTCCAGATTACATCTTCAAACTAAGGGCAACCATGGCATCCATGACAGGGAAAAGCATCCATCCATGATGTATACAGGTAATATAGTCTAGCTAGCCACATTCAGATATTACTCACTTCTAACTTTGACAAAATGGTTTCATTTCAAGTTAGTGTACTGTTATCTACCTAACGTTAGCTGTCTGGCTCGCTAGCTAACGTTACGTGTATGATCTCAGAGCCATTTGCTTTGCTAGTTACAGCCTACTGTTAGCTAGCTAACATTGAAACTGGTTGGTTAGCTACCTGAAGATTCATCCAGGGTAGAAACGCCATGAGTTGGGATTATGGTTCATTGTGTAGCTAGCAAATGACTTAACAAAATATTCCTATTCAGGTATCCATTTCAATAGAATGTCACTGCAACAACTGTTGTCAGCTGGTAAATTCGCTCTGGCCAACTACTCCGATTTCAGAGCACTGGTAAAATAGTTTGGCTAGCTATGTTTTCAAATGTTACATTTCTAATTTTGACATTGGTTTTCATTTGAAGTTAAAGTGTACTGTAAGGTCGCTAGCTAACGTTACGTGTATGATCTTATTATTCGTATCACAGAGCCATTTGCTTTGCTAGTTGGTGGTGGTTGGTTAGCTACCTGCAGATTCATGCAGGGTAGTAACGTCATGAGTTGGGATTATGGTTCGTTGTTTAGCTAGCTAGATGTCTTAAAGACTCCACTTTGCAAGCAACCATTTTGGGTGTGTTCGTAAATTCAGTCTGGCCATCTTCTCAGATTTCAGAGAACTCTCGTCTGAGTGTGCCAGAGCGCAGAATAACTCATGAATTTGTGAATGCTCAACACCCGTTGAATATGGCCGGTGTCAGTAAACGTCGGCAAAAAAGCATAATTAAATTATTGCCAGCAGCACAGTTAGTCACCAACGCTCTGGATAACCAGCTCTGCTAGGGTGAGTAAAATGGTCAGAGTGGGGTGTTCTCTCATTTGTGTCTGGAAGTAGATAGCCAATGTTAGCTTGAGTGCTCGACTGCCGTTGTGAGGTCAGAACACTCGGATCAACCCACTCATCGGCCAGAGAGTCCACTGCAGTGTGCACTCTGTACGCTCCGAGAGCAAAACGCTCTGGATTTATGAATGGACAATCGGACAGCACAGTTGCAGTCACCAATGCTCTGTATAACATAAAAACAGCCTAACCAGCTTTGCTAGGGTGAGTAATGGTCAGTGAGCTGTTCTCTCTTTTGTGTCTGGAAGTAGCTAGCAAGTTAACCAGTTAGCTTGGGTGCTTGACTACTGCCGTTAGTACAGAACGCTCGGATCATCCCTTAAAGAGATGGGTGGGGCTAAAGCTTAAGAGGGTGTGAACGATGCTGTACGGGTGTAGACGAAGAAGAGCTCTCCACTAGGTACCAAAACATTCAAAGGCCATTTTCTCAAGTTTATCAACTTTCAAAGCAGAATTACTTTCCCATTGTTCGTCAAATGCAGCGTATGTTATACGATTTTGTAGCTCTGTGTCTCTGCTTTTATCCCATGTATAAAACACTACAAAACAAAAACAATTTTGCTACATAAGACAGAATCAAGGCGGTCTGTCACAGTTTTGTTGTCTGAGTGAGAAATGCTGTAAATTTAAGGACTATGTATTTTGAAAGGTGATGTTGATTTATAATAAATATCACTTTGATCTCATACAAGCCAGCCAAACACCTGTGAGTCTAAATTTGCATGTTACATTTCAATAGTATAAAACCCATGTCAACATTTATGATCACTGTTTGATGTACAGTAACAAGATGACATGTCATAATACCCTGGGTTGTTCTTAACAGAATGAGCCTGTTTGTGAAGAAAATTAACCGTGGCACACGAATCGGAATGTACTCATGATAACTCCTTTCACCAAAATTAGGATCTGTTTCTCTGAATTGCATTGTGAAAGCCAAACACTATCATTGTGTAACTTAGCTAGTCATGTTGGCAATAGAGCAAGCTTTCAAATGACATCCACCTGATCCAGATTGTGATTTATATTGACTAGTTTCTGCATTGCATAAACAGTAATTGTGTGATGGTGGGGATGCAGGGTTGTGTTCCAAACAAAACACTTACAAGTGTGCTTGCATGCTTGCCCTATCCATAGGCCAATAAAGGGTTAATATACCTCTACTTCACATATTTTGAAAATGTGACTCACCACCTGGATTCAGTCTTATGGAGCAATAAGTCAAATAGTTTTTTTTACATTAGATAAAAGTAGACTGAGAGCTATAAAATGGTACATCATACACTGCATTTGAGGAACAATGGGAAAGTAATTCTTTTAAAGTTGATCAACTTGTAAACTTACTTTTGAGAAAATCACCATTGAATGTTTTGGTGTCTAGTGAATAACTCTTTGTCTACACCCATTCAGCATCGTTCACACCCTCGTAAGCTTTAGCCCCACCCATCTCGTTTCACTTTAGGAGCTCGCACTTGACGATGATTTGTTTACCTCTGGATAACATAAACTGCCTTGACAGCTCCGCTGGCAAAATTTCATTATGCTTTTTTGCAGACTTTAACTGACAGGCCATATTCAACTGCTGTTGTACACATGTAACGTTAGCTAACGAGCCAGCCAGCAGACGTTAGCTAGTTAAACAACAATGAACAAAGTGCCAACAATGCCACAGTGCTGGGAGCTAACCAACCAGGTCCAATGTTACCTAGCTAACGTTAGGCTCTAACTAGAAAAGCAAACTGCTCTGGGAAACAATGTCAGTTAGGGAGCCAGCCAGCTAATGTTAGCTAGCTAGCTAACAGTACACTTAGCATGAAATGCAACCACTGTCAAAATTAGAATGCGTAAAATCTGAAAAATGTAGTTAGTCTAGCGTCAGCTATCTTACCTGTATACATAATCATGCATGATGGGCACGTCTCCCTGTCACGAATGCCATACCACGGTTGCCCTTAGTTTAAAAATGTAATCCGGAGACAGGTGTTTTCTCCATCTCTTTAGCTATTATACTTTAATTCCACTGATTTCAAAACTTGATGCTCCAGAAAGTGGAGAGCAACACTTATGCAGCTCCACAATAAAAAAAAATGTTTTAAAGCTGCGTTCGACAGGATAACCAACACAGACTGACTAGCTCAAATAGACAGAAGCCTTCAATATGGCAGACCAAACCGAACTCCTCTCTCGGCATATCTAGCCCACTCATTATCTCTGCCAATCATGGCTAGTGGGAAGGTTGCCAACTTGTTCTGTGGTTTAACCAACAAGGCTTGTAATTTTAAACAATTTTATTTGTATTTACAGATTGCATACACATGTATTAAGGCACATGAAAGTTCATGTTCGAGAAGGCATTTCTGCCAAAAATGCATTTTGATTAAAAAAATGTTTTCCGTTCAAATAGCTCTCCTGTGAAGTTGTGACCAGCGACATATGCCTAGTTTCCTGAATCAGGCCACAATTCAAGTATGGAGAGGGATGAGGTTCCCCAATAAGATTGAATTGGCTAGCCAGTAAAGGAGAAGTAACGTCAACTTGTGATGACTTGTGACTGAGAAAGATAGAACATAAGCACTAACCTAGTAGATAGATCAGCAGATGTTCCCAGGTCCTGTTTTGAGAGAGCCATCTTGAACAACTATACTGTATGCACTGTCAATAAAAAAGCAGAGTCATGTCTTTGCAATCGCAACAATCTCCTCAAACCAACTCGCAGCAATTTGACGCGCGAGTCCGGATTGGCAAATGTAGAAATGCACATGCCCAAAGAACAGCTTTAAGGTGAGGGAGAGCATGTGAGAGAGACATCTACACGAGCTCAGCTGTCCACACACATGGATGCGTGTGCTGTAAGAAATTATACAACATGACGTCACAATCAGAAAGATTGGGAACTATTTCACACTGAGAATATTTTTACCTGTCACCTACAACTACTATACCCCGTTGAAAGGCACTTAAATCTTTTGTCGTGTCCATTCGTGTCCACGGATTGGGTTTGAGTGCCATTCAGAGGGTGCTGAATGGCACTCAAACCCAATCCGTCTCATGGCTTAAAATCCTTATTTAACCTGTCTCCTCCCCTTCATCTACACCAGGGGTTGGTAACTCCTGTCCACTAGGGCTTGATTGGTGTCACATTTTTTCTCCGTCCCTAGCAAACACAGCTGATTAATTAAATTGCATTCTAAACTGAAGATCATGATTAGGTGATTATGGGAGTCAGGTGTGTTAGCTGGGGCTGGGGCAAAACTGTGACACCAATCAGGCCCTCGAGGACTGGAATTGCCCACGCCTGATCTACACTGATTGAATTGGATTTAACATGTGACATCAATAAGGCATCATTGCTTTCACATGGATTCACCTGGTCAGTCTGTCATGGAAATGTTTTGTACACTCAGTGTATACATGGCTCTCTCTGACATTATGTCTCTGAGAACATTTACGAGGAGATGAAGATGATGTATTGTACACCAGAGGCAGGGACTCTCTAATATTCTCTTTTTCCTTATTTGCCTCTTTCAGTTCAACAGTACTGCTCAAAAGGTATTGTGTGTGTGTGTGTGTGTGTGTGTGTGTGTGTGTGTGTGTGACCTAGTGGAATGAGACAACCAAAAAAATCACAACTCTTGACCCTAACTATGACATACAACACTTTTTAACCATTTCTTAACCTCTCTTCAACCCTACAGATTTTAAAGTGCTACTGAACACCAGTTCTGGGTTCAAAGTGAAGGAGGGTGATACCCTCAACATTGAGTGTTCCCATAACCTGCCAGTGGAACCAAAAAGCCAGCTGGTGTTTGTCTGGCTGGTGGATGACGTCTGCCTGGAAGGCGAGAACAGTAGCCAGCTCACCGTGAAGAAGGTCGGCATAGATACCTCTGGCAAGGAGAAATACGCCTGCACCATCCAGAGTCCCTGTGGCAACTTCACCTCAGAACCAAAGGAGATTGAAATTGAAGGTAGACCTATTCGCCAGTCATATGAGAGTTGAATATTTACAATTTTTACACTTGGAGCTGTGAAGATATTGCTTTGTCTTACTACTCCGCAAATGAGCCTATTGTGTGAAAATTATTATTTCTATTTCCTACCAATTCCTGGGTACATCTGTCCCTCTGTGCTGTCCCCATGTCTGTCCCTCTGTGCTGTCCCCATGTCTGTCCCTCTGTGTTGTCTCCATGTGTGTCCCTCTGTGTTGTCTCCATGTGTGTCAGCCATGGAGCTGTTGGTCATAGTGATCTGTGGTGTGTCTGCTGTGGTGCTGATCCTGGCCATGGGTATAGGCATGAAGATCATGCTGAAGAATGAATTTGGTGAGTGATCCCAACAAGAGAAACAAAGAATAAAACAGTAAATGTGTATCTTTGCATGTGACGTAAACTCTCTCTCGCTCTTTCTCTCTACAGCGAAGACCAAGAACAGGAGGCAGCAGAATGCTCAGAACCTACAGAGAACTACCACAACATAATAGTGTTTAATTTTCTGCAAATTCCACCAAATGTCCTTCACAAGAAAACGGCAAAAATCTGACATGATTACACTGTAAATGGATGAATATGTAGCTAACAATTTATTGTTGTATTTGCTACAATTATGTTGATTAAATTGCATCTCAGTCACAGTGTTGTTAACATGGAAGAGCCACAGATACTTATGTTGATCCTCTAGTGCTACACAGCTAGCTTGGAGATTTGTCCCAATAAATAATATGCCAATTTAATAAGAAACATTTATATGTGTATGTTGTTTGTATTTATATTGTGAATGGGGCCTAACATAAGTGTCCAGAGGCCTCGTGTAGCCGACACATGATAATCAGCAGTTACATTTATAGAAGCCAGACAAGTAGGTTAAGTGATGTTTTCTATTGGGTACTTTATGTAGAGTAGCCTAAAAATAGTAGGCTGCTAGCGTTGTGACGACTTGAATAATGAATGAAGCAGGAGTTGTCCGGTTCCTGCAGCTATCCCCACTTTACAGTAGTGCAGCATAGAAATAATATATTACTGAGCCCGAATAGCTGACATTTTATAGCCGTCAGATCAACATGCCTAAATTCTCAGCAATCTACACACAATACCCCATAATGACACAGCGAAATCAGGTTTAATTGATTTTTGCAAAAGTATAAAAAATATGTATTTACATATGTATTCAGACTAGAGGTCGACCGATTATGATTTTTCGATACTGATTATTGGAGGACCAAAATAAGCCAATACCGATTAATCAGCCGATTTAAAACAAAATCTAAATAATTATAAATTATTTATTTTATTTGTAATAATGGCAATTATAATGATACTGAATGATCACTTTTATTTTAACTTAACATAATACATCAATCAAATCAATTTCGCCTCAAATAAATAATGAAACATGTTCAATTTGGTTTAAATAATGCAAAAAAAAGTGTTGGAGAAAGTAAAAGTGCAATATGTGCCATGTAAAAAAAGCTAACGTTTAAGTTCCTTGCTCAGAACATGAGAACATATGAAAGCTGGTGGTTCCTTTTAACATGAGTCTTCAATATTTCCAGGTAAGAAGTTTTAGATTGTAGTTATTATAGGAATTATAGGACTATTTCTCTCTATACCATTTGTATTTCATATACCTTTGACAATTGGATGTTCTTATAGGCACTTAAGTATTGCCAGTGTAACAGTATAGCTTCCTTCCCTCTCCTCGCCCCTACCTGGGCTCGAACCAGGAACACATCGACAAACGCCACCCTCGAAGCATCGTTACCCATCGCTCCACAAAAGCCACGGCCCTTGCAGGGCAAGGGGAACAACTACTCCAAGTCTCAGAGCGAGTGACATCACCGATTGAAACGCTATTAGCACGCACCCCGCTAACTAGCTAACCATTTCACATCGGTTACACCAGCCTAATCCCGGGAGTTGATAGGCTTGAAATCATAAACAGCTCAATGCTTGAAGCATTGCGAAGAGCTGCTGGCAAAACGCACGAAAGTGCTGTTTGAATGAATGAGTACGAGCCTGCTGCTGCCTACCATCGCTCAGTCAGACTGCTCTATCAAATATCAAATCATAGACTTAATTATAACATAAAAACACACAGAAATACGAGCCTTTGGTCATTAATATGGTCGAATCCGGAAACTATCATTTCGAAAACAAAACGTTTATTCTTTCAGTGAAATACGGAACCGTTCCGTATTTTATCTAACGGGTGGCATCCATAAGTCTAAATATTCCTGTTACATTGCACAACCTTCAATGTTATGTCATAATTACGTAAAATTCTGGCAAATTAGTTTGCAACGAGCCAGGCGGCCCAAACTGTTGCATATACCCTGACTGCGTGCAATAAACGCAAGAGAAGTGACACAATTTTACCTGGTTAATATTGCCTGCTAACCTGGATTTCTTTTAGCTAAATATGCAGGTTTAAAAATATATACTTCTGTGTATTGATTTTAAGAAAGGCATTGGTGTTTATGGTTAGGTACTGTAGTGGCTTCCTTTCCTTTTTACCATAGCCACTGCCCAAGCCTGAAGCGGGTTTGTTTCATACACATACAGTCCACACTCAAAGTTTCCAAATGGCCAAACATTCAATGAGATCCAGCGATATGGTGCAACAAAAATGTTTATTCTAATTTTAATTAACTAACATTTTTTTAAGTTATCCAATCAACGTAAAGCATAGATTACTTGATTTGGAAAATACATAATATAACCGGTTTGTATGTCTGTCTGTCTGTATGGTCAAAAAACTATACCGCTCCCGCGTCTAGCAAGGACTCCTCCCCCCGAAGGCCCAACTTCCAGCCTTTATCCTAACACACTTACCACAGTACAATGAATGGGCAAGTGGGGGGCCAAAAACTAAGTTACACTAACAACAAATGAATATATCTCAATCAGGTAAATATAAATCATAAAGCTACGTACCTAATATTTCATCATATACATTAATATATTTACACAAATGTACATGGAACTCTGTTTGTTCTGTCTTTTATACAAATATGTCCAAATCGGCTCTAACAGGTACAGTCGTGCAACAATTGTGCTTTTTTCGCAAATGCGCTTTTGTTAAATCATCCCCCGTTTGGCAAAGTTGGCTGACTTTGGTAGGAAGAAATAGTCTTCACACAGTTTGCAATGAGCTAGGCTTCCCAAACTGCTGCATATACCCTGACTCTGTTGCAAGAGAAGTGACACCATTTTTCCTATTTAAAAGAAATTCATGTTAGCAGGCAATATTAACTAAATATGCAGGTTTAAAAATATATACTTGTGTATTGGTTTTAAGAAAGGCGTTGATGTTTATGGTTAGGTACACATTGGTGCAACGACAGTGCTTTTTTCGCGAATGCGCTTCTTAAATCCCCCCGTTTGGCAGGATAGGCTGTGATTCAATGAGAAATTAACAGCCACCGCATCGATTATATGCAACGCAGGACACGCTAGATAAACTAGTAATATCATCAACCATGTGTAGTTAACTAGTGATTATGATTGATTGATTGATTGTTTTTCATAAGATAAGTTTAATGCTAGCTAGCAACATACCTTGGCTTCTTACTGCATTTGCGTAACAGGCAGGCTCCCAGTGGAGTGCAATGTAATCAGGTGGTTAGAGTGTTGGACTAGTTAACCGTAAGGTTGCAAGATTGAATCCCCTAGCTGACAAGGTAAAAATCTGTCGCTCTGCCCCTGAACAAGGCAGTTAACCCACCGTTCCTAGGCCGCCATTGAAAATAAGAATGTGTTCTTAACTGACTTTCCTAGTTAAATAAAGGTGTAAAAAAAACAAATCGGTGTCCAAAAATACCGATTTCCGATTGTTATGAAAACATGAAATCGGCCCTAATTAATCGTCCATTCCGATTAATCGGTTGACCTCTAATTCAGACCCTTTGCTATGAGAATTGAAATTGAGCTCAGGGGCATCCTGTTTCCATTGATCATCCTTGAGATGTTTCTACAACTTGATTGGAGTCCACCTGTGGTAATTTCAATTGATTGGACAGGATTTGGAAAGGAACACAGCTGTTTATGTAAGGTTCCACAGTTGACAGTGCATGTCAGAGCAAAAACCACGACGTGTGTGTGTGTGTGTGTGTGTGTGTGTGTGTGTGTGTGTGTGTGTGTGTGTGTGTGTGTGTGTGTGTGTGTGTGTGTGTGTGTGTGTGTGTGTGTGTGTGTGTGTGTTTTTCCCCCATCCAATTTTAGAATAAGGCTGTAAAAAGTCAAGGGGTCTGAATATTTTTCCCAAGGTGCTGTAGGTAGGTAGGACTGGGGTCTGAACGGATACTGTAGTTCTGAGTGTATGTAAACTTCTGACCCACTGGGTATGTGATGAAAGAAATAAAAGCTGGAATAAATCATTCTCTCCACTATTATTCTGACATTTCACATTCTTAAAATAAAGTGGTGATCCTAACTGACCTAAGACAGGGAATTTGTACTCGGCTTAAATGTCAGGAATTGTGAAAAACTGAGTTTAAATGTATTTGGCTAAGGTATATGTAAACTTCCGACTTCAACTGTATGTATAGTGCATATGTTATTGTCACGTTCCTGACCTGTTTTCTCTTGTTTTGTATGTCTTTATTGGTCAGGGCGTGAGTGTTGGGTGGGTAGTCTATGTTTTGTATTTCTAGGTTGGGTTTTGTGTTCGGCCTGGTATGATTCTCAATTAGAGACAGGTGTGTATCGTTTGTCTCTAATTGAGAGTCATACTAAGGCAGCCAGGGTTTCACTGGGGTTTTGTGGGTGTTTGTTCCTGTGTCCACACATGGACAGTTGAAGGTTAGTCACGTTTGTTGTTTTGTAGTTTTGTAGTGTCTTGTTTGCTGTTTTCATTAAAAGATGGCTTATTTCCCTCAATCCGCATCTTGGTCCTATCCATGCTCCTCCTCGTTTGAGGAGGAGAACAACATTGACTGCCTTTACAGAAACACCCACCACAACAGGACCAAGCGGATTGAGGAGAGAGAAAAGGAACTAAAGCAATGGAGAGAAGAGGAATGGAGTTGGGAACAAATATTCAACGGAGAAGGACCCTGGGCTAAGGTTGGTGTGAATCGCCACTCGCGGGAGGTGAAGAAGGCAGCCACAGCCCAGGAGCGCTGGTATGAGGAGGCAGCACATAGGAGAGGCTGGAAGCCCGAGAGGCTCACCCAAAAATTTCTTGGGGGGGGGAGGCTAAAGGGGAGTGTGGTGAAGCCGGGTTGGATACCTGAGCCAACTCCCCGGGCTTGCCGTGGAGTAAGTACTCCACGGCAAGGAGCGTCGTACTGGTCAGACACCGTGTTATGCGGTGAAGCGCACGGTGTCCCCAGTACGCGTGCTTAGCCCAGTGCGGGCTATTCCACCTTGCCGCACTGGGAGGGCTAGGTTGGGCATCGAGCCGAGTGCCATGAAGCCGGCCCAACGTATCTGGTCTCCAGTACGTCTCCTCGGGCCGGCGTACATGGTACCAGCCTTACAGGTGGTGTCCCCGGTTCGCCTGCATAGCCCAGTGCGGGCAATTCCACCTCGCCGCACTGGCAGGGCTACGGGGACCATTCAACCTGGTAAGGTTGGGGAGGCTCGGTGCTCAAGAGCACGTGTCCTCCTTCACGGTCCGGTATATCCGGCGCCACCTTCCCACCCCAGCTCAGTACCACCAGTGCCTACACCACGCACCAGGCTTCCAGTGCATCTCCAGAGCCCTGTTCCTCTTCCACGCACTCTCCCTATGGTGCGTGTCTCCAGCCCGGTACCTCCAGTCCCGGTACCACGCACCAGGCCTAGAGTGCGCCACGAGAGTCTAGTGTGCCCAGTTCCTGTTCCCCGCACTCGCCCTGAGGTGCGTGCCCTCAGCCCGGTACCTCCAGTTCCGGTACCACGCACCAGGCCTATAGTGCGTCTCAGCCGGCCAGAGTCTGCCGTCTGCCTAGCGCCAGAGCCGTCCTGCCATGACCAGCCGGAGCCGTCCTGCCATGACCAGCCGGAGCCGTCCTGCCATGACCTGCCGGAGCCGTCCTGCCATGACCTGCCGGAGCCGTCCTGCCAGGACCTGCCGGAGCCGTCCTGCCAGGACCTGCCGGAGCCGTCCAGCCAGGACCTGCCGGAGCCGTCCAGCCAGGACCTGCCGGAGCCGTCCAGCCAGGACCTGCCGGAGCCGTCCAGCCAGGACCTGCCGGAGCCGTCCAGCCAGGACCTGCCGGAGCCGTCCAGCCAGGACCTGCCGGAGCCGTCCAGCCAGGACCTGCCGGAGTCCCTCAGCCAGGACCTGCCGGAGTCCCTCAGCCAGGACCTGCCGGAGTCCCTCAGCCAGGACCTGCCGGAGTCCCTCAGCCAGGACCTGCCGGAGTCCCTCAGCCAGGACCTGCCGGAGTCCCTCAGCCAGGACCTGCCGGAGTCCCTCAGCCAGGACCTGCCGGAGTCCCTCAGCCAGGACCTGCCGGAGTCCCTCAGCCCGGACCTGCCGGAGTCCCTCAGCCCGGACCTGCCGGAGTCCCTCAGCCCGGACCTGCCGGAGTCCCTCAGCCCGGACCTGCCGGAGTCCCTCAGCCCGGACCTGCCGGAGTCCCTCAGCCCGGACCTGCCGGAGTCCCTCAGCCCGGACCTGCCGGAGTCCCTCAGCCCGGACCTGCCGGAGTCCCTCAGCCCTGTGTCCACACATGGACAGTTGAAGGTTAGTCACGTTTGTTGTTTTGTAGTGTCTTGTTTGCTGTTTTCATTAAAAGATGGCTTATTTCCCTCAATCCGCATCTTGGTCCTATCCATGCTCCTCCTCGTTTGAGGAGGAGAACAACATTGACTGCCTTTACAGTTATCGTGTGTATGTGCATGTGTCTGTGCCAATGTTTGTGTTGCTTCACAGTCCCTGCTGTTCCATAAGGTGTTTTTTAAATCAAATTTTACTGCTTGCGTCAGTTACTTGATGTGGAATAGAGTTCCATGTGGTCATGGCTCCATGTAGTACTGTGTGCCTCCCATAGTCTGTTCTGGACTTGGAGACTGTGAAGAGACCTCTTGCGGCATGTCTTGTCGGGTATGCATTGGTGTCTGAGCTGTGTGCCAGTAGTTTAGACAGACATGTCAATACCGCTCATAAACAGCAGTAGTGATGAAGTCAATCTCTCCTCCACTTTCAGCCAGGAGAGATTGACATGCATATTATTAATATTAGCTCTCTGTGTACATCCAAGGGCCAGCCGTGCTGCCCTGTTCTGAGCCAATTGCAGTTTTCCTAAGTCCTTTTTTTGTGGCACCTGATCACACAACTGAACAGTAGTCAAGGTGTGACAAAACTAGGGCCTGTAGGACCTGCCTTGTTGATAGTGTTAAGGCAGAGCACTGCTTTATTTTAGACAGACTTCTCCCCATTTTAGATATTGCATCAATATGTTTTGACCTTTACAGTTTACAATATAGGGTTACTCCAAGCCGTTAAGTAATCTCAACTTGCTCAACTTCCACATTATTTATTACAAGATTTAGTTGAGGTTTAGGGTTTAATGAGTGTTTGTTCCGAATACAATGCTTTTAGTTTTAGAAATATTTAGGGATAAGTTATTCCTTGCCACCCACTCTGAAACTAACTGCAGTTCTTTGTTGAGTGTTGCAGTCATTTCAGTCACTTTAGTAGCTGACAGATATAGTGTTACATAGACACTCTGACTTTACTCAAAGTCAGTGGCATGACGTTAGTAAATATTTTAAAAAGCAAGGGGCCTAAACAGCTACCCTGGGGAAATCCTAATTCCTAATCTGTATTATATTTGAGAGGCTTCCATTAACACCCTCTGTGTTCTGTTGGACAAGTCACTCTTTATCCACATTATAGCAGGGGGTATAAAGCCATAACACAAGTTTTTCCAGCTGCAGACTATGATCGATAATGTCAAAAGCTGCACTGAAGTCTAACAAGACAGCCCCCACAATCATTTTATCATCGATTTCTCTCAGCCAATCATCAGTCATTTGTGTAAATGCTGTGCTTGTTAAGTGTCCTTTCCCTATAAGCGTGCTGAAATTCTGTTGTCAATTTGTTTACTGTGAAATAGCATTGTATCTGGTCAAACACAATTTTTCCAGAAGTTTACTAAGGGTTGGTAGCAGGCTGATTGGTCGGCTTTTTGAGCCAGTAAAGGGGGCTTTACTATTCTTGGGTAGCGGAATGACTTTAGCTTCCCTCCAGGCCTGAGGGCACACGCTCTCTAGTAGGCTTAAATTGAAGATGTGGTAAATAGGAGTGGCGATATCGTCTGCTATTATCCTCAGTAATTTTCCATCCAGATTGTCAGACCCCGGTGGCTTGTCACTGTTGATAGACAACAATAATTTTTTCACCTCTTCCACACGGACTTTACGGAATTCAAAAGTACAATTCTTGTCTTTCATAATTTGACCAAATATACTTGGATGTGTAGTGTCAGTGTTTTTTGCTGGCATGTCATCCCTTAGTTTGCTTCTCTTGCCAATGAAAAAGTAATTCATGTAGTTTGCAATATCAGTGGGCTTTGTGATGAATGAGCCATCTGATTCAATAAATGAAGTAGCCGAGTTGACTTTTTGTCCCAAAATTTAATTTAAGATGCCCCAAAGCTTTTTACTATCATTCTTTATATAATTTATATTTTGTTCATAGTGTAGTTTATTTTTATTTTGTTTATTCACATGCTTTCTTAATATGCAGTACGTTTACCAATCATTTGGGCTGCCAGACTTAATTGCCATACCTTTTGCCTCATCCATCTCAACCATACAATTTTTCAATTCCTCATCAATCCAAGGGGATTTAACAGTTTTTACAGTAATTTTCTTAATGGGTGCGTGCTTATTAGTTACTGGAATTAGTAGTTTAATAAATGTGTCAAGTGCAATGTCTGGTTGCTCCTCATTACACATCATAGACCAGCAAATATTCTTTATAACATATGAATCACTACAAAACTTACTGTATGACCTTTTATACACTATATTAGGCCCATCCTTTGGAACTTTGGTTTTCCTAGATATGGCTATTTTATTGTGATCACTACATCCTATAGATTTGGACACTGCTTTAAAGCAAATATCTGCAGCGTTAGTAAAGATGTGATCAATACATGTTGATGATTTAATTCCTGTGCTGTTTGTAACTACCCTGGTAGGTTGACTGACAACCTGTTGCAGGCACTGGTTACAGTTTGACGTTTTTTACTGAGTGGGCAGCTTGATGATAACCAGTCAATATCTAAATCACCCAGAAATTATACTTCTCTGTTGATATCACATACATTATCATGCATTTCACACATATTATCCAGATTTTGACTGTTAGCACTTGGTTGTCTATAACAGCTTCCCACAAGAATGGGCTTTAGGTGAACCTGTAGCCAATTTACTTCAGCAGTATTTAACATTAGATCATCTCTAAGCTTTACAGGAATGTGGTTCTGAACATAGACCGCAACACTGCCTCCTTTGGCATTTGTGTCTTTTCAGTAGATGTTATAATCATGTATTGCTACCACTGTATCATCAAAGGTATCATCTAAGTGAGTTTCAGAGATGGTCAGAATATGAATGTCATTTGTTACAAGCAAGTTGTTGACTTCATGGACCTTGTTTCTTAGGCTACATATGTTAATATGGGCTATTTTTAGCACTTTTCTGGGTTGCTTGATTGTTTTTAATGCTTTACTAGGAAGCTTATCGGAGGTAGACTTACTCATGTTATTTACATTGGAGCTGATAGTTCAGGGTGAGCTGCATAAAGTGGTCTTCCTGCTATTGCACACCGCCTCAGTGCTAACAATGTAACTCTGGTTTATAGGCTCATGATTACTGCTTACAATAGCTGTAGGATAAACAGATGTATTCAGTGCAATTAGGTGTACATAAATTACATTTCTTACGTTGTGTTTGCCAATGCCCCTAAGATCATGTACATTTGATGAAGCATTATGACAACTCATTGTCACAATGGCAGGGATTAACTGAGCTGGTCCTGGATCACTAACCAGTCATTGTTTCAACGCAGCCTTGAAATGCGTGGATAGAGTCCAGGAGCCAAGATATGGATGGACTCCGTCATTCCTGTAGAGTATCTTCAGTTTCCAGAAGGTGTCAAAGTTATCAATAAAAGTGACTCCAGCAGAGCTACAGTAGTATTTTAGCCAGATGTGTAATACCAGCAGTCTGCTGAATCTTTCACACCCGCGGCCCAACGATGGTACTGGACCTGAAATTATTGGCCGTTTTTTTTGTCTTTTAGGAACACTCCATGGTGAAATGGCGTAGTGGATGACAACTTAGTGATGACGTGATTTATTTTAGAAAATTGCAAGTTTTTTTATTTTTTATTCTTTAAAATACATTTTTAAAATGTTCCGAGCTAGCCCTCCTGATGTCGTTTGACCCCACATGGACTACAACAGTGTCAGCTCCCGGCATCTATGGTAGAACAGTCGGAAGCAGCCTTGTTATGTCCTGTACTCGTGCTCCTGGGTAGCACAGGGTTTCTGCCTTGGGGACCGAGATGTTTCTCACCATAGAGCTGCCTATGATGACAGCTGGTGATGTTGAATGGGCCGGTCTCTCAGTCAGCCTCACGGCCTGGTGAGGCTGGGAGCTCCGAGGATCTGAACCTGAGGTAGAAGGGAGGGAGACAGAACCAAGGACGAAGGTGCAGGTACCTCAGGATCTGATCTTGATTGGGAAGCCACCAAGGACGAAGTCGCCGGAACTTCTGGATACAGGGCGGCAAAGCTGTTTCTGGTCTGTGTCAGTTCCAGGCTCAACATCTCCATTGGAGAACCCCGTTGCCAGAGGATGCCTTCAACTTCCTTGGTGAGTGATGTACCTCCATGGCTGGTTGGTTGGGTCGAGATCAGCTTCGTTCTCCAGGGAAGGGGGAGACCCCTTCGGGGATGGAACCCTGCCTAGCACCGGCCAGTCGGCTGTGGAGAGCCGACACGGCGGCGAAACTTCCACCAGACCAAAGCAGCATCCTGCTGATGGGGTGGAAGAAAAATAAAAAGTAGGTTGGTGTGGGTTCCCCAGTAGCTTATGTAGGTTTGCTACTTGCTTGCTAAGAGTAGCTACTTCACTCCTGTAGTCATCCGCAAACAAGCAGATGCTACATTGAGAGTCAGTGCAGTCCACATTGTGCCGGAACAAAGCAAAGTAAATACAGCTCCTGTAACGCTGGAAAAGTTCAATAGTGGTGTCCATTTGAGACCACCGAGCCAGCTAGGCTAGCTGGGATTTCGCGTCTCTCCCACTATACAGAATCTGGCAGGATCCCGGGACAGATAGCAGTTCTCACAGCAATTAAGCCCAACAGAGCCGCAGGATTCAAAATAAAATAAAAGTATATAAAACACTGTCAGCTTTTAAACCGAGGTCTTTAGTTCAGGTTTCAGTGTTCGACAGCGTTCAACAACAACAACCATACGTTGCACTCTGATGACGTAGTGATTGCCAGTAATGTGTGTGTTTGAGTTGGTAACTCATTACTGTATTACTATTACTGTATTACTGAGATGGTAGCTCATTACTGTATTACTGAGATGGTAGCTCATTACTGTATTACTGAGATGGTAGCTCATTA